>NC_056746.1:1443634051-1443976551 GCF_019279795.1 Protopterus annectens | reverse complement strand
ATCATACCACACACCATACCATTACACACTCATACCACGCTCTATACTATTACACACTCATACCACAAACCATACCATTACATACACATACCACTCCCTATACTATTACACACTCATACCACAAACCATACCATTACACACACATACCACGCTCTATACTATTACACAATCATACCACACACAATGCCATTACACACTCATACCACGCTCTATACCATTACACACTCATACCACAAACCATACCATTACATACACATACCACACTCTATATCAGTACACACTCATACCACAAACCATACCATTACACACACATACCACGCTCTATACTATTACACAATCATACCACACACCATGCCATTACACATTCATACCATGCTCTATACCATTACACACTCATACCACAAACCATACCATTACATACACATACCACGCTCTATACCAGTACACACTCATACCACAAACCATACCATTACACACACATACCAAGCTGTATACTATTACACAATCATGCCGCACACCATACCATTACACACTCATACCACGGTCTATACTATTACACAATCATACCACACACCATACCATTACACCTCATACCACGCTCTATACTATTACACAATCATACCACACACAATACCATTACACACTCAAGCCATGCTCTATACTATTACACGATCATACCACACACCATACCATTACATACTCATACTATGCTCTATACTATTACACAATCATACCACACACCATACCATTGCACACTCATACCACACTCTATACTACTACACAATCATACCACACACCATACCATTATACACTCATACCATGCTCTATACTATTACACAATCATACCACACACCGTACCATTACACCTCATACCACGCTCTATACTATTACACAATCATACCAGACACAATACCATTACACACTCAAACCATGCTCTATATTATTACACAATCATACCACACACCATACCATTACACACTCATACTACGCTCTATACTATTACACAATCATACCACACACCATACCATTGCACACTCATACCACACTCTATACTATTACACAATCATACCACACACCATACCATTATACACTCATACCACGCTCTATACTATTACACAATTATACCACACACCATACCATTACACACTCATACCACGCTCTATACTATTACACAATAATACCACACACCATACCATTACACACTCATACCACACTCTATACTATTACACAATCATACCACACACCATAGCATTGCACACCCATACTATGCTCTATACTATTACACAATCATACCACACACCATACCATTTCAACACACATACCACACTCTATACTATCACACATTCATACCACACACAATACCATTACACACTCATAGCATTACACAATAATACTAGACTCAATACTATTACACAATCATACCACACACCATATCATTACACACTCATACCACGCTCTATACTATTACACAATCATACCACACACCATGCCATTACACACTCATACCACACTCTATACTATTACACAATCATACCACACACCATACCATTACACACTCATACCACACACTATACTATTACACAATAATACCACACACCATACCATTACACACTCATACCATGCTCTATACTATTACACAATCATACCACACACCATACCATTACACACTCATACGATGCTCTATACTATTACACAATCATACCACACACCATACCATTACACACTCATACCATGCTTTATACTATTACACAATCATACCACACAAAATACCATTACACACTCATAGAATGCTCTATACTATTACACAATCATATCATACACCATACCATTACACACTCATACCATGCTCTATACTATTACACACTCATACCACACACCATACCATTGCACACTCATACCACAATCTATACTATTACACAATCATACCACACACCATACCATTATACACTCATAACACGCTCTATACTATTACACAATTATACCACACACCATACCATTGCACACTCATACCACGCTCTATACTATTACACACTCATACCACACACCATACCATTGCACACTCATACCACAATCTATACTATTACACAATCATACCACACACCATACCATTACACACTCATACCATGCTCTATACTATTACACAATCATACCACACACCATACCATTACACACTCATAGAATGTTCTATGCTATTACACAATCATATCATACACCATACCATTACACACTCATACCACGCTCTATACTATTACACACTCATACCACACACCATACCATTGCACGCATATACCACAATCTATACTATTACACAATCATACCACACACCATACCATTACACACTCATACCATGCTCTATACTATTACACAATCATACCACACACCATACCATTACACACTCATACCATGCTCTATACTATTACACAATCATACCACACACAATACCATTACACACTCATAGAATGCTCTATACTATTACACAATCATATCATACACCATACCATTACACACTCATACCACGCTCTATACTATTACACACTCATACCACACACCATACCATTGCACACTCATACCACAATCTATACTATTACACAATCATACCACACACCATACCATTATACACTCATAACACGCTCTATACTATTACACAATTATACCACACACCATACCATTGCACACTCATACCACGCTTTCTACTATTACACACTCATACCACACACCATACCATTGCACACTCATACCACAATCTATACTATTACACAATCATACCACACACCATACCATTACACACTCATACCATGCTCTATACTATTACACAATCATACCACACACCATACCATTACACACTCATACCACGCTCTATATTATTACACAATCATACCACACACCATACCATTACACACTCATACCACGCTCTATACTATTACACAATCATACCACACACCATACCATTATACACTCATACCACGCTCTATACTATTACACAATCATACCACACACAATACCATTACACACTCATAGAATGCTCTATACTATTACACAATCATATCATACACCATACCATTACACACTCATACCACGCTCTATACTATTACACACTCATACCACACACCATACCAATGCACACTCATACCACAATCTATACTATTACACAATCATACCACACACCATACCATTATTCACTCATAACACGCTCTATACTATTACACAATTATACCACACACCATACCATTACACACTCATACCACGCTCTATATTATTACACAATCATACCACACACCATACCATTACACACTCGTACCATGCTCTATACTATTACACAATCATACCACACATCATACCATTACACACTCCTACCACGCTCTATACTATTACACAATCATACCACACACCACACCATTACACACTCATACCACACTCTATACCATTACACACTCATACCACAAACCATACCATTTCACACACATACCACACTCTATACTGTCACACATTCATACCACACACAATACCATTACACACTCATACCATTACACAATCATACCACACACCATACCATTACACACTCATACCACGCTCTATACTATTACACAATCATACCACACACCATGCCATTACACACTCATACCATGCTCTATACTATTACACAAACATACCACACACCACACCATTACACACTCATACCACAAACCATGCCATTTCGCACACATACCACACTCTATACTATCACACATTCATACCACACACAATACCATTACACATTCATACTACACTCAATACTATTACACAATCATACCACACACCATACCATTACACACTCATACCACGCTCTATACTATTACACAATCATACCACACACCATGCCATTACACACTCATACCATTACACACTCATACCATTACACACTCTTACCATGCTCTATACCATTACACAATCATACCACACACCATACCATTACACACTCATATCATGCTCTATACTATTACACAATCATACCACACACCATAGCATTACACACTCATACCACACTCTATACTATTACACAATCATACCACACACTATACCATTGCAAACTCATACCACGCTCTATACTATTACAGAATCATACCACACACCATAACATTATACACTCATACCACGCTCTATACTATTACACAATCATACCACACACCATACCATTACAGACTCATAACACGCTCTATATTATTACACAATCATACCACACACGATACCATTACACACTCATACCACGCTCTATACTATTATACAATCATACCACACACCATACCATTACACACTCATACCACACTCTATACCATTACAGACTAATACCACAAACCATACCATTACACACACATACCACACTCTATACTATCACACATTCATACCACACACAATACCATTACACACTCATACCATTACACATTCATACCACACTCTATACTATTACACAGTCATACAACACTCCATACTATTACACAGTCATACTATACACCATACCATTACACATTCTTACCACTCACCATACTATTACACACTCATACCGCACTCCATACTATTACACACTCATACCACACACCATACCATTGCACACACATACCACACTCCACACCATTACACACTCATACCACACTCCACACCATTACACACTCATACCACACACCATACCATTACAGACACATACCACACTCCACACCATTACACACTCATACCACACACCATACCATTACAGACACATACCACACTCCAACCATTACACACTCATACCACACACCATACCATTACTCGTACCACTCACCATACTATCACAGTCATACCACTCACTGTCATACCACACAGTATACTATTACACAGTCATACCACACACCATACTCTTACACAGTCATACCACACACCATACCATTACACACTTACAACACACACCATACTATTACACACTCATACCACACAGTATACTATTACACAGTCATACCACACACCATACTCTTACACATTCATACCACACACCATACCATTACACACTTACAACATACACCATACTATTACACACTCATACCACACACCATACTATTACACACTCATCCCATACATCACACTATCAGACACATACTCTGTAAGTCAACATGGCCCTCACATCTTCCTATTATGAGTTCTCATAGATATAACATCATATCACACACCACTCCAAAGTTTCAGGTCCAATAATAAGCACACAGTAAACATATCCCCTAACTTGTACAACTTTAATTTCCTAATAACTCCATACCTACGCCAAACACATTGCATTCACTTATTTAAGCCCAGTACCCAAATATTAAATTCAAAAACAAAACTTAAGTACAAATATCCACCCCATCATCTGTGCATCACCCTAACACTAAGTGGCGATATATGCTCTACTCACACTGGCACTGATGCATCCTCCACACCCTCTGATATCTCTTCTTCATTACAAACATGGCCACACCATTCCTCTAGCTACTGTCTCTTCCAAACCAATCTGAGAAGTATCTGTAATAAACTCCCTGAATTTTATGCTTGTATAGTCTAAAATTCCCAAATAAATCAGTAGTTATTGAAACCTGGCTCCACATAAAAAAAAAGACATAGAAGTTTTACCTCCTCGATACAGTGCCATTAAATTAGATTGGGTCAATAAAGAAATAGGTTATCTACAATCAAAACTACATTGAGCCATGTGGCAACCCAGCCCATTGTGGGTGCTGTAGATAATGTCTTGAACGACTCCTCTTGAAGCCTCAACTCTGTCAGGGCTGAATGTTTTTTCTCAGCATCTGATGGATTAGGATGGACTGGAACCTAGGTTGCCAAGAGAAATACTTAAGGAATCTAAATTCCAACTTTCTAGGGAAGAATACTTTCTTGTTCAATATAACAAATTATTTAGACTCCTTGCCTAATGGCAAGGTGGCAAAAAGACTGGGTCAAGTGCTTGACTAAGGAGATCATGCCTCCTACTTCGTAGGATACCTGGTCAGGATCTCACTTCACTGAACTGTGTAGACTTATATTGTGCATCCACATTCCTGACAGTCATTCCAGCAAAATGTACATACTTTGTCTAAAAGTTACACTTACTCAAAAAATGCATAGAAAGGAAGAGATGAGCCAAATATCCTTCTTATTCTTTCCTCATTTCTTTGCCCAGTGAGACAAGTTTATTAATAGTTTGAATCATAAGCCACAGGGATTCTCCAAAGGTGTCATCTGGTAGGGAGTTGAAAGGAAAGGAGGTATGAATATCTTTATTTGTCTAATTGAGTGAAAGGTAAGGTGTTGAGCATGTAACAAGTGGGTGCCAGGTGTCTCAAAACATAAACCTGCAAATGAAGACAGAGGAACTTGGCATGATTACATTAGTTGTTATAGTGCATTAGGCCAGGTTTTCCTACGGGCATTCTCTCAGATCCATAAAGAGATATTACTCTAAATCTCGTGCAAATGCCTCAAGTGCACAACCTAAATCAATGAACATGGTGCATGCAGAAATCAGCAGAGGTAACTGCATCCTGGGAGGAAATTCATTATGAGCACAGCACTTTTGAAAAAGATGGGAGTCACCTGAGTTTCTATGACTTATAATTATGTGCTTGACAAATTAAAGAATTTATCAAGAATTTTTGAGAGTCATTAAAATAAATTGGACAAAGAACATAAATACTTGACTTAATTACTCTATTAATGTTGTTCATCTTCTAATGTATATCAAAGAAAAGGGACAAACTCTTGAATCTTATCAGACTGAACTTTGTCAAACTTGAAGCTTGTCACTGAAGCTTGTATTCATGAAGTATACAGGTTGTTGGTTTCCATATATAGATTGTGTATATGAAACAACTTCTGCAGGAGGCTTTCTAATATTAACACATTTCACAGTTAAAACAAGATTAATGCCTGAATATGTAAGCAGTGGCATAACTGTTCTTGAGCTGAAACAAAACACAATGCTTTAACACAAACGTTATAGCTTGTTATAGAAACCCATCCAGGAATTCTGAATTACCACTGTTGTTTTATGTAGATTAACTAAAATATTACCAAATGACAAAATCCTATTTTTGGATAATTTTAACTACCAAATTATAAACTTGGAAACTTTAACAGTTCTTTTCATTATGGGTTAGAATTCATAGCCTTGCTTAATTTGAAGAGCATATTTCAAATGTAGACATTTGCAACAAGCCAACATAATTTATTGATCTAAACTCATAATTGAGGTAAAAGTAATACAGCCTCTTGGTAAGTCAGACAATAATACAATGTTAGGATTACGCTAAAAAAGACACCTGTGTCCAGTCGGACAATCCTGGTAAACAAATGTTAAATAAAATAAAGTACACCATAAAAAATAACTAAAGTATAGCAGTAGAGAAAATTAGATTTCAGTAGTATTAAAATACAGGGTTAATACAGAGAGATGAGGCATGCATGCAAGATCATATGACGCATGGAAAGCATCTGTTCAAAACATTGTGTCTAATTATTCTAGAATGTACATAATTATCCTAGAATGTACAGCTACTACAAAGATCAGTGCCTTATGGGTGGAACAGGAAATTAGAGGTATTACACTAGAAGTTTGTCTTTTCGGCTTTTCCCGGTTAGGGGTCGCCACAGTGGAACTCCAGTCCGCTAATGATTAGCAGTAGATTTTTATGGTGCCGAGTTGCCAGCCCGATGCCCAACCTTCAGCGAAGGCACGTCCATTCACGCATGTCTTTCGAACACCACTCAACCGCGGAGAGGACATGCAGACTCCACACAGAAGGCACTTCAGCTGAGAATTGAACAGCAGAACCTCTTGCTGTGAGGCAACAATGCTACAAGGTGCATATACATAGTATATAAAAACATCCCACTTATATAAACAAATGAAGTCTAAACTGCATACCAAAGAGCAGAGAAATAGTTTTAGGAAGCACTACTACATAGGCAGACTATGGAAAAGCACCGCACAGAAAAAAGAAAATAAGGAGTGCTGTAAATATATTCTCAGTCATCACGTACACAACCAGATGTTATACAACAATAAATACATATTGGATGTTTGATCCTAAGGCAATGACATACATTTTAAATGACTTGTTTGTTAGATTAACTAGATCAGGAGAAATTACATCATTAAACTTTCAGCTCAAGAATAAATCCTTCCCCCTACATTAAATGAGAGAATGTTGATTCATCTTTAAAAAATGAAAAGGACTTGTAGCACGACTTCTGAATGATTCCCAGGAATGCTAATGAATAAGCTGTGAGAGGATTTAGTGAACCCATTATTCAAAAATCAATAACTTACTTATAAGGCTTTTAAGGAAGAAGTATTCAAAGTTTTGTTGGGTATAAACATTTACACTAATAGGATATGCAGACATATGCTAACTCCAAAATGGGTAATCAAGTTGAAATTGGGACTGATGTAACAACATTAAAATTTTTTTTGGAAGTTATGACTTGGGCTACAAATCCAGGAAACTGATTCAGTGTGAATAAATGTAAATACAAGGTTTCTGGAAAATGAGTAGCTAATGCTCTAGTCTCAATGGATACGAATAATTCAGGATGAGTTACAAAATTAAAAAATCTTGTCATCATAATAAATAAGTTACCAATTAAATGACGGGAGAAGTGTATAAAGTGTATGAAACACAGCCTTTAAAACAAGTGGGCTTATTACTGAAATGTATGGCAAAACAGAGATTTACGGTCACTGATGGAACGTTATAGAAACAATTTTGGAATATAATGCAACTTGTTTGCATTTATAAAGTCAGATGCATTTATTGGAACTAGTCCAGCAGAAATTCACAGAATCACTTCCATCAATAAGTTGTCTAGGGTACTCAAAGAAGTTAAAATTCACGTGCTAATGCAGCACTGCTTATAGACGCTGGACTTATAAGGCTTTTAAGGAAGAAATATTCAAAATTGTTTTGGATATAAACATTTATAAGTAATAAGATATGCAGACATATGAATGCTAAGTTTTACATACTAATAAACCTGACATCCAAAATGGACACACATATTTTCAAAACAATACTAATGCTCTAGCAGAAATCTTCCAATACACTTAAAAATGGCAGACAATATAAGACAAGTTATGATAAAATTAGTTTACAGGGTAGAAACTGATAAATATGAACACAACATAAAGAGAAGGCAGTGAACTTCAATGGCCAGGTGGCCAGAACACTGGTACTGAGAACCTATAAAGAAGGCTATATGACAATAGAGAAGAGAAAAATGAATATTTTAAGGGTTAAATTTAGGGGATTTTGTAGGGATATAATAAAATGGGGGGATTTCAAAGTAGGGAAGGAAGTAGTGGAGACTGAGAATATTACAGACAACTGTGGCCAAAATGCAGGTGCTCCTTCTGAAACGGGGAAGACAGTTTGCAACACTCAATGCATCCTCTTGGAAGAATGTATAATGAATCTGCTCATTTTATAAACATCTGTCAAGTCTGTGTGTTAAACCTAAGCCTGGTCAAGCACTGGTAGCCATATTTTTCTAGCACTGGCAAGATTGCACCCTTACTAACACCACAGCAGGAACTTAAAAGCTTCTGTAGTCAGTCTGGGAGCTCATATAGGTACTGACAGTATGACAGCAGGAAATTCTATCCCTGCTGTTCAAATTGCTTAAAGGCCAGAAGCAAGAAGTAAGAGTTTTTACAGACATTTTTTTCCTAAACGTCCAGGTAGAATAAATCTGACCCAGCATCATACGGACACTGTAGCAGGTAAAAGGTAAAACTAAAACCACACAGGATACCAGACTCACAATAAGTGCAGATGCTAGAACAATACTTAAACCAGGAGTTACTGGTAAATGGAACAAAGACAAATGGCTCCATAAGATTTTGTAATGGATTACTGGAAACTACATGAATATTCAATTACGATCCTCACCCAACATCCTATAATAGATGAGAGGAATGGGGGACAGGAAGAGTCAGATTTTTGCTCACTCTAAATTTGTCCAAGGGGTGCTGGTTAATTTCCTCCATCCACTGAAGCCAAAGAAAATACACAATTTTCAATCTCTGAAAGCTTTTTATTTATACCATCATTACCTTTAGATTTTCATGAAGCTCCTGCCACTTTTCAAAGGCCTGTGGATACAGATCTGAAACCTCACACCAGGAATGGATGCCATGGAAATCTATTCAAATGATTTGGAGTCGTATTTAGCTAAAGTATAGTGTTTTTAAAAGTATGCTTTGCATGACAGACTAGATAATTAGGAACTGTGATTGGGAGAGGGGTAACTAGACCTCAAACAGGCAAAGAGATGATGTCAGTGACTGGCTTATATGCAATACCAAGTGAAAAGATTAAACATTTTTAGGGCTAACTGACAACCACAGAAAGTTTGCACATGATTTTACCACCTTAGCCTTTCCTTTGATAGATCTTACAAAAGGTAATAAGGTGCGCTGTAGCAGCATACGAAATTTTCTCAATTCGAAAGCTCTTGATGTGTTCAGAGTCCATCTTAGTTCTGTTTGATAAATCTTTAATTGACTATGCCAATGCTTCTGGAGTAGGTAGCTGACAATCTCAGAACAGGAAGTGAGGAATGCCCAGTCTGCAGTCTCAGAATGTTAAATAAGTCTGAGACAAGACAACAAAGCTTTATTCTGGTAAATTACCCTGCATCAATAGGACTTTCACAATACTCCTTGTTGTGGTTACTTAGTTACCTGTCTGGAAGGCAACACGCTGTTAAATGGCAACAAGCCTACTCATCCTTTCAACTAGTTACTACACGTGCCCCTTAGGGCTCTATCCTGGGTCCTCTCCTATTTAATATATTTATTAATGACCTCCACACCTCCACTCACCATGCCAGTTTAGTTCAGTATGCAGATGACTTGACATTAATATGTGCAATCTGAACAACAAATAAGCTCCAAGCATTACCCAAAAATCTTTCTCCTCTGTACAAACTTGGCTTAAAGAATCAAACCTCTTACTCAACCCCAAGAAAACTAAGTTAATACTTTTCACCTCAAAAAGTTGCCAAGATCGAAAGCAATCTTTTACCATAAAGTCAGCAAATAATACTGTCATTGAAACTGTAATGCACAGAAAACGTCTAGGTATTATAATAGGTGACAATCTTAAATATGACCACCATATACTGCACACCATTAAATCTACACACCATAAGCTAGACTCCCTTTACAGAATCAATGGATTGCTTACAGATACTGCAAGAAAAACTCTAGCCACCACCTTCTTGCTGTCAACTCTCTTATATGCCACTCCTATCCTAACAAACATAAATAGTACTCAAAGAAATAAACTTGCCTCCTTCTACAATAAAATTGCTAGATTTGCCACCAGTCTCCCTCATAGGACCCACCATTGTCTTAGCTTAAAGCAATTAAACTGGCTTGAACTGTATAAATAAATACCATATTCACAAGTGACTGCAGCACACAAACTCATTCATCACCCAGAAAAATGCTCTGCACTACAAAGGTTATTACTACCTAGTAGTAACTAGTACCTTCTAGTAACAAATCCTTATTACTTACCAATAAGTCAAATAATGTTGCAGGAGACTCACTCTACTCCCAATACATTTCTAAAATATGGAATCGTATCCCCATGCAAATATAACTCTCAGACAAACTCAGTAGTTTTACTCCACTGCTTAAACATCTTAATCAATCCTGGACCTGTACATGCTCATCAAAGGGTTAAAACTTTTTCACTGTACAATACTATCCAGATACTCTTATTAAAAATAATATTCTCAACCTCTTACTGAAATGACAAAACTATTTTTATACGTAACTGTTGCCTGTATAATCCACTAAGTTGCATATGTGCTTTCTTTTTACTAACTTCTACCTCTAAAATCTTAAAATGTATATGTATAAATAACTACTGTTTGTGTATAAATGTAAATAGAAATGTAATTACTGTTTGTGTATAAATGTAAATAGGAATGTAACTACTATGTGTTTAACTGGAACTTAGTATAATGCAGTGTAAGCAAATGGAGCTTTTCCCCCAGGCCTCTTCTGAAAATGGGTCCAGACTTTCCCAGTCAGACTTTCCCAGCAAACAAAGACAAATAATTAATTAAATAAATAAATGTACAATGCTTATTCAAGCAAAGGATATCAACACCAGGTTATGTAGGTGGATCTTTGCATCTTAGTCACTTTATTCAACAATCAGATACAGACCTGATGATAAGCCACATGAATGTTAATGAATTATTCTGATCCCACAACCCATACCATTTATTATGGAACCAGAGACTCTGTTCCAGGAAGGAGGACATTGTGGTATAGTGACTATCTGATAGGTCAGAAAGGTTTCTTCAATGTCTTATACATTCCAGCAAAAACCTGATAGCCACACACACATAGTTGGTGTAATATGACAGTAAAAGCATGGCACAGCATAGGTAATGTGAACTATCCAAAAAGCTGTAGCTATAGGATGGGTTAAAAGTCCACAGTATCAGAGATGCTTGTCTCTTGTGAAGAGGGATTTTGTGACCAAGAGAAGAGATTCTTTGCGGAATCCTGACCAGAAGCTGATGTGGAGTTCTAGGAATTTACCTTTAGACTCACCTGTAGTGAAGTACCAGAAGCTTATCTGTGGAATTGTCCATAGAGTATCAGGAGCCTACCTGTGGATTTATGTATGTGGAGTATCAGCAGCCTACCTGTGAATTTATGTATGTGGAATACCAGAAGCCTACCTGTGGATTTATATATGCGGAATACCAGAAGCCTACCTGAGGAATTAAATTTGGAATACCAGAAGCCTACCTGAGGATTTACTTGTGGTGTACCAGGATTCTAATTTTGGACATGATTCAATCTGACCAGAGGTGTACTACCTGAGAACTGCAAGGAGCATTAGCATTGCAATAAAAAAACTTTAAAACTGGACTCACAAGCACAGAAATGGCAATATGTTCAGCAAATAGCTGTACACTTTCTTTTGTGTACCCCCCCCCCCTGCAATTTATCCTGGCCTTAATACCAATCTACAGCATGGTATAATGGGAACTATTTAAGCTTAAATTCTGGTTAGTTAGTAGGCACTGAATCCATCCTTCAAAAAAGAAAAGTTACAGATGCCTTTGGTAAAATGAGGGAATGAGTTGCAACTGAAAATAAATGATTACAGATGGTACTGAACTTCTGCAGTGGAAGCATTCAGATGCAATAAAATACCTTTTGTCAAGTTGTGTGTGGGGGGTATAATGGTTAAGGTGTTTGATTTTCACCTTGAGGGAAACTGGCTAGGCTTAAAATAGCGAACAAGGCAGCTAGCCTAGTCCTCACCTATGAACCTATGACTGTTTGCTTTCAGACCATTGTCTTACTGTAAAACTAGGTCTCAGAGATGATTCCTGTCACATACTCATTATTCACACTTTCACAAAATTTCTAAGGGTTGCTGTATCTGGAACACATTATCAGTTCTCTGCATTACTCTGTGTCAAGCCCTCTTTACCCCGGGGCAGTAACAAAGGAGACTCAATCCTCACCACTGTCTCCAGTAAGGGAGTGTCACTAAAAGCAGGAATAGAAATACACAATTCCCCTTAAGAGGACACTGGGAATAGGTTTCAAACCTGGGACTGGACTACATGCTTTGCTCCAGGTCTTTAAATGAGTATCCACACTAACCATTGCAGAACACTGTGTCACAGTTCTACATATCTGACACACTCACCCTTAAATGTCTAATATTCACACACATACACACTCTTGAGAAAGACTGACAGAGATTTACCTGCTGTGTTCCTTTGTCTAAATTACAAGGTAACAGCTGTCACAAGTGAAATAACACAATACCCTTCAAAAGGGGTGTTCAGTTATACTGGGTAAAAATAGATACTGAAACAAATGGTAGCATATATCCCAAACAGTAAGGCTTTTCAGAGTGGCCCTGGTGTTACCACAATAAGCATAAACACTCTCAAGTTATTAAAAATATTAACTAAAATAACCAGCCACAATGTGAGGTAATAAAACATTTATAATAAATAAAAAGATTTAAAACATATAAATACTGAATAACTGATTCCAGTAAACATCAGAGTTTCATCTACAGGAAATATGAAAAAAATACTGTAGGATAGACCTCACATTGATTTTAGAAAACCTCTAACTATCTAGCTGCAGCTTCCTGATTATCTGAAAATTAAATGTCTCTATTTAATCTAAATACTTTAGCAAGGCAAGATTATACTCATACTTCTGCAAGGTAAGATGAGAAATTATGTCCACACTCCAGGCTGTAGTCTGTCCTCAGCGACCGGAACAACTACTCTACTGGAAACAACTGGATTACTACTGCTGAACAGCTCTGAAAAACAAATATTGAGCAATAACTGAACAACTGACTCAGAACCTGCTTTTTTAATAGCAGATCTTTTTCAAAAGTAGCAGGAAGCTGCCATGACAATAATTCTCTCATATCAGACTTTGAAAAGTAAACAGACAGCTACAGTGAAGATTCTATTCTCTCAACTCTTTCACACAATGACATCACATCAAGGTCAGCTGACCCTGGCATAACATGCCTTCAGAATTCTCTTCACAAAGAGCATGTACATTTGTTCAGCCAGAAGAACACTGTCTGACATTCACACACCATGCATAAATCAGAGTGATAATCAAAAGACATAAACTTATTTACAAAATTATAGCTAGTCATGTGGGCATATGTAACACAGGGTAATTTACAATTATTTACAAAATTTCAGCCAGTCATGCTAGCACAGATAACAATATCAAATATCCTCACATTTCTCCCTCCCTTTGAAGACTCAAGATAGATTTTCAAGTGACCCTGGAAAATTGTCACTTGAGAAAAAACGGGCTGACTGAAAATGTATCAATCTACACCATGTTTTGAGAATCCATCTGCACTGGCATTACTGAAATCTGGACTAACTAATACAGGGGGTCCTCCTACAGGTTCTTTACATTTCTGAAATGCCTGCTCGCAATTTATGGTCCACACCAGCGTAATAGGCTTGTTTTCCTTGTTAGATCAGTAAGGGGTGCAGCTATTGTACTATAGGCTGGGCAGAAATTTTCTATAGTACTCCATTGTCCTTAAGAATGCTTTCACCTGCTTTTTGGTAACAGGTACAGACCATGTCTGAATAACCTCCACTTTGGCAAGTTCTGGTCTAATCTTACCACTCCCTACTCTATGTTATAGGTAGGAGAACTCTGCCATACCCACCTGATACTTACTATGCTTAATGGTCAACCCTGTCGTTTTTAATTTACCTAAGACCTCCCTGACATGTTGAAGGTGCTCTTGCCAGGAATGACTGTGAATGGCAATATTGTCCAAATAAGTGAGAGCATAATCTCCTGCTCCTACTAAGATATGCTCTACTAACCTCTGGAACATTGCTGGGCCATTTTTCATCCTGATTAAATTGAATAAAACTGTTGTGAACATGAAACTCTGTACGTTTACCTTGTGGCTGTCGAGAGTACACACCCTAGTAATAACTATCCAAAGGTACTAAAGCTCAATTAAAATCCTAGATTGTTGGCACCAATATGTGATGTGCCCTCTTTACCCCAGGGCAGTAACTAAGGAGACGTAATCCTCACCACTTTCTCTGGTAAGGGAGTGTCACTAAAAACAGGGATAGAAATACAAAATTTCCCCTAAGAGGACACCAGGAACAGGTTCATAACCTAGGACTATATGCTTCACTCCAGGTCCCCAAACGAGTCTTCACACTAACCACTGCAGAACACTGTGTCCCTGTTCTAAGCATCTGACACACTCACTTTTAAATGGCTAATATTCACACCTACACACACTCTTGGGAAAGACTGACACAGATTTACCTGCTGAGATTGTTTACCCATATTGCAAGGTAACAGTTGCCACCAGTCAAATTCCCCAATACCATTCAAAAGGGGTGTTCAATTATATTGGGTAAAAAAAGATACTGAAACAAATGGTAGCATGTATCCCAAACAGTAAGGCTTTTCATAGTGGCCCTGGTATTATCACAATAAGCATAAACACTCTCAAGTTATTTCAAATATTAACTAAAATAACAATGAGATGTAATAAAACATTTAATAATAAATAAAAGGATTTAAAACATGTAAATACAAAATAACTGATTCCAATAAACATTAGAGTTTCATACACAGGATATATGAAAATAATACTGTAGGATAGAGCTTGGATTGATTTTAGAAAACCTCTTTCTAGCTGTAGTTCTCTGACTATCTGAAGTTTAACTGCCCCTGTCTAATCTAAATACTTTAGCAAGACAAGATTATATTCTTACTTCTGCAAGGTAAGATGAGAAATTATGTCCACAATCCAGGCTGTTGTCTGTATTCAGTGACTAGAATAACTACTCTCTTAGAAACAACTGAACTACTACTGCTGAACGGCTCTGAAAAACAACTACTGAACAATAACTGAACAACTGACTCAGAACCTGCTTTTTTATAGGAGATCCTTTTTCAAAAGTATCAGGAAACTGCCATGAGAATTCTGATCTCATATCAGACTTTGAAAAATAAACAAACAGCTGCAGTGAAGATTCTATTCTAAACTCTGGTACACAATGACATCACATCTAGGTCAGCTGACCTTGGCATAACATGCCTTCAGAATTCTCTTCACAAAGAACATGTACATTTGGTCAGCCAGAAGAACAGTGTGACATTCAAACATCTTGCATAAATTACAGTGATAATCAACAGACATAAACTTATTTACAAAATTATAGCTAGCCATGACGGCATATGTAACATGGTAATTTTACAATTATTTGCAAAACTTCAGCCAGTCAGTCAGTAGTAGAAGTTTGGGTTGAACGATGGCAAACAGAAAAAAGAAGTTATGTACTTACCATAACGTTCCATGTGAGTTGTTCATCTCACCTTTATTTTTACACATGGGTTCGAGTCAGCTGCTTTACAAGCTGAAGATCTCAGAGTAGCTCGAGACCAGGTCCCTATCCATTGATGCTCTCTGTCCTACCTCAGATCTAGTTTGCTGAACCCAGCATAAACAGGTATAATCCAATAAATACTCCAACCGGAATAAGAAGTCCCAGAACAAGACCACCAGACCCCAAGTCTACTCGTTCTTCGAGACCCTGGAGGGTGAAGGCAAGTGGGAATGCGGCTTGCACCTGTCACCCCTGGGATTCCGGATATTGGCTAAGGCTCTTGCCACCCCCATAGTGCCTTTTTTAGGCAAGGCTCAAATTCTAAACCTACCACCCTAGAAAACAAAAATGGGAAGAAACTGAGGGTAATGCTGCTCAATGCCAGAAGTCTAAATCTCAAAATGCACTTTTCGAGGCCTTTCTCAGTATGGAGAACATCGATGTCTGTGCTGTAACTGAAACCTGGTTCAAGGCTCCTGACAGCACCCGGCACTATTAGGTTTACCTCATATCATGCGTTCTGGCCCCAAAACCGGACCACACCACAAAAGGAGGGTGTATCCATATTCATAAAGGATACCCACACCTCCAGGTTCGAAGGTAACACACGAAGCTTCAGAAACCATCCAAGTGCAACTAACCATAGGCAAAACTGCTCTATAAATTGTAGCATGCTACAGGCCACCCTCTCAAACTCAGGAACCCCGCACAGCCTTCCTCAAGACACTGGAGGGTATAAATGTATCTCCAAACACCATCATATTGGGTGACTTCAACTACCCGAATATAGACTGGGAACATTACTCAAGCCCTAACTTTCTAGCCCCATGGTTCCTGGAGTTCATAAATTCAAATGCCGTGGAACAGCTAGTCACTGTTCCCCCGAGAGGAGAAAATATACTAGATCTCATTATCACAAACATGGGGACAAAATGCTCCACACCGGAAGTATATCTCTCATTGGTGAGATCTGATCATAAACTAATCTCACTGGAAATCCACATCCCGCCCTCACCCCAAACAAAAAAGACCACAGTGAAGAACTTCTCTAAAGTAAACTTCACACTACTCAAGACTGGTGTGGTATCCTTCAAGGCCCCTGAGCCAGTGGAAACCACAACCCAAGCGGAAGCCCTTACAAATGCCTTCTATGAACACCTCCAGGACTGCATGGATCAGGCAATCCCAAATAAAACCAAGACTCTTTCCACAAAGGGCAAACGTCCAGTCTGGTGGACCCAGCCATTAACAAACTTTACAATAAGAGGAGAAAGCTATTACATGATAGAACAAAATCACCAAAAGAATTCACCCCTGATCATTATTAGTAAAACAATACGAGCACTCATAAAATCAACTAAGGCCAATTTTGAGAGAAAAATTGCCATGGATTCAAGGACAATCATAAGGCCTTTTCAGCTATGTTAGGAACCTGGGTGGAAACTCCCAGATATGCCCAGAATTAGTCCAAAATGATACAAAAATCACTGAACCCACAGACATTGCCAACATACTGGCAGACAGGTTCAGGGTAAACTTCACCCCCCCCCCTAAAGGAGAGATAACTATCCCAGCAGAGTGTAGCCTCCCAGACATCTCCGTCTAGCGGGTGGCTGCTCCCTCTAAAGGTAAAAACACAGCATCAATGGGACCCAGATGGCTCCCCGCGGCTGTTTCACACGAGCTAAATGAGAATTAAACCCGCACATAAGGCAGCTGTTTAATCTCAGCCTTACCACAGGATCGTGCCTTAACAAGTCTAGTCTGCAAAGCTATGGAGGATCATAATGGAGCTCATAAACAAAGATAGGGGACTTGCAGACATTGGACCCGACCCAGTTTGGTTTCACAAGGGAAGATCATGCCTTTTGAACTTGGGAAGCTTCTTGAAACAGTCACCAAGGCCATTGATGAGGGAAAGGCAGTCCATACAGCCTACCTTGACCTTGCAAAGCTTTTCAACACAATACCCACCTGGTATTGTAGAAAAAACTACCAGCTTAAATGTAAACCCATATGTCACAAGATGGGTTGCAAACTGGCTTAAGGACAGAACCCACAGGGTTAGAGTTGCTGGCGCTATGTCAGACTCCAGCCGGTCACAAGTGGTGTCCCACAGGGCTCGGTCCTTGGCCCCTATTGTTCAGCATCCACTTCTCAGAAGTACAGGCCAACATGGGAGGACTTTGGCTGACAAAGTTTGCAGATGACTGCAAACTGGGCACCATAGTGGAAAGTGCATCGGACACGGATATCCTTCAGAAGGGACTCACGGAAACAGATAGCTGGTGCCAGAGCCATGGCCTGAGGTTAGCATAAAAAAATATAGTCATACCCTTCGGGAAAAACAAGGTGGCAATCCACTAAGCACAGAAGAGGTTATCAGGGACCTGGGGACCCAGGTTGACAGTGGCCTTTCTTTTGACACTCACATTGCTAAAGTGGTTAGAAAGACCTTCTACATTGCCCACCTGATCATGAAGGGATTCACATCCAGATCTAGTGAGGTCATTGTTCCTGTACTCTTCACTTATCAGACCAATGATCGAGTACAATGCCCCATTCGGGATGTATCTCACCCGACATCTGCAGCAATTGGAGAGACCCCAAAAGTTCCTCACCAAAAGGATAAAGGGACTCCAAAATCTGTCATATGCTGCCAGATTGAAGAAACTCCAGCTCTATTCAGTCACATACCGTCTGCTCAGAGGTGACATGTGCCTGACATACAAAACTATGTCAACCCGGAATTAATGGACATGCTCCACCTCAAAAATCCAAATCCACCAAAACCACTAGAGCAAGTGACTTAAACCTTTAGCACGGACATAAATAGGACATGCTGGAGGGATAGATTTATCACTCAGAGACTCCCTATGCTGTGGAATAAAATCCCGGTCCATGTGAGGCAGAGCACCTCGCTGGCTCTGTTCAAGAGAAATCTTGACCTGTGGATGGGAGATCGTTGGGTTTCGGGAATCATCTCTGTGTCACTGCTGGACAGAGGCACAACAAACTAATGGGCACAGTATTTTTTCATATAAGGGGGTGGCGTAAGCCACAAAAATTTGGGCTAGGCTTATAAATGCCTTAGGGCAGATAGCCTAGTATAAACCTATGAACCTATGAACCTATAAGAATAAAGGCGAGATGAACAATTCACATAGAACATTATGGTAAGTACATAACTTCTTTATGAGAAGTTGTTCAATCTCGCCATTTATTCTTACACATGAGTAGCATCCCAAGCACCCTAATCCTGGGAGGCTCAAGGGAGTATATTCTTGAGGGCAGTGGAACCAAAGGAAGCCCTGTCCACTTTGTAATGAGTGATAAAGGTATGCAGTTTAGACCAAGTGGCAGCTGCACATATAGTGTCCAGAGGCAATCAAGTTGCATAGGCAGAAGAAGTAGAAACAGTCCTAGTGGAGTGCGTCTTCACACCATGCTCTAATGTTTGGTTCGCTGAAGAGTATATAAATTTAATGCAGTCAGTTAACCATTTGGAAAGGGTAACTTCAGAGACTGGTAGTCCTTTCTTAGTGTCAGCATGAGATACAAAGAATTGGTCAGATCTTCTGTATTCCCTTGTCCTGTCCAAATAAAATCTCAATTGTCTGTGGACATCAAGTTTATGCAACATGTATTCCAACTTATTAGAATGATTACTGAAAAATGTTGGAAGTTCGACAGTTTGATTGAGGTTAGTCTCAGAACACACCTTTGGCAGGAATGAAGGATTAGTCCTCAGTGATACTCTGGATGGAATACCAAATATGGAGGTTTGACAGAAAGGGCTTGAATCTCCGACACCCTACGTGCTGAGGTAATGGCCACCAAAATGATAGTTTTCCAAGAAAGAAACTTCAACTGACAGGATGATGCAGGCTCAAAGGGGGGAAGAATAATATGTGACAATACAAAATTTAGATTCCAGGGAGTAAAGGGTTGTCTAACAGGTGGCCTAAGATGGATGGTACCCTTCAGAAAGGCCCTACATAATCTGTGAGACATCAAATTAGAACCTTCAGCACCAAGATGAAAGCTCGAAATTGTAGCCAATTGAACTCAAATAGTAGCAGCTGCAGCACCTTCATGAAAAAGCTTACATAGGAATTCCAGAATACTGGCAATTGGAGCAACATAAAGATCAATGTTATTTTGGGAGGCCCTAAAAGCAAATCGCTTCCATTTGCTAGCAAACAACTTTCTGGTGGAAGCCTTATGCGAAGACACAAGAATGTGCTGTACCTCTGAAGAAAAAACATTTGACCTGGCTAGGTTGGGAATCGGAGCAGCCAAGCTGTCAGTCTGAGGGAATGAAGGGAGGGATGGAGGGCCCCTGACGAATGTGTCAGCAGGTCTGGAACTGGGTCCAGAAACCAAGGTTCTTCCAGTTGGTAGAGTCGGAGGAAGGGGAACCAAATCTGTCGAGGCCAAAAGGGGGCTATGAAGATTACAGTCCTTCCCAGGCTCTTGGCTTTCTACAAGAATTTCAGAATCAGGGGTGTAGTTGGGAAGGCATATAGGAGTCCCAGGGGCCAATCATGTATGAGCAAGTCCCTTGGGCTGTCCCCCAGAGGGGGATTCAGGGCAAAGTAGCTTCTGCATTTGGCATTCATGGGGGATGCAAACAGATCGCAGTAAGGCTGGCCACATCTGTGGAAAATCATTTCCGCAACTTTGTCTTTGAGAGACCACTCGTGCGGTAACAGAATGGCTCTGCTCAATTTGTCCGCTATCACGTTGGATTTCCCCAGGATATGTGTTGCTATCAGAAAGCAGCCGGTGGACACTGCCCACTGCCAAATTCTCAAGTCCTCTCGACACAGGGGGGAAGACTTGGTTCCCCTTTGTTTGTTGATGTACCAGACAACAGACATACTGTCAATCTGTATCGCAAGAGACCCTAGAGGCAGAGAGTCGTGGAAGTGCTGCAACACCAAAAGCACTACTCTCAGCTCCAGAACATTGATATGCAACTGTGACTCTGTCTCTGACCAGGTGCCTTGGGCTGTTCTTCCCTGAAAAAGCCCCCCCATCAGAGAAGCGTCTGTGGTCACCATGGCTGATGGACAGGAAGAAACAAAAGGTCGACCAATGCAACTTTTTGGTTGGTCAACCACCAGAGAAGATCCTTCTTGCAGGAGTCCAGAATTATGATTAGAAATGACACTGGAAGTTGTTGGTAAGACCACTGGGTGAACAGTAACCATTGAAGAATCCTCATGTGCATATGACCCAGAGGAACTGCTATGAGTGTAGCTGCCATGGTACCTAGTAGCTTCAGTATTTGATTGGCTGGTACTTTTCTTCTCACAGTCACCCCTCTACTTTAGGACTTCCAGGATATCAGCATAGAAGATATCCTCCGAGGGGAACTGTGGGGACTCTTCCAATTCCTCTAAGTCAGTGTCTGATGTCAAAGACTCCTGCGGGGAATCCAAATGCCTCCTCTTACAAAGTCTCTTCCTGGGAACCTCAACAGTGGGGGCTTCTGTTGAGGTCTCAGTAGAGCAAGGGTCACCTGATGGGATTACCTGAGGCTCCGGGTCTCAACACTTCACAGGGGACCTGCGATGTATAGGCAGAAAGAGGCACTTTAGGGGAGGAGGAGGAAGGACCTGATGATGTGTGTGTCTTGGATGACATGACCCTCCTCATAGCATCGAAGGCACCACTGCTCCAACCCAAAGAAGCTGCCAGTTCCAAAGAAAATGGCAACTTCCCCGGTGCCAAGACAGTGGGCTTTGAAGCATAGGATGGATACGAGCTCATCTGCACTAAAGCCCCGAGAGGAAGGGTCAGAACCGATGCATCGGTTCAACTCTCCCCTGGAACCGATAAGAATGTGTCGGCTCCCAGACTCTTCCAATGGAACTGAAGAAGTCAGGGATGACGGAGCCGAGGGCACTGGAACAGGCCTTGGCTCTGAAGGCTCCACAATCATCACATCCTCTTCCCCTGGCTCCAAAGGCCCTGCTCGGCTTGGAGGAGGAGTAGTCACAGCAGGTGGAATGGTCGTAGGCCCTGAGGCCGGTTGGGTCGAGGCCGATAATTTAGCAAGTTCCGGGTTTTCGAGGGGCCTCTGTACCACCTGGTCCACATCCACATCAGATAAGTTCCTCGAAGAACGAGTTGAAGGAACCAAAGATGCCACTGACTGAAGGATAAGTGACCTCAAGGTTTTGGGGACTGGCTGCAAAGGCCAGGGACCGGCTCTGAAACACTTGCTTGGTGCACGGCTCCCAAGACTGCAGAGCCAGCGACCGCACCTTAACAGTAAGGCTTGGAGCCAATGACTTGGGCTCCGAAGACGCCTTAGAAGACTTTGACCCCTTTGAAGACTTGGTCTGATCAGCCTTGTCCAAGGACTCCCTGAACTCTAGCTTCAGTAAGCCTCTATCTACCAGCTTCCTTCATCTCTCCAGTAAAACCCTACTACTGAAGGAATGGCAGCTAGAGCAACCCTCCTGGAGGTGAACAGACCCCAAAAAATAAACACAGTTCACATGGGCGTCTGTGATGGACATCTTCTGCCCACATTTTGGACACTTTTTGAAGCCAGATTTCTGCTTTTCTTTATGGTCAGACATCATAAACAACAGTAACACTAAGGAAGAAAAAAGTTTACTGCAAGTCTAAATTCACAAACAGTTGTATGTTGTCAGATCCCTGAACTATATATATATATATATATATATATATATATATATATATATATATATATAAAAAAATCCAACTATAACACACTATCTAATAACACTGAACACTCTAATGGCACTAAAACACACTATAAATATATATAACACTAATCCGTTATTAAGTAGTATAAGGGGATAGGGATTAACTAAAGAATGGCCAAAAGCCTAAGAGCAACCGCTCTGAAAAAGATGAAACTCGTCAACTCTAAATAAAGTATTTTAAGGCTAGGCAGCCCAAAAGCAGTACAAATATAAAGTTTTCTTATATTTTAGTAATTATCAGCAAAAAATATGCTAAAAGGAAGATAAATATAAAACAACTGGCCCGAACTCTCCAGACGACCTCCGATCTGTTTCAGTGGCAAACTAGATCTGGGGTAGGACAGAGAGCATCATGGGATAGGGACCTGGTCTCGAGCTACTCTAAGATCTTCAGCTTGTAAAGCGGCAGACTCAGAGCCAATGGATCGGCTCCCAACTCATATGTAAGAATAAATGGCGAGATTGAATAACTTCACATTGTTTATTTTTTATTTTCTGATCAGTTATATGTCCGATGTTTTGAATTGTTCAGTAAGTACAATTTTGAAATGGCAAAATTAACCACTTATTTTTGATGCTTGTGCATTTCGAGACAGTTACTCATACCAATATATGTGGGTATAAAAATGTGTTGGGTTTTGGAAAAAAAATTTCTGCATCAAAGCATAACTGATCTGTGGATGAGAGACAGGAAAGTTAACTCAGGACTGCACCCCCCCACCAGCTCCACTAATGGACAAAGTCAACTACTAAATATTTATACAGTGCTCGTGTCCTTATAAATATGAATGTTATCATCCCAGGTATTATCAATATATGTGATATGAATCTAGTCCATGAAGGGGTAAGGGAGACAAAACAACATACAGGCTAGAAAATTTGGCTAGGCTTAAAATGGCCCACAAGGCAGATAGCCCAGTACTAACATATGAGCATTTAAGGTGCAAAATATGGGTGCCCATTTCTTGCATTATTTACTAATTAAAAAGAAAACAAAAAGTTAGTCTTCATTTCAACATTATCCAAAACAACTTGTTTGAACCGAGAAGTGAGGTAGGCTACCAGCCATAACTTTCAGCTGAGATACCAGATGACTAGAGGCTTCTGAGCTTCTCAAAAAACATAAATTGCCTGTTTTTTTTGCTTGATTGTACTGTTTACTGCACTTTTTATTGTGCTCTGCTTATTTAATACTGTATTTTAATACTGTAAACTGTTGCTTGTCTCAAGCATTCAAAAGAGATGACAAATCAGTGTATGGGTTCAAGATATTTATTGTATATAAACATTGTCAGGAACTGTAATTAGAACATGCTCATTTAACCCAATGCCATAAAATGTGGGTGAGAATAGACTTTTTTTAATCTCAGACATACTCATTAACATGGACCCTACAATAGTCATACACACTAGATTTCTGTCAGATCATTCCAAAGTTACACTGAGTAACTTTTTTGGACATTCTACCGGCTCCAGTGAAGAAGAAAGGAGCCTGGAAACGTTCCCTGAGCGAGGGAAGGGATACCAGCAAAAAGAGAAGGACAATGGAATGACTGGTAACAGTGATACTAATATTGTGTATAATATTTCTACACATGTTTTAACCAGTGACAAATTATTTGTATTAAATAAGGGCCTCTCTTTTGTGCCTAGTAGAGGGAGTGTATACAATGAAGTTGTTTTGGATTTAATGATGTTTTGTAGGGGTTTAGCCCTACGTAATACATTTGGTATGGGTAACCCTGAGCCACTGAAATTAAAACAGCCCAGCAGCTTTGTACCACCCTTTACTCCATCTATGAACTTGTTTCTTAATAGCTGTGAATGGGATTTAATGAAATTATTCCAAGGAAAACAAGCTAATAAATATTATAATTTAAATGAGGCACAACGTAAAGCGTTATATGACCTAAGCAACAATTTGGATATTACAATAAAGATGGCGGATAAGGGGGGAGCTGTGGTGGTGTTAGACTCCTTGTGGTATCAACAAAAGATCCAGGAACTTTCATCTGATGTATACACTTATGTTCCTATTAATCCACTAGCAGTTAAACAAGTGGTGGACAGGGTACACAATGATCTGAGACAGCTGCTATATAATATGGTGATTGACAATGAGCTGTTTAGGTTCCTCTTGATTGAGGATCCAGTCACTCCACTTTTTAAAGCTCTGCCCAAAATACATAAGTCCTTAGTTGACACACCACTCCGTCCCATTTTTTCGGGAAGGAGTTGGGTCACAGAGAATGTTTCCATCTGGCTTGAATTTACCCTCAGACCATTTGTGGACAGGATGGAAAATGTCCTTATTGATACGGGGGGCTTTTTAAAAGCATTAGGCAAGGTTAATAGGGCCAGGCCACTAGATACTTACTTGATGGTGACACTTGATGTACAAAATTTGTTCACCTTAATAAGTAATGACTATGGCATTGAAGACATTGCTCTGCTGTTGAAGGATTTAGATGTTCCCGATCATAGGATAAGCCTTTTGAAGACCATGTTGGCCATAGTCTTGATAATAATGTATTTTTAGGTGTAAAACAAGCATACAGGCAAGTACAGGGGGTAGCTATGGGTAACCCCTGTGCAAATACGTATGCTAATTTGGTCTTTTCACATTGGGAGAAAGCATTTATTTTTGAAAATAATAATTGGTTCAATAAAATTTGTCTATATAAACGTTTTGTAGACAATGTTTTTATCCTATGGAAGGGGGATAAGGCCTTGCTAGACACATTTGTCACCTATCTACATTCGACGACCTCTTTTTTGAGGTTCACTATGGAATGTTCCTACACACATATAGATTTTTTAGATGTTCATATATCACAAACTTGTGAAGGGTTTAACACGAGCCTATATAGGAAGGACTGTTGGAAGAATACGTTACTCTGCTATAACAGCATGCATCCACGGTTCATCTTCCCCAATATCATACAGGGGCAGATCAGTAGAATTTCTAGGATCTGCACCAATGATTTATGTTATGAAGGAGAGTTAGCTAATTTGAATAGCTGTTTAATAGATAGGGGTTATAAGGAGGGCACCATTAGCAGAGTGACCAACAACAACAAGTACAAAAGGGGTAGAGATTTTAAACCCTAGCTACATCGCATTGATGGTGACGCAGTTCCATCCTTACAAAATGGACCTGGTCATGTTAACCCAAAGGTCATGTTTACTTATAGCAGTGACATTAAAGGGATCTGTGATATTGTCCATAAAAATTGGAACATTCTCATTAGTGATGACAAGATAAAAGGACTAGTTGGAGATAAACCTAGGTTTGGTTATAGGAAAAATAAAAATCTAAAGGATATTTTATGTAGGGAGCAGACCGTAAATAAACCATTTTTCAAAGTGCAAGTGGGTAGTGTACCTTGTGGGATGTGCAAGGCATGTGCATATATCAACAAAGATCCGGTATTTGTACATCCAGTGACAGGGAAAGGTTTCTCATTTAAAGCTAGGGCCAATTGCAGAACTACTGATTTGGTTTATTTAGCTGAGTGCACAATATGTACCAGTTTTTATGTGGGGAAAACGAACAACATGTTCAAAGTCAGGGTGTTACAACACCTTTCTGCTGTGAGGAATTGTGACTCACACAATGCCCTTTATAGACATATTGAGCATAACTCCACACATAAATTTAGTTTTAAGGCTATAGTAAATGTGAGGCTAAACAATAGGGGAGGGGATATCAAACAGCTGACAGAATTAATAGCATCCAAATGGATAATTGAGCTTATGGCTCATAGGAAACCTGGTTTGAATGATGCTATTCCTATGAAACCCGCCCTTAAAAATAGGAGGGTTTTTTACTGATTTTCATTGGTGGATATGGTATTTAAATCTGTTCTGTTTTTATGTGTTTTTATCTGATGAAGGGTTGACACCCGAAAGCGCTCATCTATTTTACCTGTTGTTTGTTCAAGAAGGGAATTTTTAATAAATACTTGTGACTATATAGCTGTGTTCTGCCATTGATTATTTGTTTCATTGACTGTTGGTATCGTTTGGCAGAACTTAAGCCAACACCAAGCATTTGTTTGGGACTGCATATGACCCAGAGGAACTGCTATGAGTGTAGCTGCCATGGTACCTAGTAGCTTCAGTATTCGATTGGCCGGTACTTTTCTTCTCACAGTCACCCCTCTGCTTTAGGACTTCCAGGATATCAGCAAAGAAGATATCCTCCGAGGGGGACCGTGGGGACTCTTCCAATTCCTCTAAGTCAGTGTCTGATGTCAAAGACTCCTGCGGGGAATCTAAATGCCTCCTCTTACAAAGTCTCTTCCTGGGAACCTCATCAGTGGGGCTTCTGTTGAGGTCTCAGTAGAGCAAGGGTCACCTGATGGGATTACCTGAGGCTCCGGGTCGCAACACTTCACAGGGACCTGCGATGTATAGGCAGAAAGCGGCACTTTAGGGGAGGAGGAGGAAGGACCTGATGACGTGTGTGTCTTGGATGACATGACCCTCCTCATAGCATCGACGGCACCACTGCTCCAACCCAAAGAAGCTGCCAGTTCCAAAGAAAATGGCAACTTCCCCGGTGCCAAGACAGTGGGCTCTGAAGCATAGGACGGAGCCGAGCTCATCCGCACTAAAGCCCCGAGAGGAAGGGTCAGAACCGATGCATCGGTTCAACTCTCCCCCTGGAACCGATGGAAATAAAAGGCTCCCAGACTCTTCCAATGGAAATGAAGAAGTCAGGGATGATGGAGCCGAGGGCACTGGAACAAGCCTTGGCTCTGAAGGCTCCACAATCATCACATCCTCTTCCCCTGGCTCCAAAGGCCCTGCTCGGCTTGGAGGAGAAGTAGTCACAGCAGGTGGAATGGTCGTAGGCCCTGAGGCCGGTTGGGTCGAGGCCGATAATTTAGCAAGTTCCGGGTTTTCGAGGGGCCTCTGCACCAGCTGGTCCACATCCACATCCACATCAGAGAAATTCCTCGAAGAACGAGTTGAAGGAACCAAAGATGCCACTGACTGAAGGATAAGTGACCTCAAGGTTTTGGAGACTGGCTGCAAAGGCCGGGGACCGGCTCTGAAACACTTGCTTGGTGCACGGCTCCCAAGACTGCAGAGCCAGCGACCGCACCTTAACCGTAAGGCTTGGAGCCAATGACTTGGGCTCCAAAGACGCCTTAGAAGACTTTGACCCCTTTGAAGACTTGGTCTGATCAGCCTTGTCCAAGGACTCCCTGAACTCTAGCTTCAATGAGCCTCTACCTACCAGCTTCCTTCATCTCTCCAGTAAAACCCTACTACTGAAGGAATGGCAGCTACAGCAATCCTCCTGGAGGTGAACAGGCCCCAAACAATAAACACAGTTCACATGGGCATCTGTAATGGACATCTTCTGCCCACATTTTGGACACTTTTTGAAAACAGATTTCTGCTTTTCTTTATGGTCAGACATCATAAACAACAGTAACACTAAGGAAGAAAAAAGTTTACTGCAAGTCTAAATTCACAAACAGTTGTATGTTGTCAGATCCCTGAACAACTAATAATCCACAAAGAGTATATATATATATATATATATATATATATATATATATATATATATATATATATAAAATAAATCCAACTATAACACACTATCTAATAACACTGAACACTCTAATGGCACTAAAACACACTATAAATATATATAACACTAATCCGTTATTAAGTAGTATAAGGGGATAGGGATTAACTAAAGAATGGCCAAAAGCCTAAGAGCAACCGCTCTGAAAAAGATGAAACTCGTCAACTCTAAATAAGGCTAGGCAGCCCAAAAGCAGTACAAATATAAAGTTTTCTTATATTTTAGTAATTATCAGCAAAAAATATGCTAAAAGGAAGATAAATGTAAAACAACTGGCCCGAACTCTCCAGACGACCTCCGATCTGTTTCAGTGGCAAACTAGATCTGGGGTAGGACAGAGAGCATCATGGGATAGGGACCTGGTCTCGAGCTACTCTAAGATCTTCAGCTTGTAAAGCGGCAGACTCAGAGCCAATGGATCGGCTCCCAACTCATATGTAAGAATAAATGGCGAGATTGAATAACTTCACATTGTTTATTTTTTATTTTCTGATCAGTTATATGTCCGATGTTTTGAATTGTTCAGTAAGTACAATTTTGAAATGGCAAAATTAAACACTTATGTTTTGATGCTTGTGCATTTCGAGACAGTTACTCATACCAATATATGTGGGTATAAAAATGTGTTGGGTTTTGGAAAAAAAATTTCTGCATCAAAGCATAACTGATCTGCGGATGAGAGACAGGAAAGTTAACTCAGGACTGCAGCCCCCACCCCACCAGCTCCACTAATGGACAAAGTCAACTACTAAATATTTATACAGTACTCGTGTCCTTATAAATATGAATGTTATCATCCCAGGTATTATCAATATATGTGATATGAATCTAGTCCATGATGGGGTAAGGGAGTCAAAACAACATACAGGTTAGAAAATTTGGCTAGGCTTAAAATGGCCCACAAGGCAGATAGCAAAGTACTAACATATGAGCATTTAAGGTGCAAAATATGGGTGCCCTTTTCCTGCATTATTTACTAATTAAAAAGAAAACAAAAAGTTAGTCTTCATTTCAACATTATCCAAAACAACTTGTTTGAACCGAGAAGTGAGGTAGGCTACCAGCCACAACTTTCAGCTGAGATACCAGATGACTAGAGGCTTCTGAGCTTCTCAAAAAACATAAATTGCCTGTTTTTTTTTTTTGCTTGATTGTACTGTTTACTGCACTTTTTATTGTGCTCTGCTTATTTAATACTGTATTTTAATACTGTAAACTGTTGCTTGTCTCAAGCATTCAAAAGAGATGACAAATCAGTGTATGGGTTCCAAGATATTTATTGTATATAAACATTGTCAGGAACTGTAATTAGAACATGCTCATTTAACCCAATGCCATAAAATGTGGGTGAGAATAGACTTTTTTTAATCTCAGACATACTCATTAACATGGACCCTACAATAGTCATACACACTAGATTTCTGTCAGATCATTCCAAAGTTACACTGAGTATCAACTGGGACAAAAAAAAGTTTTTTAAACAATAGAGCTAATAACTGGTCATTAAATCCTAATCTGTTCTTCAAAACAGATGTAGTAAAAGAGATTGAGGATATATTAAAAACATCCCTTGTAAATATCTTCAACTCGCAAACATCAATGGATACAGAATGGGCATCGACCAAAACACAAATCAGAGGAACTTTCATTAAAAAAGCAGCATATTATAAAAAAATCCAACTGAAAGAGAAACATAAAATAAAGGAGAAAACAGAACAACGTGAGAAAGAATTGATAAATAACCCTAATAATCAAACGGAAATGGACCTCCTAAAACTACAAAGAGACCTATATATTCTCAAGAACAGAAGTTTATCTTTTTATGAGACAAGACAGTTGGCTAATTACGCAGAAGAAGCCCGAATTCCTTCCAGAGCATTGGCCAGAATTATCGCTCAACAAAAAATCCATCTCAGTTATAGCAGAAGTAAAATACCAAGGGAAAAACTATACAAGAAATGAGGAAATTATCAAAGTATTTGAACAAATATATACTCAAACATATGGAGAACAAACCCTACAAGCCTCGAAGGAGGATAGGGATCTTTTTCTTCAAAAATTAAAATGCCCTAAACTAGATTTAGAGTAACAAAAAAAAAAACTAACGGAGCCCATTTCTATTAATGAGATAACCACAGCAATTAAACATCTACAACCACACAAGGCCCCAGGACTGGATGGTCTTACCTCAGAATTTTATAAATTTTTCAGTCCACTAGTTGCCAAATTATTATAGCACGTGCTGAACTATATAATAAATAACAACATACATGATATTCACTTTAACGCCTCTAAAACTATTTTTATATTAAAAGAGCAAGCAGACCCTAAAAATCCAGATAGCTATAGACCCATCTCTCTTCTAAATATAGACACCAAGATCCTGACCTCAATACTCACAAACAGAGTTAAAAATCTGATAGAGAAAATAATTTCTCCAGAACACTCTGGGTTTACACCATGTAGACAGACCAGTGACAACACTCTAACATTAGAAGCATTAATATCCTTTGCAAATCAGAGAAATACCAACATCTTCACAATGGTAGTAAATGCCCACAAGGCTTTTGATAGGGTCAGTCTTGAATTCTTGCTGCAAATATGTATATATATATATATATATATATATATATATATATATATATATATATATATATATATATATATATATATATATATATGTATATATATATATCACCCTTTCTTTTCAACCTTTACCTAGAACCCCTATTTCTATATATTAAACAAAATACATATCATAATCCCCTCTCAATACATAACTTCAAAGTTTATCTCTCAGCATTTGCAGACAATTTAAACATATACGTTACTACACCAAGTTCAGACATGACCAAAATAATAAACACAACTGAACAATTCTAATACATGTCTAACTACAAATTAAACCTTAATAAAACTAATATATTCCCCTTTAGGCCACTTAGACTCATCTCCCTAATACCTCTCTTAGACAAAATAAAAATAAAAGAAGAAACCAAATACCTGGGGATTACTTTCTTTCAGAATAATACGGAATTCTACCAACATAACGTAACTCTTAAATGGCAAAACATAACACAAGATTGTACAAGATGGAATAACCATAAGCTACCGTTTTTGTCTAAAGTATCAATAATTAAAATGAATATACTACCTAGATTAATATATTATTTTTTACATCTCAGATAACTATACATAATAAATTCTTCAAACAAATCCATACCTTTCTAGCAAAATTTGTATGGGAACCTAAAGACCAGAATCTCATATCAAAAACTAACACTTCCCAAGAACAAAGGGGGTCTGAACTTGCCAGATTTCAAAACCTACTACTCTATTATCAACACTAATAGAATACTGACAATAGCAGAGTATGACCCCTCGGCAAAGACTGGTTCACCGGCCTGGTTAACAATACACTATAAGTACATAAAAACTCTAGACATCGATCCCAAAGTGCTTCCCTTCTTAAATAAAAAAGATTTACAAGCCTATAACATAATAGAGCCACTACAACATTCTATAAATATAATACAAAAGCTTTTTCACTCCTTAAATCTTGGACCAGCTATGTTAATACTACAACCCCTCCATAAAAATCCTAACTTAAAAATAAATAACAATATGCTAAACCTAGACTCCTCACCTTGGTTAAAACATAAGAGAATCCAAGATATCTACCCATTCCTCAATAGCATAATTCATGAATTAAGAAGAAATCTAAACTTACCTAAAGCATATATAGTAATTTTAAAACAAATCAAAGAGGTGTGTTCCAGTTACCTCCAAAACCTTACCATACTCGAAAGTGACATCGAAAACTGTACCCTACTTTGGAAGACTATGTTAATGTTAAGGAAAGCAATAACGAACTCATACAAAATGGTAGGGGGAAATTAAATTCCAGAAAGACCTTCTTTTCTCTAATTATTGGAGAAAATTAAAACCTGATATGGATGACCAGCAAATAGGAAAGGCAATCAACTTAACATTGAAAACTATTCCACTTAATAACCTCTCTTACACGCAACTCATGATTAATAATAACGCTTATTTCACCCCAGCAGTTCTTCACAAATTCAATGCAACTAAGTCCCCATACTGTCCACACTGTAAAGACCAGATTGCAGACCTAATACATATATTCTGGAGTTGTAAATGCATTTTCAAGCTTTGGAATTCCCTTAAGTTACAACTGCAAAAAATGTGGTACCAAGCATCAACACTAACATGGGAATTTATTCTTTTACACATCCTCCCAGCCAACATCTCAGGAAAACAAGCTAACCCACTTATAACGATTTTCTTATTAATGAAGCTATATATAGCTCGCAAATGGTTAGATCCTGTAAGTATCTCTTGAGAGGAATTCAGGAAATCTGCTATTAAACATCTACTAGCACATAAAATAGTATTGGACAAAAGAAACAAAAATATGAAAACCCGAGCAATCTGGGAACAGTCCTATAACATCTTATTAGCATAAAGCACCAGGTACACCATATCTTATGAATTGGAAGTATTCCCATGAGTACACAGCTTAATGATGGATGAAGTATCATTTTTGTATGTGCTGTTTTTAGACTAATGACATTAATTGGGAAAGCATCTTTGTATATATTGGAATTAGGTATGTTGACCTACATGTTTCTACTTTATCCACAATGTATAACATGCAAATATGGTTGTTGTTGTTGTTGTTGTGTCTTTCGTCTTTTCCCGGTTAGGGGTCGCCACAGTGGAACTCCGGTCCGCTAATGACTGGCAGTAGATTTTTACATGCCGAGTTGCCAGCTCTGACGCACAACCTTCAATGAAGGTACACCCATTCACGCATGTCTCCACACAGAAGACGCTCTAGCTGAGAATCAAACAGGACAACGTCTTACTGTGAGGCGACAAACACTACCGAAGCACCACCACCGCAGTACATAACATGCAAATATGGTAATTTTGTAAATATGGAATGGTTATGGCTTTTGCAAATGTAAAACAAAAATAAAAATTATTGAAAAAAACAAAGAACATGCATTTAAGCTAACTGATTCACTCTAACTTCAAACACACTTGTGTATCTCCATTCATACCTGCATTCACTCTGGCTGACTGTACAAAATGGAACTTCTCTTGCATGTTCTCAGTTTTATATCTGCACATGTTGAGTGCTACGGTGACTGGTAAAGTACAACATGCACACTGATCCACATAAACCAAATTGCACTGTTTGTATTGCATTTGTCTGCCTTACTGTGCTTGTTAAATCAGTTTTTTTTGCTGTTTTCACTGTTTGCAAAGCTTTGTTTTATTATTTTTACTGATTGTATAGACTGCTTTTCACTGTTTGCAAAACATCTGCTCTGTTTGTTCTGTTTTTTCCACCAAGCAGTGTTTTAAATAACCAATTTGTTTACCATTTAAAACATTCATTAGGTGTCTCCTTGCTGTTTTTCTGCTGTTTAAAACATTTGCTAGTATCTCACTGCTCTTTTTCTGCTGTTTGAAACATTGTTTTAGTGTTTGCCCCCTAAATTACTGTAGTTAGTAGCTGTAGCATAGTCCAGATACAGGTTTGCTGTATCTGGGTCTGTTTGGAGTGGCTGTTGTATTCTGATCACATTTTCCAAGCCATCTTTGATTGGAAGGGGCCCTTCTGCACCCTTGTGAGAGAAGTGTGCTGATTGGAACTTTCTAGTGAAGGGTGATTGGTCTAAGGTTGGAGTAAGCATCCTTGTTGGTTCTTTTGAATTTCTGAACTTTTTTTTTTTTAAGTTTTTAGCTTCTGGTATTTAAGCTCCACATTTGAGCAATTGTGTACTATAGCCGTACAGATAATTTTGACCCATTTTCCCTTAGATACAGCTGTAGTAGATTATTGTAGTCCTCATCCTTTAGTACATTTCTAGTCTAAGAAGTAGTGCTAGAGAGCTGTGAATTGTTAAACCACCAGCCAAAACCCCCCGTCAGAAATACCCATCTACAGAGCATCTCCTAGATCAGTCCTGCAAGCACCAACCAGCTTTGTGATAACAGTTCCTCAAACCTAGCATTATGGGCAGTTGGAACTATCCCCATTTCTCCTGCCAGCTTTGTTTACTTGGAGTCTCCTGAATCAGTGTAGCAGCTACCTCCTGTATACTGATACCCCTTTACTAATAACTCACTCTAGTACAGAATGCGAGAGATGTATTTACATCAACACTCTTGAATTCCTAATCTTTAGCACTAGAAACAGCAACACTGATGAGGTTGTCAACTCACCCATCACTACTTATTCACATAGTACCACTACTCCTACACAGTACGCATCCAACACATAAATTAACAATACGTGGAGGTTCTTTCAAAAAACTTACTGAAACACCAGAGACCTCCTCAAAAAAAAAAGACTGCTACAACTAAGACAGTTCCCACAGCACCCAGGACACATAGCAACACCAGTGTCTCACCTATCAAGTCCTTAAGGAGCAACACTCAAAAACCCAATTTTTTTGTCATTGGAGACTCCATAGTGAGACACACAGATATCCCAACTCACCAGGCAGATAAGGAGAAAGACACAGCCAGCTGACTGTCTGGAGCCAGGATTCATCACATCACACATGCAATCGGGTCTCTCATCAACAGCTACCATTATGATTCTCATAGCTCATGTGGGAGTGAACAACTTGAGTCACACCTCACTGGACTATATGAAAAGAGACATGATTGAGCTCTTTGAGTGTCCCAGGCAAGTACATTCCTAGCCTTGAGCAGCATATTACCCTCACCTAGAATGATGCTACAGTATAAACAAAAAAAATATTGATTTCAATAATTGGGTTAGCTTTTAGTGCCATTAAAAGGGGATCCAGTTTCTGTCAGCCTGGGATGACATGGTTGACAAAAATCTCATTGCTTTGCCAGAGATGGTTTGCACTTGGCACCACTAGGCTTTTGGCAAAGGATATTGTCTCCCCCATAGCACCTTTTTCATGAAAGGTTTCAAAAACAAAATTGCCAATGTGAAAACTGCCAATCATGACCAAGTAAGGGTTATGCTACTAAATGCTAGGAGCCTAAACCAAAAACTGCACACCCTGGAAGTACTCCTATCACTGGAGGATGTGTATATCTGTGCAGTCACAGAAACCTGGTTCAAAGCCTTACGGTGTACCCCGGCCTTACAAGGCTACAATGCCTTTCACAACTGCTGACCACAAAAGAAAGTGTGAGAACCAAAGGAGGCTGTGTTTCTATGTATATTAGAGATAAATTCACCTCCCGAGTAGTTATACAGAACAACTCCATGGAGTTAATCCAAGTTCAGATTACTGTGGGTAAGACCCCCATTCAAGTCATAGCTAGTTATAGATCCCTCTCCATGAATCATGATGTGCATGAGGCCTACTTGACCAAACTGGAGTCATTCCAACTATTGCCAAACATTCTGGTCATGTAAGATTTCAATTATCCCACCATCAAATGGGAAACCTACTTAGCCCTAACTCACTAGCGCAAAAGGTCTTTGACTTTGTTAGCCCAAATGCCTGGGAAAAAATTGTTCAAACCTCAACAAGAGGAACAAACCTAATAGATATGGTCCTGACTACCATGACAAACAGATGCACCACCACAACTGTCAGACCGTCGTAGTTAAATCTGACCACAAATCAGTTGCCTTAAAATTGGAACTAACACCAGAACTCACAAAGGGTGAAACCAGACTAAAAAACTTCTCCAAGGCAAACTATACCCTCCTAGGGAAGATATAAAAGCATTCCAAGCACCACCTCCAGCTGTAAGTGGTAACTACATCAAAGCTTACACTAAAGCCCTGTACTATCACTTGCATAAGTGCATAGAATCAGCTGTAGGATTACTAATGTAGTAAACACAAATAACATGAGTATGATAAAGGTAATGCAAATATTTAAAATATTTAAATGACTTTTTAGAATTTGATGCTGTTGGTAATGTATATAAATAAGTGATAATGCTGGTAAGCACCAGATAAAATCTGTGATGACACTGTTAGGTTCTGTCACTTTAGATGGAATATTTATTTCCATTCTCCCCTTAGCTAGGAGATAGATTCATAGTATATCTCTTAACTGTCTACAAGTTTTCAGAACACCCCTGACATTTGGTGTCATATTTTTGCTATTTACTATGTATAATGTATAATTTTCTGTTAAATCATTGAAGATTAATGTCAAACAACAATGACAGAAAAGAGTTTCATACACCTTAGTTTTCCGAAAATAGATGTTGATACAAAAGCTGTAATTCCACTAATGAAATAAATATTTACAATTGCCACTGATTTTGGACCGTTGTACCCCCATTATTTTTTTACCCATGAGTCTTAATCAAAGAGTTTGAGAGCAATGATTCATAGTAAGGAAATCTATCCATTTTTCAACGTATACATACATACATGAGCAATAATATATGGTGGGGTTTGTGCTGAACAAACATCTGACAGCCAAGCAATTCTCGGACACAAGGACAATGGAAGAGTGCTTTACAAACCTGGGCTTGCAGTCGTATTTGTTCACATACTTTACATCCCATCTGTGACACTGCACCTACAAAATGGGATGAACTTATTCACTATGCTGTCATTTTTGAGGGAGACTTCTAATCTGTGAAATAAGGACAACTCCTATTTTGAAAACCGCAAAATATTGTTTAAGAAGATTAAAAAGAATGAAATACTTATAATGTACTCGCTATTTCAAAAAGGTACATGTGTTGCTGCTGCTATATACGTGTTTACACTTTCTTCAAAAAGTATTTATACCTGTATTATAACTGTATAGTTTGTTTAGTAAACATTGTGAGATACCACATAAACTGCATGTCTGTTCATAAGCAGATTTTAATTAGGCATCAAAAATGCTTTTTTACTCATTTGCAAGTCTTTATTTCAGTGTACAAGACAGCAGAATACCTACTCTGCTTCTCATGAACTTATATTTTTAGCAAATGTCATAAACAAAAATTAATTTTATTTATATTTTATAAATTTTCTCCTGCATACTCCACCCTAAAAATATTGTTAGTCTAAGTTCATAAACACAGGAGAAAATGTAGGACTGTTTGTTTTTGCTATTTCATATCTTTAACATTTTCTGAGGTAGTACAATCTAAAAAAAACAATATATCATTATATAGAGAGACAGCAATAGTGCACCTCCTCCACAATGAAATTATTATAAAGTATATGTCATATGAAAAAGCAAATTATATGTACTGCTACTAAACATATACATTTCTTTTAAAAACATGCATGTATTTTTAATTTTCTTCAACTGACCACTGTCAAAATACTTCATTAATCATATGTTTAAACCCATTTACAAATGCATACTTTATTTTATCAAAATGTGCCATGTAATCAGTTTGTCTTTCTGTTGTTCTTCCTTATACTTCCGACTATTAGCCCCAGATACATGCAACATTACAATATCAAAATTCTGACAGGCAAGTATATTATACTGTTTTCAAAAGCACATAACATACCACTTTCTGAAGATAAATAGGAAACATTAACTGTACAGAAAAATAGGGCAAAGGATTGCTGTGCTACTTGGGCTTGACATTTTGTATAATTTGATTTTTTGTCTCAAGTTTTTATTTATTAAGTTAGTTATTTATGTCTGCTGATCAGGGCAGAAGAGTGATCCAAAGTTATAGATCCAGGTAGAAATATGAAAGCCAATGCACGAGTTGAGCAAAATAGAACAATAGTATATGGAGGCGGTATTCAGAATGCATCTGTCTCTAGTTAACAGAAAAGATATTATGAGAAAATATATACAGACTAACAGAATAAAAAGTCATATATATATATATATATATATATATATATATATATATATATATATATATATATATATATGTATATATATATATATATATATATATATATATATATATATATATATATATATATATATATATATATACACACACACACACTCATACATACACAGGTCCAAATATATTTTGTGACATGCTGATTTTGAAAATCGTTCATATCTTTCCAATGAGAAGTTCCCACAGAGTTTGTCAATAAATACATAAATATTAACCAAATAGCAAAAAACAGTATGTGGAACACACAGCAGATATCAAATAAACACAAATGCACCTTTTATTGTTTATTAAAGGAATAAGCACTTTCACGGTAAACTCCAACACCACTTCATCAGATATCTAATGAGATAAAACCCACTTCATTAAATAGTGTCAGAAAATCAATCAATAACATAGACCCACCCCTACTTAAAACAAACATAGCAACAATAACACCCATATTCAGAAAATGTATATACATAAAAGTCATATACCTATAAAAAATATATCTGATATTACACATTAATAGAAATATAAAAAGATTACATAGTAAAAACACATGATAAACTCCATATTATTTAAACAGTCTCCTTGATTTTGAAGCAGGTTTAATCGGGACCTGGCCATTCAGGCCCTTCCCTTTATAAGATTGCATTCTCAAAATCCACTGTAATTCGACCCTTTCAGTGTGGTTTCTAATATCCCCCATTCTTAATGATTCATAAATCCTGTCAATAACCCGAAACTTAAACCAATGATCTTCACCTTCAGTCAAGACATGCTTCGCTAATGCATTGTTCTCATATTTAATTTTTATAGAGTAGAGATGTTCCATTATTCTATCTGTAATCCTACGGTTACACCTCCCTATGTAGAATGAAGAGCATTCAACACAATGGGCCAAATAGACTACATCTTTGGTATTAAACTTTGCTTGTACTCTGAAATAAAACCTCTGTTCATCATTCAGAGTGATAAAACTAGTATCAGTCTCAAAGTAAACACAATAATTACAGCTACCACAAGGAGTATTGCCTTGGGAATGATGAATCTCATCACTGTCTTTGTATCTGGATAGCACAATAACTGCTTAAGATTCTTCTTATTCCTATACCTAAACCTACGTCTATCTCCCAGTACTCCTCTGTTCTTATCATCGGTGAGGAGTATAGGTCAATGTTTATGGAATACTTCAGCAATAGCATTTGTGTCATTGCTATATATTACAGAAATAGTCAAAGGATAGTAATTCTCTTTCATATGCTTTCGGGTGTCACTATCCATCCCAAAAAATGGTTTTGCCATACCACATCTCAACTCAGCACTAGCATGTGCCCCCAATTCAATCTCTCGTTTCCTATAGCCTCTCCTTCTAAGTTGTACCTTCAAATTCTTCATCTCCTCATTAAATCCCGAGTCTTTAGCATTGAGTCAGGATACTCTCATCCCTTGCCCCTTAACAATATTATGAAAAATATGGGGCGGGTGCATGCTTGTCTGATGCAGGAGTGAATTCCTATAGCACTTTTTTCTAAACAGACGTGTACTAAAGGATCCATCTCTTGATCTATCCACTGTAACGTCCAAAAAATCAATAGTGGATGCTGAATGTGTAACAGAAAATTTCAAAAATCTTGGGGTATCATGTAGGTATTCCACAAATTTGTCTAAATCATCCACACTCCCAATCCACAACATGTAAATGTCATTCACAAAATGATTGTAAAAACTAATATAGCTTGAAAACTCATGCCCATTAAAGACAAACATATCCTCCCATTGTGCCATGACCATATTGGTGTAGCTATTGGCACAAGAAGTGCCCATAGCTACGCCAGAGGTCTGAACATAGTAGTTCCCATCAAAAATAAACATATTTCTCTCAAGAATGGCCTCAATCAGAAGGCAAATCAACTCTTTATATGTACTATCATAGTTACTGTGGGAATGTAGATATCTACCTACAAAGTCAATCCCTACACCATTCGGTATGACGGTAAACAAGGACTGGGCATCCATCGTTATCATCATACAGTCTACCAGAAGACTGCTCTGATGAACATGCTTATATAAATTCTGTAGAAAATGTTGAGTCCTGTAGGACCACCCCAGGAGTATCTAGAACTAGTCTCAGCTTCTTTTCAACAAAGATTGAGAAAGGTTCCGTCACCCATCCCACACCAGCCACTATCAGTCTGAAAGGGGGTGTCACAGGATCCTTATGGATCTTTGGTAAACCATGAAAAGTCGGAACACATGGTAGCTCAACAGTTAAATACTCCACCATATCAGCAGCAATGCAATCATTCAAAAAACAATCATATATAATGTTGTGCACACATGAAATAATACGCTGTACTTCCTCTGTACTAATCCCAACATATGTAGAAGCATCATTCAGCCTAATATTAATACAGCCAAAGTAAAAGCTCATTTCCATTACCACAACTGCCCTGCCTTTGTCAGAGGGATGAATTACTATACTAGAATCATTCATTAGTACATTCAATGCATCCCTCTCATTGACAGACAAATTACTAAAGTTGCAACGTCTCATATTATCATCAGAAATGGTCCTAATGTCATCCTCACAAAGCCTAACAAAAGCCTACACCAGAGGATGATTCTGAGGAACAAAACCACTTGTTTTTTCAAAAATACAATCCTAGTTTACATCATTGTCATGAAAAATTTATTTCAGCATTAGGTTCCTACTAAAAATCTCAAGTCTATCAAAGTATTTGCTTCATCTGTTCTACCAGCAGGAATACAGGAAAGGCCCTTCTCCAATACTGATAACTCAGCGGCAGATAAAACTCTGTTAGAAAGATTATAAACTATAGACTGTTCACATTCTGCCACATCCTCTTTATTGTCCTGTTGCCCCCTGACTCCAGGGGTTGTTTCCTTTTCTTTCTCCCTTGTGTCTGATATGGCGACAAGGTGTTCCCTGATTTTTATTGGTAAGGGTAGACAGGAAAAAAAAACATGTCTTCCTAAACCACAGTCTCTATTCATTTCTATTGCAGGTTCAATAACATTAGACAGTACTTTCTTTCTGACAACTAGGGGGATATCCTTGCCCCCTCTTGGAGTGGTATATATAGAAGTCATAACAGAGACATTGTCGGCATCAGATTTCTCATCCGTATTACTCTGATCTACAGTATTCGTAATGGGCCTATTTTCCTTTAGCAGACTAAACGTAGAGCTTTCATTTACATTATCAGCTCGGTTAATACTATCCGTTTGCCTAGGCCAAGAAAATACATGCCCTGTTCAAAGTCTCTCAGGTCGTGTTCCAACTTCTTTCTTTTCTGTGCCAACAATCTCTTTTCATAAAGAGCCACATTGTCTATAAGTTCACACATCCGCACATCCACAATATCTGCAGACCCAGTCTCATATATTTCATGCTGTTGTTTCTTAATAGTATTGAGCAACTCTAGCTCTACTGGCTTAAAAAACTCAACAAGTAACTTAATATATGCAAAACTTACTTTTAGGTTGAGTTTCTGCCACTTCACCAGGAGCTCAGGATACTGATTTCCATAAGTCGGCATGGTTAAGACTCTCAATCCCCTCGGTACAATGCCATGTTGTAAACACGCCTCCATATGAAAGCATTGATGCTGGAGGCATTTCAAGGGGAACAAATTATTCTCAATGGTGCGAAGTTTCAAATGAACTGTTCTGTTACCCTCTGCAATACCATCACCTGCTGGCTTTGTACCAATAAAGGGCAGATTGAGAAGCGGATTCTCATCGTTCGCAAAGAACCTTGACAGTCTATCAACATTATTACCCAAATTCTGATGGTCCATACATACAGAGATTGTTGGCACAGAAAAGAAAGAAGTTGGAACATGACCTGAGAGACTTTGAACAGTGGCATGTATTTTCTTGGCCTAGGCAAACGGATAGTATCAACCGAGCTGATAATGTAAATGAAGGTTCTACGTTTAGCCTGTCGAATACTATAGATGAGACTAATCTGATGCTGACAATGCTTCTGTTATGACTTCTTTATATACCACTCCAAGAGGGGACAAGGATATCCCCCTAGGAGAACAGTATTGGAGAAGGGCCTTTTCTTTATCCCTGATGATTCCTCAGAATCATCCTCTGGTTGAGGCTTTTGTTAGGCTTTGTGAGGATGACATTAGGACCATTTTTTATGATAATATGAGACGTTGCAACTTTAGTAATTTGTCTGTCAATGAGAGAGATGCATTGAAGGTACTAATGAATGACTCTAGTATAGTAATTCGTCCCGCTGACAAAGGCGGGGCGGCTGTGGTAATGTAAACGAGCTTTTACTTTGGCTGTATTAATATTAGGCTGAATGATGCTTCTACATATGTTGGGATTAGTACAGAGGAAGTACAGCATATTATTTCATGTGTGCACAACATTATATATCATTGTTTTTTGAATGATTGTACTGATGCTGATATGGCGGCGTATTTAACTGTTGAGCTACCATGTGTTCCGACTTTTAATGGTTTACCAAAGATCCATAAGGATCCTGTGACGCCCCCTTTCAGACTGATAGTGGCTGGTGTTGGATGGGTGACAGAACCTTTCTCAATCTTTGTTGAAAATAAGCTGAGACCAGTTCTAGATACTTCTGAGGTGGTCCTATGGGACTGAAAACCTTTTCTACAGAATTTGTATAAGCATGTTCATCAGAGCAGTGTTTCAGTAGACTGTATGATGGTAACGATGGATGTCCAGTCCTTGTTTACCATCATACTGAATGGTTTATGAATTGACTTTGTAGGTAGATATCTACATTCCCACAGTAACTATGATACTACATATATAGACTTGATTTGCCTTCTGATTGAGGTCATTCTTTAGAACAATGTGTTTATTTTTGATGGAACTACTATGTTCAGACCTCTGGCGTAGCTATGGGCACTTCTTGTGCCAGTAGCTATGCCAATATGGTCATGGCACAATGGGAGGACATGTTTGTCTTTAATGGTCATGAGTTTTCGAGCTATATTAGTTTTTACAATAATTTTGTGGACGACATTTACATGCTGTGGATTGGGAGTGTGGATGACTTAGATAAATTTGTGGAATACCTACATGGTATCACAAGATTTTTGAAGTTTTCTGTTACGCATTCAGCATCCACTATTAATTTTTTGGACGTTACAGTGGATAGATCCGCAGATGGATCCTTTAGTACACGTCTGTTTGGAAAAACATGCTATAGGAATTCACTCCTGCATCGGACAAGCATACACCTGCCCTATATTTTTCATAATATTGTTAAGTGGCATGGGATGTGAGTATCCGACTCAATGCTAAAGACTTGGGATTTGATGAGGAGCTGAAGAATTTGAAAGTACAACTTAGCAGGAGGGGCTAAAGGAAAAGAGAGGTTGAACTGGGGGTGCATGCTAGTGCTGAGTTGAGATCTGGTAGGGCAAAACCATATTTTGGGATGGATGGTGACACCCGAAAGCATATTAAAGAGAATACCTATCCATTGACTATCTCTGTACAATATAAAAACAAAGAGTGAGAAGGTCACACTGAAAAACCAATCAGTAAAAACTAAATGAAAACTTCAGCCAAGCTAGAACTTCCAATGAGTAACCTCCCAAACGTCCTGTAACAGAGGCACATGTGATATATGCAAATGACCCCTATGAACATCAGGTGTTTCAGCTATATGGCGATTCTGATTGCCCATGACTTTTACATTCAAGTCGTTTTAATGGACAATTTCAGGCCAATAAAGCCAAACCCCACTAGCTATGGATATGCATATTTTGGCCTTGTTATGACCTCATCAGCATAGCACAAGCAGAGTGTTTGACTAAGCATAAGAAACACAGGGTTGTTATACCCATCTGATGTCCATTATCATTAGGGTGACTGCAAAATATGCCAACTAACAAATTAAAACAAAGAGTGAGAAGGTCACACTGAAAAAACAATCACTAAAAACTAAATGAAAACTTCAGCCAAGCTAGAACTTCCAATGAGTGACCTCCCAAACCTCCAGTAACAGAGGCACATGGGATATATGCAAATGACCCCTATGAACATCAGGTGTTCCAGCTATATGGCTATTCTGATTGCCCATGACTTTTACATTTGAATTCGTTTTAATGGACAATTTCAGGCCACTAAAGCCAAACCACACTAGCTATGGATATGCATATTTCGGCCTTGTTATGACCTCGTCAGCATAGAACAAGAAGAGTGTTTGAAGCATCAGAAACACAGGGTTGTTATACCCAACTGATGTCCATTATCATTAGGGTGACTGAAAAATATCCCAATTGCATATATCCCATGTGCCTCTGTTACAGGAGGTTTGGGAGGTCACTCATTGGAAGTTCTAGCTTGGCTGAAGTTTTTGTTTTTTTTTTTTGACTTTTCTTTTGACCTTTTTTTTTTAATTTGTTAGTTGGGATATTTTGCAGTCAATAAAATCTGTCTAATAATAATAACAAGAATAAACATTTGTGTTTGTTGTGCTATTCTGTTTGGTCATGTTGATTGCTTTGATCGACCGGTGAATATGCTTTTATAGCTCCTAATAGTGGGGATTTGGCTTTATAAACCTGGCTAATTGTATTAAATTTTCAACACTTCTTTAAAAGAAGCTGGATCATCGCTTACATATATGACACACACAATGTTCATAGGGTCATTTGCATATAGGTCATTTGCATATATCCTCTGAATACTATCATACGAATATTATTGCTACATTGACCTATACTCCCCAGTGATGATCAGATCAGAGGAGATCAGGGAGATAGTATTAGAACCTAGTTGGCTATGCCTTGAAAATGATGGATACACTGACACTGATCATCATTCCTGTTTGTAGTAGTTGTAGTTGTTGTGTAACTTGTGTTATACTATTTAGACTGATACTGCCTTATTACTCCAATTATGCTTATGGGGTTTTAGGTCAGAGTACAGTAAATACCAAGCATGTAGTCTATTTCATCTATTTGGCCTATTGTGTTTCATTCTTCATAGGGAAGTGTAACCACATGTATTAGGACATAGAATAAGGAACATCTCTAACATCTCAAAATTAAAAATGAGATAACAATGCATTAGCAGCTACATGCATGAAATAAGGTGAACATCATTGGTTTAAGTTTCATCAAGTTGACAGGAATATTTATGATTAAAGAATGATGGGAGATATTAGAAACACAAAACCACAGGGTTGAATGGAGTTTGACACAAGGACAATAATAAAGAAAAGAAGAGCTAAGGCCAGGTCCCCCTAAATTAAACCCTTTTTAAAAATCAAGGAGACTGTTCAAATAATATGGAGTTTATCATGTGTTTTACTATGTAAATCTTTATATTTAATATGTAATGTAATGTTAGATATATTTTTTATATGATATTATATGTATATATGTGTATATATATGTATATATATACATACATATATATATATATATATATATATATATATATATATATATATACATTTTCTGAATGTGGGTGTTATTGTTGCTATGTTTGTTTTAAGTAGGAGCAGGTCTATGTTATTGATTGGTCATCTGACACTATTTAATGAAGTGGGTTTTATCTCATTAGTTATCTGATGAAGTGGTGTTGGAGTTTACAGTGAAAGCGCTTATTCCTTTAATAAATGGTAAATGGTGCATTCATGTTTATTTGATATCTGCTGTGTGTTCCAGCTACTGTTTTTTGCTGTTTGGACTTGTTTTTTGTACTCATATCTGGATTTACTCGAGTGCTCGGTAGCTGGGTGTTTTGTGGTTTTTATAAATATTAACCAGTTAACTAGACACTGATTGCCAATTTAGGCTACATAAAGATGTAGCCTGCAAAACACAGGAAGAAAAACGTCCCATTTGGAGGTTCAAAAGGGAGGGTTAGACCTTACCTAAAGACCTTGGGATGTGAGATGTGATGGCTCAATTGGGAATGACTTGTGCAGCACAACCAATAATGTTGGAGATTGGGGGTTAGCATAATGGTTAAGGTGTTTACCTCACAAAAACAAGGTACAGGGTATGATTCTCACCTTTGAAGGGGAATTGGCTAGGCTTAATATGGCCCACAAGGGCAGATAGACTGGTTCTTACCTATGACTCACATGAACTGCAAAGCTAAAATCAGGGTCTATTTGAGATTCCACCACATGGGACTTGTAAAAGGTAGACAGGTTCCTGAAGAAGGTGTGTAGGACTGTAAACAGTTGTTGGAAAGTAATCAAAGGTATTATTTTGTTTTTGTTTTGAACTGTAAGCCAAGCTGATTATTAATTTGGTTTACTTGTTTAATCAGAGGTTCATAGGTACTTAATAGGCTGCTGATCTAGTAGAATCTTTGTAAGCCTAGCCATGCATTCTCGTGATGGTTTTTGCCCTGCTTGCCTTTATTCATGACAGACCAATGTGCTAAATGAGGAGTGACTTTGTGCTTACTGATCCATTTGCTCAGAGTACATCTGAATAGTTTTAAGAGACATACTTTGCTTAACATGGACAGGAAGACAACAACAAAGAAGTGGTATTCTCTGTGATACATATCTGTGCAGTATGTTCCATTTATATTACAACAGACATAGATGGCGAGTGATGTCATGTCCCCATTGAACTTACCAATGTGCAGTAGATCAGCCAAGATACAATCAGCTAAGATCTGCACAAGACAGACATTGCCGCTCAGTAGCCTGTAAAACACAGAGAGGACAAGACCTTGAGAGTTTTTAATAATTTAGACCCTTAATTTTCTTACTAAGAAATAATAGTGAGTGTTCAAGTTGTGTCAAATGTTTGAACAGGTACTAAGCAGGCATTATAAATCATCATGGTGAGTGCAGAATACAGTGGAATGGTCACATCCCTGAACCTGAATACCATACTCTTAGTAATAAACTGTTTAGCAGGAAAGTCTGTCTAGGCAAGAAGCCCCATTTGAGCAGTCACCTGGGGAGGAAATTTCCATTTCAGTAAACTGTAAAACAGATTATTACAGGAGTTAAATTACATGCCTAATTTTGACAAAAATATAATTTTACATGAAGAAGAATGTGCACAAAATTCATTTCTAGTAATATGGGTGAAGGAGTGACATAAGCATAGCTGCCATTTACATCATCACATTACACCAAAATAATAAATGTTCTAACTGAAATCACAGTTGCAGTATTCTTTGCGGACATCCAGCCAGGGTACCAAAGCTATGCCTTCCTGAAAGTGTACGTCCAATGTATGACCATAGCTCATGTGCATCAAGTTACAAAGGATGAATGAATGTCCAAGATCCTCAGACTATCTTGCCACCGATCCAAATTCAGGCCGTGCATCTGTTGGACTGATCCATACTGGGTCATTGGTACTGTTGGCCTCGCTAATTTTTGTCAGATAAGTGCCCCATTGAGGACCATCCTTTTCTTACTTCTAAGAGCTGTGGTTTAAAATTGTTAGATGTCAGCTTGGAGGGGTAAGTGTGAGTGCAGTACGCAGATTCATTACAAGGACTTGCACACTAAGTGCCTTTTTTGCTTAGGTGCAGATCCCAACTACAAATCCTGTTCCATTTGTCAGTCAACTGTACCCAAGACCCTGATATTGAGGCCTTCCTTAGTTAATATCTTTCATAAAATACCCATTGATTGAAATGCCTAGCCCAATCTAAGATGATGGACTTCCAGGAGCCCAACATCACAGTTCCCCTAAGAAAAACCTCAAGAGACAAAAAGGAAAATGAGTGGATGGACTTCTCCCATGCCTTATTAAAACAATCATGGACCTGAAGCCACCTCCTTTTTGTGACCAAGCTATCGCTAGCTAATCCACAAAAGCAAGCCTTAGATTCTTCTCCTTCTGAAAAGAATCCTGAACTAGACTTAGATCATTCTCTGGATTACTCTTCACAACTCCACTCGTTGGGCAAGTCCGCAGACAAAGGCAACTTCTTTTCCCCTGACTCTTCTCTGAATGAGACTTCCTTTGGAGAAACCACTCAAAACATGATGAGATACTTTGAGTAGCAGTCGAGGCAAATTTGAGAAGTACAAAGGAGATACTACAGCCTTTTGGAGATGGGCACTCTGGCTCCTTCACCAGCTCCTGTAATCCTCAAAGCTTATATTGATGTTTTCCATTCTTCTCCTTTAACACGTGATACTTAGCAACCTGTTCCTAAATGACCAGATACGTTTTAAAGGTTTCTGAGGAACTAAACTAACTTTTTTAGCCACCAGGGACAGGTATTAGGCTGCAGCTTTCTCCATCTGGAGTGAAACCATATATGGCTAAGTCTTGTATTCTGGTTGGCTCTAGGCTATAAATGTTATTACATTTACTTCCTAGTACTAACCAAAAGTAGCATGTCTTACTGCACCTCCAGAATACATGATCCCAGATTATGCTGGGGCATCTGAAGCTTAGGTCGGGTCTATGCCAGACAGTCAAATCTACCAGTATTGACCAGAAAATGACAGAGAAAATTTGTTTCTCTTTGCTCTCTGTGTATCAATAACAGGTCACTGACTTCCTCTTAAAAACTTAGAAAGTTGCTAGAATAACAAGATTTCTGTTCAATTGCATTTTCTGATGACTAGGAAGTGTGAAACTCAAATATATGCTACTATCTAATGACTGCAGTCCTCAGTGAATAGCTAGAAACCCACTGATTTTATAAGGAACAGACCAAATATGAGGCAGAAATCTGGACATTCTCTGAAAATCTAGACAGTTGAAAGGTACGGAAGGTGAGTGTAAACATAACAGATTGAATTCTACCATTTTTTTCACAGCACTCAGTAAGTGCTTTACATCTCTGAATGCCGGTAAAAACATAGCAAGTTTTGTTCACTGTAAACAGTAGAACATGGGACATATAACACACCATAAACAAGAAATAATTATAACTGGGTATCTGAACACAACCCTTAATTATGTGTTCTCCACATGGGTGCCAAGATTTACCTCTCTACCTTTAGGTAATTTAGGTGAATTCATCAGCATTCATATCTCAAACACATAACAAGCAAGTTATGACCAGCAACCCACTCATAATTGTCTATGTTGTTTACTCATGAAATATATTACATTTTTTTGCAGTATGGTGACTTTTAATGTTCTTAGTTTTATACTAAAAGAAATAGCAAAAATGTATCTGGTTTATATGTGATACAATCTAAATTTTTATTTTTTTGCCATTTGTGTGAAATACACAAGACTCATTAATGAAAAACGTACTGGTAAAAGACTGGTGATTCAGAGGTTTACATGTTCTTAATAGGCAGGTGGCCTGGGTGACCATATAGAGCCTAGCTATGAAAACCAGACAGTGTAGTGGCTAAATCTGCCATTCCTCTCAATGAAAACCATATTGTTTACCCAGGAGTAAATTTGTGGGTACCCACCCAATCATCAATACAGAACTTGAAGGAGGCCGATATGTTATCTTTTTTGACATGTAAGGGTACTAGTTCCATAGGTAGGGGATTCTTTGGATGAGGAATCTATCTTGCCATGAGGTTTTGTTTATGTTGTAATGAAGTCTGATGTCCTTGTAGTAAGTGTTTTTAGTATTGCAAACATTTTTATAGTGGAAAAGATCTAGGAGGACAGGCTCTTTCATAGCATGAAAGGTGTGACAGTGTAGCCAGTGGAAGTCTGTCTCTCTCTCACACACACACACACACACACACACACACACACACACACACACACACACACACACACACACACGTATGCATATATGGTATATATTTCACTGTCTCTGGACATATGTCCCTTTCCATCTCACTGTCCTCCTCCTACTACTACTACACTCTTACACAAAGTCTCAGTATGTTGCTTAAACAAATACTAGTTGCTGTAATATATGACACAGTCAAAAAACGGAAGCTTCCAGCTCATATGTCTCACTCATTTTAACTGAAATTAAAGCTAATGAGGCATTCAGGCACAGGTTGCATGCATGTTCCCAAAGGAGCTTAAGTCTCCCAAAGCACTCTACAGGCTCATCAAGTAATTTTTTCCCAACTATTTACAAGCGGGTTAACATGAATTACTATACCAGCCTTGCAGTTTGGTCATACCAGAAGACAAATGGTTATTCTTGCAGAAATGTACAAGCCAGAGTAAGAATAACAACGGTTTCCCTTTCAGTGCAAATTTGTCAACTCTTTTTACTTCAGAGTAAATGGTTCTGATTCTTTGGCCTGTCAGTCTTGTGTACCACTGCCCTATATAACATTTGTAGATTTCCTACAACATAACCAGGTATTGCACATTCTTGACAGCTGTAATTCTAATGTCATAGGAGGTTAATAGGCTAATGGCCCTGGGGCCCTTACAAGCCTAGCCAAGGGTTTATCCCCCAAAAAGAAACCTCAGTCAGCACCTGCCACCACTGTCAATGAGGGACAAAATTGAACCCCTTGAACAAATTTGTGGTTTCCCATCCACTCATCAAGGTTGCGCCAGAATAGGGTCAGCGATGTACTCTGACATGTATGGGAAGTCTATTCCAAAGACTGGGCAGCTTCTGAGAGACAAACCTGTCTCTCCAGCAGGTATTGTTGATGTTGCATATTAGATTTAGGCCTTTCAAGCTGATAATGCATGAGGGGTTAGGCTTATGGTTATGGAGCATAGTGCCCTTCAAGCCTTGCACAATGTTTTTATGAAGGGCCTTTGTGAAAGCTTAAACAGGGATACCAAGTTTTACAATCTCTCTTTTCAAGACAGACAGGCTTTGGAAGAACTTTCCCTTAACAGGTCTATACATGTGATGAAGGTTGATGAAAGTGGGACGGTACTTCTGAGTACTGATTCATGCACTCAAGCTATGACTGAGCTTTTGGACAATAGAGAGTGCTATGATGATGTTACCAGAGATGTTATACAGGGACATTTTCGTGAGTTGGGTTTGAACCTCTCTGCTCTTTTGTGTCAGAATGACATCAATGATGAAGGTTTTCATTTTTTTAAGATTGATGAACCTCGACTTTTTGGCATTTTTTGACATTCCTAAGTTACACAAAAAAATCCAGTGAAACCACCATTTAGGCCAATTGTGGCCGTGGATTTTTACAAAATGGAACCTATTTCTATTTATTTAGATTTGGTTTTAAATCCCTGGGTACAAAAGTATGAACATTAGGTAAAGAACTTGTGGCATCTTTCAGAGCTTTTAAGGGAGTTTCAATTTCACTGACACTTCTCTTGTTTTTGCAACTCTTGATGTTGTCTCTCTGTATACTAGCATTGACCAAGAGGCTGGTGTTGAATACGTCAGAGAGAATTTGTTAAATTTTACCAGTATGAGTCCTGACTTTGTCAATACTGTATTCATTTTATTAGATTTGGTTTTGAATAATATTTTTTTAAAAATGTAATGGTAGATTTTATAAACAAAAGGCTGGGGTGGCGATGGGAGTCCGCAAAGCCCCAGTATTCGCCAGTTTAGTTATGGCTTCTTGGGAATAGTGTTTTATAAAAACCCATACATTTTTTGACACGATTGTTTTTTTTTTTTTTTTTTTTTTTTACAAATGATTTATTGATAACCTCTTCTTTATTTGGAAAGGTACAGAGGAAGATTTTTTTTCTTTTACTCATGATACTGAATATGCTCCCTATATGATTTCTTAAAACATGAAAAGAAGTTACACTCATTTAAAGAGCATCTAAGCTCTACGAGATGCCAGTCTGGGATGATGTACTTGCTCTAAGGTAAAAAATGAGAATGTGTGGTTATTGAAAAATGTGTTATAATGTGTTATTTGTCTGGATGCTATTTTGTATTAGGTTACATTGCATGTTATAAGTATGTGATGAACATAAGAATAACAATAGGATAAATGTATAAAGGACTGCCATCAGACAGTTTAGCAAGTTATAATGGGCACAGACATACTCTTACACAGGCAAAAAAAATTTTATACACACATAGATATATACCTATACACACAAATATATATTTATGCACATTATGTATGTGTGTGTATATATATATATATATATATATATATATATATATATATATATATATATATACATACATATATATATATATGTATATATATATATATATATATATATATATATATATATATATATATATATATATATATATATATATATATATATATATATATATATATACAGTAATGAACATAAGTGTGCACAGGTAGCTGATGCTATATTACAGTTAAAGTCTTCTCTGTTGCAAATATTTAAAAATATATAGTATTGTGTGGAAAAAAAACTTACTGACTGGCAATAGATCAGAAACCGAAGAAACCAAACCTGAAATACTTCTGTGGGTATCTACTTAAGTGTTAAACATAAGCTCTCCCAGTGTGTGTGTGTGTGTGTGTGTGTGTGTGTGTGTGTGTGTGTGTGTGTGTGTGTGTGTGTGTCAGCAGGTGTGCTCACATTGCCCCTTGTCAGCATTCTTGCATTTACAGAAATCAAAAATTCTTCATACTTTCAAAAAACAGCAAAGCAAGACTTTGCACACTGTGTGTCTAAGCTAAGGAACCCTGTAACATTATAAAGCACTTAATGAGGAAGACTTCTACAGCACAAAGTAGGTGCTCTGAAAGAGCTGTCCATGACCTAATTTAAACATATAAGTGACAGATTTAGAAAATGTACATTATTATTTAAATAATGACTGCAGAGAGGGAATTGCATAGGCACAAGAAAACTGCACTTTACAAAATATACTATTAATTTTATTATTGATATTTTGAAGCATACAGTGCTCATTACAGACAGAGCTCACCTTTTTGTGCCGCTAACATGAAGTGCTGTACTTCCTTGGAGGGTTGCTGTTACATAATCATGCTTTTTTTCATTCTATCTGTTGAACGTTTGTCTTTGGCAAAGCTTTGTGTTTATAGCTAAATACTAGACTAGCTGCCATTGCAGGCCATTTTAAGACTAGCCAATGTCCCTTTTTGTGCTTGACTTAATTTATCCAATTTTGTTAGAAATTGGTCTTGTCCTAGTAGGAGAATTTAGTCACTTATGCAGAACTGCTCTCAATCAGCCTGAACAAGTCCCACACATGCGTAAGTATACAATGTCTTGCATAACATATGGTTACAGGAAAGATGTTTCCCATGACCATGTTTTAATGTCTTTGATTTACATTTTTGAAAATAATAACTGTCAGCTAAATACGCTCTGGTGCAGGAAGGCTGATGGATAGATGGTGTAGTAAATTAAATGCTGGAATTCAAAAGCCAGTTTATTTCTATGTATGTTATGTTTAGTGCCTGCTTCCTAGTGTGTCAGACTATAATAACTGAAATATTCAGTTATTTGTTTACAGCATTGTCTTTGCATATCATGTTTAAGCTATTTTCCTTAATGGTCTTGGGGTAAAGATATGTTAGCTGAGAGGTTTCATTTTAAATTAACAATACGTGATTAAAACTCACCTTCTACCTACAAAGCCTCTAAGTCACCTCAACTAAAATTCTTTCAAGTCTTATAATTTCATCCCTTACATACTGCTGCATCCCCCACCTGTCACTCAACCCATATAATTTCATCCCTTACATACTGCTGCACCCCTTCTTCATTGCAAGATACTACTGCCCCCCCATCACTCAGCCCCTGTAATGTCATTCCTGATATACAGCTGCACCTGCCTGCCCTTGAGCTCCTGTAACATCATTCGTCACATACTGTTGTACCCTAAGACTTTGATCCTATACTGTCATTCCTCCCACACAGCTGCATCCCCATCCTCCAAACAGCTCTTATGGCATTCCTTACACAACTGCACCCAGAACAAATAGGAAAGAGCTAAAAATCTTGTTGCAATCAAAATTCCTTCACTTTTGCGAATAAAAACAGCTTCACGTTCTTCATATCAAAACAGCAAATCTTCTTATTGTGATTAAAAATAGATAAGTACTGAGCTTATGTAAAGAAACTAGAAATAAATATACTATAAATAAATAAACCACTAAATATAAATATCTGGTATAAATATACCACTGCACTCCACATTTGTCAATCATCTAATATAACGTCATTCCTTCCAGACCACTGCACCCCTGCAAGCTGTTGTTCTACTCCGGTAACATCTTTCCTCAATTAATCCTGTCGCTCAGGACCCATGTTATTCCTCACATACTGCTGTATCCCTTCTATAACTCAGCTTCCATGTCATTCCTCATATAGTGCTATACCCCTACTATAACTCCTTGTCCAAGTCATTCTTTATATACTATTATACCACCTTCTATAACTCAGCTTCCATGTCATTCATAAAATACTGCTCTCCCCCCTCCTGTCGTTCAGTTCCTATAACTTTATTAGTCACACACCATTGCATCCCTTCCTGTCACTCAGCTCCTACAATGTCATTTCTCAGATGCTGCTGCACTCTCTCCTGTCACTGATGCCCTATAATGTCAGCATCACCACTTGTGTGTCACTCTCTTCTTACAGTGTCATTCCTCAAACTGCATCACCCATTCTTATGTGCCACTGATCATCTAAAATACCATTCCACAATGATTTAGCCTTACAACTATGCTTGTTTTTTTAGTAGTCAGTTTGTAATACTCACCTACTAGGCCCTTGTCACATGTACTGTTATTATTTTTAGATTACTTACACTACTTTTGATTGTCCCCTGCTGCAAACACACACACACACACACACACACACACACACACACACACACACACACACACACACACACACACACACACACAGATTAACCTTGTAAAGCAGTGTCCTTTAACATCCTGAATTCCTACAAACACTAACCGTAGTACAACCTTCTCCAAAATAGGACAGCTTCTTATCGCTAGGAGATAATTAAAACAAGTTGCCCACTGCTTTTAGCACAGTCAGCTATTACATACAGAATCATATAATTCTATGGATTTAAAATGCATTATTAAATACACTTTCCTCATGTTTACTTTTATTCTCTCTCTCATTGCTGTCATTTTTTATTTCAAATATCTATCCCTTCAGTTTATTTTTAGTATTATTTCTTTCAAAAAGCTAGTTTTGTTCTGGTCCTGCCTAAGAGTCAAACCATGTTCTTTTGCTTTATTAATTTTTTTAACAGGGCTGAGATTTAGGTAAAATGCTTTTCTGAAGTAAGGAGACAATGTTTCAAGCAACTGTAAAGAACTAAAGTAATTAATTATTGTAAAAATAAAGCAAGTACTTGTACTACAACATAAAAGATCTAGATCCTGTGGCTACAAGAAGCATTCATTTTAATGGGGAGTCTATGTTAGCTATACATGTGGCTGCAGAGCTTTGAAGTTAAGCAGGCCATTTGTCACTTCACATGATCTGGTGCTAAGTGCACAATACATATGCTTTACAATGACTAATTGCTTAAATAAGCACACAGCAGTTTAACTAACTTGAAATAAAAATGAGTTAGTAAAAGAAAAGTTATCTGTAGTCAGTTATGTATTAATAGTGCAAGCTATGTGGTAGGTTTTGCCTGTAGACATTACACATATCTGAAAAGTAAACACAGTATGATAGTGGTGATGTTAGTGACTGCAGACAGAAGTCTGTTGCTTACAACTTCCAAAGGCCTGGCAGTGAAATCTGCATTGTATGACTGGTGAAGTAAAGATGGTCTGACAGCCTTGAAATGAAGCCATTGACTAAGGCTTCCAAAAAGCCTTGAGAAGAAACCTGTTGAAATTACAGTTGATTAAGTGTAGAGCTCACCATAACATTTTAACAACAGCTGACATACCCATCCACCTCACATATCTTCTCTTAGTTAAATGCACTTTACAGAACTAAAGGCCAAGGCGTAATTTAGCCTAACTGGTGTACAGTAGTCAAAGACACTTCCCCTGCCTCTCTGTTAGTTATGTCTGCTTTAATGAACAAAAGCTTCAGGACTCAATCACTTGACTCCAGATTTTTTGCAAGTGTGTCTGTGTGTGTCTATATATATATATATATATATATATATATATATATATATATATATATATATATCTGTCCTCAATAACCTATCCTTCTCACAATCAGTCACCAACTGAGTTATCTGTCTGACCGCCAACAATCCGTTGTATGGCAGAATGACATATCTCCCCAACTACCTGTCTCCATAGGGGTTCCCCAATGATCCATCCTTGGACCCCTACTCTTCTCTGTTTAGACCAATAATCTAGCCTCTGCCACCAAACATGGCACACTCATACAATACGCAGATGACTCGACCATCATCTGCTCAGCCCAGTCCCTACCAAAACTGCAAAAAGTCACCCTGGAAGCCTTTTCCTCTGTTGAAACATGGTTATCCGATGCCCAATTAATACTCAACCCAAACAAAACTAAACTACTCATCTTCCAACCCACCAAACATACTCAAAACAACTCTCACTTTAACATCACAGCAAAAGACAACACCACTATATACCCAACTGAACACACCAAATTGCTAGGAGTGGAAATAGACAATTAAACTAAAATTTGACATTCACATATTCATGACCATAAAAAAGTCCATAAAAAACTAGGAGCATTATACAGAAATAAGCAATTTCTCACCAAAGTAGCAAAGATTTCAATAGCAAATTCCCACCTTATCTCCACCCTACTTTATGCCTCTCCAATATATACCAACCTAAGACAATGTGATCTAAACAAGCTAGAGACCTGCTACAACAAAATCACCAAATTCGCCACAGGAGCATCCTACCATAGTCACCACTGTCTCTCACTTGCTGAACTGGGCTGGCTTGAACTCCCTCACCTCCTTCAGTGGTATCAACTCTCACTCGCCCACAAACTAGTAAACCATCCACTAAATGTTTCATCCCTCCAGAATCTACTCCAACCCTATCGCACCACCAGACCACTAAGATCCAGCAACAAAAATCACTTGCAGATCACTAAAGCCAATAACTCTGCTGGTGAAGCACTATTCTCTTGCATCATAGCCAAATTATGGAACTCACTCCCACCCACAATTACCTCCGTACCATCATGCACCCACTTCAAAACTTTACTGAAAGCGCACCTAAAAACATGCTGGCTATGCCCTTGCAACTCCCACTCTAATATCATCCACCCCATCCAACCACTACCTTTCTTTCCACTCCACTACCTACCTTGATTATAGCAAGCTCAGATGCTGATAAGCCTAGTACTTATTATACACCAGGAACTTCTCATTGTAACATTTGTTAATGTCTGTTATGTACTTCACAGATAAATATTCTAGTTGTCTACTGATGTACTATGTTCTTCATCTGTAAATATGTTGTAAGCAATTCCTATGTTAAATTGTTAATCGCTATGTAATCCAATGTACCTGCTGTCTGTTTATTTTACTGTGGAGCTTTTCTCCCCGGGCCTCCGCTGAAAATGGACCTACGTACAGTCGGACACTCCCGGTCAACAAATTTAAATAAATAAATAATATATATATATATATATATATATATATATATATATATATATATTACACACACACACACATCCTTACAACTGGGATTATTCCATAAAGGTGGAAACGTTTCATCCAAATACCTATTCCTAAAATCAATCATCCTCAGGATACAACTGATTACTGTCATGTAGCCATATTATGTCCAGTCACCAAGCTAATAAAAAAACTGCTTTATAACCAAATTTTAGATCACATTTCAAAATCTGACATCCTATCTGAAAACCAGCATGATTTAACACCAGGATACAACACATTAACAGCAATCTGTTTACTTAAAAGTCTTATCTATGAACATATGTAAAGAAAAGAAAAGGTCAGCATACCAGCATCCTGTTCGCCACCATCTCCTACCAAACACATTTAAAGATATGGTTTTGGTGACTCAGCAATTCAGAGATGCTCATCATACCTTACTGGTAGAATATTCATTGGTGCGAACAAGACTAAATCTTCTGATAGCAGTACTTACAGTGTTCGTGTTACACAGGGATATGTTCTGGAACCCTCATGCTCATTACTACACTTTCTCTATTATACCACCTCAATCAAATGAAACCTCTATTTTCATGATATTAGCAGTAGCCCCACACCCCCATCACCACCACTACCACCAGACTTACAGAAAAACATAAAACAGCTTGCTCCTTATCTGGAAATTGCTTAGAGAGAGAGAATTAACTGACATACTATTTGGGACCCACAACAGGCTATCCAATAATAACAGCAGACTAATACAAGACGTGCTGGGTACATTGTGCAATTATATTACCTGGGTGTGCTTTATGACCAACAACTTACTTTCACTTAGCATACAGATTTCAGCACAACCCATATACAGCAAAAACTAAAATATATATATTAACATGCTCATGCTCTTAAAGCAAACACAACTGCTGAGATCCAGACTTTAAAGTCCAGTTTCAAATACTGCCTACATGTTACAGGAACAGGACAAAATTCTATCCACAATACAAGCATCATATACACTGCTGTCAATAAAATCTTTATCTTCACAGAGAAAACTGATGGATCCAAATGGAGAGATGATAAATCAGCAAGCAAAGGAGAGTAGTATTGCTAGAATTGTATTCATCCTCAAGTCTTGGTGAGTGCATTTATGAGATAGAACCTGTTTTCATAAAAATCTCACCAAAATGACACTGATACATAGACCGTATTTTATACAGTATATATCATGGACAGAAGTAGGTTAAAAAATTAAAAATATAGCTGGGTGCGCAAGACCTAGGATTAAAAAGCACCTAATCCTGGTAGGCACACTGATGTCAGCAGGGGAAAAAATGACAGCGTAGAATCCTCAAGACACGGAAACATTCCTACAACTGGACTAGGCCAGGCTCAGGGGAGGATGGCCTTCCTGCTGTAGAAGGAAGTAGTAGTCCACACAGATGACAAAAACTGATAGGCCAAAAAAAGAGTCATTAAGATAATATAGTGGACTACTGAGGATAAGAAAGAAACAATGCATTGTTAATATTATGCAAGAAGCCCAGAGTTTCCAGACAGAAGATATGCAAAAAGAACAAAACCTAGAGATTTTTGAAAGGTATAAAAAAGAAATATGCACATGGGAAAGAAAGAGATCTGATATGGTACAATATTTACGCAAAGGAGAAAGCCAAATTAATCAATACAAAAAAGCAGCCAAAAATTTATTAGAAGAGAAATATAGGCAAAGACATACAGATATGGAAAATTTTACAATACAAAAAATAAGATCACAAAATGATCACAAAAAGGGAACGTAGAACGGAAGTAAAACAGAAAATTAAAAAAAATAGAAGCTGAAGTTATCAAATACCAGCAAAATGAAGGACTTAGCGTAAAAAGTCTAACACAGATTATATCACAGCATGCTGGAACAACAAGTCCCCCAAGAAAGGAGAAACAGGAGGAGCAGGAGACATCTGAAGAAGAAATATGGATATGGGAATGAAAAAAGATATTTAATATGGTGCAATATTTATGTAAACTAGAACGCAAAACTAATCAACACAAAAAGAGCAGCACCAAGGTATTTGCATAAAAATACAGGCAAAGGAATGTGGATACAGAAAATTATACAATACAAAAAGTAAGAAAACAGAAAGTACAAGTAGAAAAGAGGATTAGTAATGGAGAAGTTAACGAAACAGAAACTAAGGTTAAGAATTAACTGAAGGATTTAGTGTAAAAGTCTAACTCTGATACCACCACAGCAGGGTAGAGCAGTGGATCCCCAAATTATGGAGAAACCAGTGGAGTGGGAAACACTTGATCAGTTGCCATATAAAGATACTTTGGAGCCTTTCACAGGAAACCAGTACAAAACTTCAGCTGGAGTTGCACAGCAATGGAAGGAACAGAAAACTATGGCAACTCTGACACAGTCAATGGTGTGGAGTGATGGACCAGTAAGTTCTCATACGAAAGAGCAATGGATGACAAAGGATAACTAAAAAGAATGTGGCACAAGAAGATGCTCTGGAACTTTCTGTAGAATGCCCGCAAGAAATGGAAAACAAAGAATGAGCTCTCAATTTAGAAGAAAATTATCTAAGAGAAGAGTTTCTTGATTTAATAGGGATGAGCATATATATTAAGACCAAAGAAAGAAATAGACTACAGAAAGTCAATACACCCCCAAATGTTAGAAGTTTGATAAAACAAAGGAACACAGTAATTAATTAGGACTGTTCATAGAAAGCCATGTGATATAACAGAAGTAAATAGGATATATTACTGCGCAGCTAAATAAAAAAAAAAGTCTTACCACAAAAATACAGGCAGTAAGGGAAAGGAAGGGGAGAATGATGATCCTGTGGAACATACAAAGCTGCAGAATGGATAGAAGTAAAAAAAAAAAAAAAAAAAAAGAAGTTCAAATGTACAGGATATGAAACTGGATGAAGTAACAGCCAGAGAAACTGAAATTAAAGTTAAGAAAAGCTCCTAATTGGAAAATTCCAGGCCCAGATGCAGTATCTAAATTGTGGTAAAAAGTATCAACATCTTTGCATGAAGATTTAGCCATGAGTAAAAAGAAGTTATGTTGTAACGTTCCATCTGTGTTGTAGATCTTTGTTCATTCATTACAAATAGGACCTCGGTTCTGTCCTCAGAACCGATATGGCCGTTTCTCAGCTCGCGCAAGACAAAAACTCTCAGCTAAGACCTACCCTAGTTACTCCAGATCGAGTTTGCCTGCCCTAGATAAAAGATGTAGTAATAGAAAAAGTAGTAGGAGGCTCTGTCTGAGAAAATACCCTAACCAGAAGTTCCTAAAGTCCACAGCAGGGGGAACGAGGGTGGGGAAGTAATGAATGAATAAAGATCAACAACACAGATGGAACGTTATGGTAAGACATAACTTCTTTATCTGATGTAAATCTTTGTTCATTCATTACAAATAGGATTGAGTCCCCAGCTACTTGAGTCCTGGGTGGCCCTAAGGAAGGATATTCCTGAGTACCATAGAACCAAAAGATGCTCGTCCCCTGGAGGCCAAATCCAATTTGTAATGAGATATAAAGGTATGAGGTCTTGCCCAAGTGGCTGCTGCACATATATCATCCATAGAGGCTCTGGAATGAAAAGCTACAGAAGTAGCCATAGATCTGGTAGAATGAGCCTTTATTCTGGAAGGTAAGGATAGCTTATTCTGTTGGTAGATAAAGGTAATGACATTTCTAAGCCAAGAGGATAAAGCCACTTTGTAAACAGGTTTATCCAATCTGGGTCCTGCAAAGGCTACAAACAATTGATCTGTTTTCCTGAAAGATTTAGTCCATGAAGCTGCCAATGCACATCAAGGGTGTGCAAGAGGTACTCCCCTCTATTAGAATGCCGAGGGAAGAAAACCGTCAGGTCAATAGATTGGTTAATGGAAAAAACAGAAATGACCTTGGGCAAGAAAGAAGGATCAGTAAGAAGGGACACCCTAACAATGTGGAAGATCAATTAAGGACTCTTGACACTCAAGGCCTGCAACTCAGATACTCTTCTCGCTGAGGTAAGTGCTACTAGAAGTATGGTTTTCCATGATAAAAATTTCAAATCACATGAATCAAAGGGCTTGAAGGGAGAACCTGTGAGAGACTGAAGCATCAGAGTCAAGTCCCGGAGGTTTAACATGTAATACCCCCTTCAGAAAGGTCTTGCATAGGCAGTGTGACATAACTTAAGAATTATCAAGACCATTATGAAAATTGGCGATAGCTGCTAAATGTACAGTGATCGTTGAAGCTGAGGCTCCTGCATGCAAAAGAGTAGTCAGGTATTGTAGGATCTTTTGAATAGGCAGAGAACAGGGTCTAAGTTCTGGTCTTTGGTCTAAATAGAGAACCTAGTCCATTTACTAGAATAAACTTTTCTAGTGGAAGGTTTGTGTGAGGCCAGAAGATGGGATGTCAGGCAGCCTGGCAATCACTGGAAGTGGAGGAACTAAGCTGTGAGTTTGAGACTGTGCAGGTTTGGATGAATCAGTCCCTGAGTATGAGATAACAGGTCCTGGGAATGATCCAGGATCCATGGGCTGTGAATCAGATGAGGCCATAGAAACGGGAACCAGACTTGACGTGGCCAGTAGGGGGGCAATGAGGATCACTTTACTTCTCAACCTCTGAGCTTTCTGGAGAAATTTTGGGATGAGGGGAAATGGAGGAAAGGCATACAGGAGACACATGGGCCAATCATGTGTTAGATCGTCCTTCGGTGGTTCCCGCTGAGGGGTGATCAGGGCAAAATAGCTTCTGCATTTGTAGTTTAGAGGGGAAGCAAACAGGTCGCAGCAAGGCTTGCCCCAGCACTGGAAGATCCGATCTGCTGTTACAGGGTTGAGGGAGCACTCGTGAGGCATCAGGATGTTCCTGCTCAGATTGCCCGCAATAAGGTTGGAACTCCTGGGAATGTGCATTGCTATAAGAAAGCGGTTGGAAGCTATTGCCCAGTGCTAAATCCTCATGGCTTCCTGACATAGGGGGTAAGACCTGGTTCCACCTTGCTTGTTGATATACCAGATGACCATTTGGTGAACACTCAGGGGGGGGGGCTGTCGAGAGACCAAATGGCAGTGTCCTGAACTGGTAGTGATTGGCTCCCAGCCGGACGTGGAGAAATTTCTGGGAGCGGTGATCCATCTTTATGTGGTAGTACGCATCCTGGAGGTCTATAGAGCACATCCAATTGTCCCTCCCTTGGAAAGGAAGAATGGACTGTACTGTGACCATCCAGAATTTTTGAGGTTTGATAAATTTATTCAATAGGTTGAGATCCAGGATTGGTCTCTAGTTCCCTGTCTTTTTTGGCACTAAAAGGAACCTCGAGTAAAACCCGGATCCTGTCTGGTCTGGTGGGACTGGTTGGATGACTCTTTTTCTTAGCAGCTTTTCTATTTCTAAGGCTGCTAATTCCCTCTGATTGGGTGGTACATCGGCGATTCATTTGATGGGTCTGGGAGTTAAATCGAATGGCATTTGGTAGCCTCTAGATATTATTCTCTGCACCCAAACATCAGTAGTAATAAGATGCCAGGCTGGTAGATGCAGAGAAAAATGACCCCCGAAAGCTTCCAGAGGAAAGCAATAGAACCGCTGCTCAGGAGCGCTAGTAAGGTCTTCCGGAGAAAGAATCTCTAGCGCCCTGGTTATGTGGACCCCATCTACCCCGAAAGGGGTGTCTTCCATATGAATCGCCCCCCTCTGCCTCAGGGGGATTGTTCACCATGACTGTCATGAAACGATTCTTGGGATTTCTTGAATCACATTCTTTCCTCCCTTCTGGTTCCTGAAGTAGGACCTATGGGGGTTGGAAAAGTGTATGCCCACAGCAGACAAGGACGTTCCGTCTTTCTCACTACCTGCAAGTGTGTCTCATACCTTGGGTCCAAAAAGTGCAGATTTGTCGACAGGTGCATTGGTGAAGGAAGATTTAAAGTGGTCTGCGAAGTCACACAACCGCATCCAAGCACTGTATCTCATGACAATGCCAGATGTGGCAGCTCGAGCTGCCCCCTCGGTGGTGTTTAATATCAAAGGCATCAAGGAGTTTGAGATGGATTCAAGGGTAGGTAGCTGCAAGGCGACAGTACCACACACCTCATCAGGCAGTACCCCCACCAAAGAGGAAGACATTTCAGAAATTAGGTCTCTTTGGAGGCGAGTAAAGTGTGCCAGATAGTCCAGTGATCGAATGGCGAAGGTTGCTGAAGCATAGGTCTGCTTCCCTAGTCTGTCCATGGTCCAGGACTCCCTGTTTGGAGGATGGACAGTGGAACTATCTTCTGCCAGTTCCCTCTTAGTGGCTGCTGCCATGACCATAGAATCAACTGTCAACTGATGTGGTAAAAGATTCCTAGCCAGGAGGGATGGAAGATCTAGCTGGAATTGGCAATCACCTAGCTGCCAGAAGCTGGTCCACAACCCACACTAGGTCTAGTTCAGAAAAACTCTTAGTGGATCTAAAGGAGGCTGCTGAAGGGGAATCAGGTCTTTCTAGAAAGAGGCTAAATCTCTACCCCAAAAAAGGGTCATAAGTTGGAGAATGTCTTGTCCTTGGCAGGTATTCGAGTTTTGGAGCCAATGGAGCTGAAAAAACTGTCAGCACCATGGCCAGGGATGGTGCTGAAGCATGTACAGTCATCAGAGCCGATGTGGGATCCAAGGATGGCACCGAAGTCAGTGGTGCCGAGGTTGGAACCGAAATAGGGGTGAATATCATGGTCGGCACTGAGGGAGAGGACACACAGCCTGGTGCAGAAGAGGTCTGCGCCGAGGACACCGGCGAAGCACATAGCCGACTTGGTTCCGTAACTGAAAGAGATGCAGGAACTGAGTGACTCTGTTTTTCCTTATGTTTTTTGGTCTTTGGAGGGGGTGAGACCTCCGACCCAGATAGAGCCTCGAAAAAGGTGTCTTGAGTAAACCTTTTAAAATAAGTCTATTTTTATGTTCTGCTAGTGTCCGATTACTAAAACTAGCACAAATGTCACAGTCAGCTTTAATATGATCCACGCCCAAACAGTAGACACAACCAACATGTGTATCTGAGTTAGGTATCTTAAGTCCACACTTGTCACACTGTTTAAATCCCAACTTAGCTTTGTCTGACATACTAAGGCAACAAGGCTATCCTATAGAAAAATTAAGGGAGAAAATACCAATGATGTTATTTTAAAAAAATACCACTAGTAAAAAGGAAAGGCCTGTCAAACACAGGAGAGAGGGACAGTACCAATAAAGGTAAAATATTAAATTACCAAGAAAAATGTTCTACTTAGCTGCGAGACAGATGGCTAGCACGTCTGACAAGGAACACGGCAAACAAGATCTGAAGTAACTAGGAGAGGGGCATTATGGGTAGGACTTAGCTGAGAGTTTTTGGCTTGCGTGAGCTGGGAAACAGCCATATCAGTTCCAAGGATGGAACCGAGGTCCTATTTGTAATGAATGAACAAAGATTTACAACATGAGATGAACAATTTATATGAGTATCCCGAAAAGACACCAACCTGGTTAGCAACAAGAAAAACAATACTCCTACTTAAGAGCAAACCTGCAAGCTATACTAAAAACAATAAACCAATAAAACTTGTCTTTTGAACATGTATAAACTTTACACTGAAACTGATGCCAACAGAGTTTTATGGCAATAGAACAAAAGTGCAACAAAAGAAAGACATATGGAACAAAGGATCATTTGTTGTTAAATAAAATCATAACAGAGAACTGTAAAAAGGGGAACAATTTAAGTATAGCATGGATAGACTACAAAAAAGCATTTGCCAGTACCCCATATTCATGGATAAAGAAAGTACTTAAAAATGAATAAAATATACACTACGCTGATCGATTTCATTACAGCGACCATGAAACAATGGCAAAACACTTTGCAGTTAAGCCATGATAAAGGACAAATTATTATTTCACTGATAAAAATTCAAAGGGGGGTAAACCAGAGTGGCTCTTTGTCACTGCTGGTCTTTTGTCTTGCCCTTAACCCATTAAGCTGTCTACTTAATAGATTAGGTCATGGCTACAATTTGGCTCCCAGAAAATAACAAAGTGTACCTACATACATCCTACAGCCTGGATCTTGGATTTGCTCCCATGCATACAGCACATTGGGCAACAATCACACTTCAGCACTTGTTGTTTCCATAGCAGTTACTGGTTTTACAGGATCGGGTTGCTAGCCCGAGGTCCAGCACTCCTAAGAGGATGCACATACACACATACATACATACATATAAATATTTCAACCACAGGCATTAATAACTTTCTAGCCTGCCAATATACCAAAACACTTTTTCTCATAGTAAGAGTCCAGTCTGTTCTTAAAAATATTTAAACTAGTGCTTGCTTTAATGTAATTTGGTAGTCTGTTCCATGCATCAGCTACTCTGTCAGAGAACCAATTAGTACACTTCTCATTCCTACAGAATCTTCTACATAAGTTATCTGATGATTCTCTAGTACTTTTTGATAACCCCAAACATTCCCAGAGATAACTGTCTCTAAATGCCCTATATACCTGAATAAGATCTCCTTAAATATCTATAACAGACACTGGACAAGTTCAGATATTTTAGTCTTTCGTAATAACTTAAATTGTCACATCCATGGATGGTCTTGGTATATTTCTGCTGTAATCTTTCTAGTTTACTCATACTTCTTTTCTTAATAAGGTTTCCATGTTGATATTCCATACTCAGGTTTGGGTGTACTGTAACAAGTATAAACATCTAATGTAACACAAAATGGCTTCATCATTTCTGATTTCCTAGACTTTATAAATATTTTTATAGAACCTATAATTCTATAACTATCATTAACCAATTGGCTGAAATGATTAGACAAACACAAAGCTGGACCTAAACCATATATACCCAGGTCCTTAAATGAATCTACAATTTCAATCACTGTGTGCTGTGTTAAATATTTACCTTTCAATTTATGTCAACTAAATCTCATATGCTTAGTTTTTGATGTAAACCAATAACAAAAATTAATCGAATGGCAACAGGACCTGGAGCCAGGAAACTGCTGTTATAAAATCCAAGCGTTTAATGTAAAACCAAACACAAAATGAACACAAATAATCCAAGCACTTACGCCCGGTCACTACCAGGCTTTTTCAAGGAATGAATTCTGACATAGCCATGCTTTCCTATTAAATACTAACGTTTAAGGTCACACGACTTGTGTTTAATCATTAAAAACGTAACTAGCATTATTAATTGAAATATTCAATTGATATAGTTCATAAATAACATCAGTTAAATAGCATTTACAAATAATAACATTTTTTAAAAATAGTAACAATAAAAACAATAATGCTAATCAACTAGTCAGTAACGTAATGAGTATGTTAAAATAAACTAAATATAATTAATTGTCATTCTTCACATTATCTGTATTACATTTCATTTTATATGTTTAAATATTTCTTTATAGATTGCTTAAAAAATGTGTAATATATGGACTTTCAAACAAAGTGATGTATAACTAATAATTTTGAGCCACATAAAATTAAAATTAAAAAGACATAGATCATTAAATACAGATCTATATTACGTTTTCAAAACAATAACAAATCTTCTTTTAAAGTCTGTCTTTTCTTAACTTCAAGACACTCCCAATATTTATGCTTTCATTTAACCCTGGGGCTCTGGTTGAATCTAGCTTTAGTTGCCAAAAAAGCTCTCGATATTCCAATTGAGCCTCCCAGTTACCACCCCTTAAATCCAGTGTAACTTGCTCCAAAACCATAAATCTCAGATTCATATTATTACAGGTTTGGAGATGCTTGTAAAAAGCATTAGTTTCTTTGCATCTAGAAACATCATACAGATGTTCATAGACCCTTCTTCTCAGAGGCCTTTCAGTTTTTCCTACATAAAAACTAAAACAGTGTGTGCAGATCCCCAAATATACCACCCCTTTGGTTCCACAATTAAAATAATCAGTGGATCTAAACGTGAATTTCCTAGCAGGGAGGTGAATTATATCCTGGTTCATCATAGCAGTACACTGCTTACAGCTGCCACATTTGTGCGTACCTAGAAATTGGTACCTCTTTTTCTTACAAAATGGGTACCTTTAGTAACCACTTGCTTCAGGTCCTCATGCATAGCAAGTATAGGCCAGTATTTAGAAATAATATCTTCTACCTCATGTGAATTGATTGAAAAAGTATGGATGAAATTGTTTCTTAATTCAAGACATTCTCTCTGTTCATTCTGATTAGTATTATAGGCAGACCCTAACAAGGGTGGGTATTTGGATTCTCTATTATTTGATACTTCATGACTCATGGCATCAATCAAGTGTAAGGGATAACCTTTTTCCAAAAACAATTTCTTAAGAATATGAGTCTCATTTACAAAACTTTCAAACGAACTGGACATTCTAGAAGCTCTAATAAATTGTCCTTTAATAATGCCCTTTTTTTGGTAAAAAGGATGCCCACTGTTAAAATGCAAATATGAATTAAAAAACGTAGCCTTCCTGAATATCCTAGATTCAAACATTGAATTAGTATAATCCTCGCTTAGAGTAATATCTAAATAGTTTAACTCATCCTGATTAATTTTATGAGTGAAACTTAGAAAATCTGTGCTGGCATTAATATAATCTATGAAGCTTTTAAAATCTTCTTCTGTACTGTTCCATAACAAGCAGATATCATCTAGGTATCTTCTATAATGTATTATGTGACTCATCCAGGGACTAGCAAACACATATTTTTGTTCCCAATGGTATAATACCATATTTGCATAAATTTTAGCACATGGGGTCCCCATTGCGACACCTTTCCTTTGCCGGTAAAATTCACCATTAAAGAAAATAAAATTGTTGTCTAACACTATTTCCATAAACTCTATTGCCAAATTAATGGTCCTATTATCCAGCCCAGATTCTAAAACCAAAACTTCCCTAAACCAGTCAAGGCCCGTGCAGTGTGGAATACTGGGAAAAAGCTCAACTACATCAATGGTGACCATAAAGAGATGTGGGTTGAACCAGGCCTGATTAATATTCTTCAAAAATTCCCAAGAATCTTTGCAAATATGCACGACGGAAGATAAAAATCCTTTCACCTTTGCATCTATGAATTTAGCTAATGGCTCTGTAATACTCCCTGAGCCTGATACAATGGGTCTAAATTTCAGTGGATCTAGCCCTTTGTGAGTCTTCGGGATACCGAAAATCATTGGGACCTGGGTTTATCCACATAGAGAAAATTGTAAATGTGCTCATTAATTACGCCTTGAAGTAAATGGTCATATAAAAGGAAACCAATTTTGGAATGCGCAATATTAATTTCCTTTCTAGAAACTAATTCATATTGATCTGAGTCTTGTAACATGTTATACAGATGAGAATCATAATCTACTTCATACATCAAAACCACCCCGCCTCCCTTATCTGGTTTCATTACTCTACAGCGTTCATTTTTTAAGTACTCTACTAGTTCCATTTCTGCCTCATTCAGATTATTTAAATATGTATTAGATTTACCAATATTTATCTTCCTAATATCTTTTTCTACTAGTTCTTCAAAAACATTCAAGATAGGATGGGTGGGTGGATTAAAAGTACTTGACCTTGTTAATAGTCTATCAGGATTAATTTGTCCTTTATAAAAGGTTATAAGATATAATTGTATATGTATATATAATATGAATTAGTTTCTAGAAATGAAATTAATATTGCGCATTCCAAAATTGGTTTTCTTTTATATGACCATTTACTTCAAGGAGTAATTAATGAGCACATTTACAATTTTCTCTATGTGAATAAACCCAAGGTCCCGATGATTTTCGGTAACCCGAAGACTCACAAAGGGCTAGATCCACTGAAATTTAGACCCATTGTGTCAGGCTCAGGGAGTATTACGGAGCCATTAGCTAAATTCATAGATGCAAAGGTGAAAGGATTTTTATCTTCCGTCGTGCATATTTGCAAAGATTCTTGGGAATTTTTGAACAGTATTAATCAGGCCTGGTTCAACCCACATCTCTTTATGGTCACCATTGATGTAGTTGAGCTTTTTCCCAGTATTCCACACTGCACAGGCCTTGACTGGTTTAGGGAAGTTTTGGTTTTAGAATCTGGGCTGGATAATAGGACCATTAATTTGGCAATAGAGTTTATGGAAATAGTGTTAGACAACAATTTTATTTTCTTTAATGGTGAATTTTACCGGCAAAGGAAAGGTGTCGCAATGGGGACCCCATGTACTACAATTTATGCAAATATGGTATTATACCATTGGGAACAAAAATATGTGTTTGCTAGTCCTTGGATGAGTCACATAATACATTATAGAAGATACCTAGATGATATCTGCTTGTTATGGCACAGTACAGAAGAAGATTTTAAAAGCTTCATAGATTATATTAATGCCAGCACAGATTTTCTAAGTTTCACTCATAAAATTAATCAGGATGAGTTAAACTATTTAGACATTACTCTAAGCAAGGATTATACTAATTCAATGTTTGAATCTAGGATATTCAGGAAGGCTACGTTTTCTAATTCATATTTGCATTTTAACAGTGGGCATCCTTTTTACCAAAAAAAGGGCATTATTAAAGGACAATTTATTAGAGCTTCTAAAATGTCCAGTTCATTTGAAAGTTTTGTAAATGAGACTCATATTCTTAAGAAATTGTTTTTGGAAAAAGGTTATCCCTTACACTTGATTGATGCCATGAGTCATGAAGTATCAAATAATAGAGAATCCAAATACCCACCCTTGTTAGGGTCTGCCTATAATACTAATCAGAATGAACAGAGAGAATGTCTTGAATTAAGAAACAATTTCATCCATACTTTTTCAATCAATTCACATGAGGTAGAAGATATTATTTCTAAATACTGGCCTATACTTGCTATGCATGAGGACCTGAAGCAAGTGGTTACTAAAGTTGCCCATTTTGTAAGAAAAAGAGGTACCAATTTAAAAGAATTTTTTGAAAGGAAACAAAATTTGAAATCATGTACAAATAAAACAAAGCTAGGTACGCACAAATGTGGCAGCTGTAAGCAGTGTACTGCTATGATGAACCAGGATATAATTCACCTCCCTGCTAGGAAATTCACGTTTAGATCCACTGATTATTTTAATTGTGGAACCAAAGGGGTGGTATATTTGGGGATCTGCACACACTGTTTTAGTTTTTATGTAGGAAAAACTGAAAGACCTCTGAGACGAAGGGTCTATGAACATCTGTATGATGTTTCTAGATGCAAAGAAACTAATGCTTTTTACAAGCATCTCCAAACCTGTAATAATATGAATCTGAGATTTATGGTTTTGGAGCAAGTTACACCAGATTTAAGGGATGGTAACTGGGAGGCTCGATTGGAATACCGAGAGCTTTATTGGCAACTCAAGCTAGATTCAACCAGAGCCCCAGCTTTAAATGAAAGCATAAATATTGGGAGTGTCTTGAAGTTAAGATAAGCCAGACTTTAAAAGAAGATTTGTTATTGTTTTGAAAATGTAATATAGATCTGTATTTAATGATCTATGTCTTTTTAATTTTAATTTTATGTGGCTCAAAATCATTAGTTATACATCACTTTGTTTGAAAGTCCATATATTACACATTTTTTAAGCAATCTATTAAGAAATATTTAAACATATAAAATGAAAGGAAATACAGATAATGTGAAGAATGACAATTAATTATATTTAGTTTATTTTAACATACTCATTACATTACTGATTAGTTGATTAGCATTATTGTTTTTATTGTTACTATTTAAAAAAAATGTTATTATTTGTAAATGCTATTTAACTGATGTTATTTATGAACTATATCAATTGAATATTTCAATTAATAATGCTAGTTACGTTTTTAATGATTAAACACAAGTTATGTGACCTTAAAAGTTAGTATTTAATAGGAAAGCATGGCTATGTTAGAATTCATTCCTTGAAAAAGCCTGGTAGTGACCGGGCGAAAGTGCTTGGATTATTTGTGTTCATTTTGTGTTTGGTTTTACATTAAACGCTTGGATTTTATAACAGCAATTTCCTGGCTCTGGGTCCTGTTGCCGTTGGATTAATTTTTGTTATTGGTTTATTTCATTTTTCATTTTTTTACTTGTTAGTTTTTGATGTATTTATCAGCTGAGGTGTAAAGACTTATCTTTTTGTGGATGATTTAACTCATTCACTCCAATGGAGCTCGGGAAGTTTGCATTGTAACTTCCAATGGGTAGAGCCTAAGCTTTTTGACAGACTCAAATTATGTCCTCACATTTTAAACAAATGTTCGTATCTCTGGAACCATAAGGGTTATTGAAAGAAATATAAATGACAAACTCTTCAGCACATACTATTTTTATAGCGGTAATAGTTTTTAGGTTCTAAGTCTTAAACTGAATTTTAAAAGTCAAAGTAAACACAATAACAATTATGTTTGCAATATTTTGTAAACAACTTACAATATCTCAGCAACCACTCAACTTACACAGATACTGTCAAAAGTAATTTATTCATCTGGCTGGGAGCTTTCATATGAGGCTGAGTTCTTTTTTTTTTTTCCAAAAACTTTTTATTCGATTTATAATAAGAAAGGTGCACAGTCAATGAGTAGAAGTTTATATATATACAAGAGCATGTAGGCTGAGCACTGGTTAACATAACGAACACAACAGAAACTGGAACATCAAAACACAATATGTACAATCTATACAAAAAAAAAAAAAAAAAAACTAGCAACTATGCTACCAAATAGAAAAATATAGGTAAAATGAGCTTAAATTATATATAAGGTCTCAATTATAGAAAGAAGTAAAAAGATTATTATTCACAAAAAATAAGCTTAGTAACCCTTTCCCAGACCTTTGTTAAAAGGGCAGTTTTTTGGGGGCCTTTCTTAATGAATTTTTGTGCAGCAATATATGATCAAGCCATTTTCTTGAAGTTGTCCCAACATAATTTTGTGCAATCTATCCAATTTTGAGTGATACAGAGTTTTATAAGTGAGCATAGAAAGACCAGGACATGTGTGTCAAATTTAGAAATTAAACTGGTAGGGATATGAAGAATGGCTAGTTCCCATGAAAGAGTCGATTTATGGTATCCCATTTTTTGGAGACACACTTTTAATGATATCCAAAGCTTATGTGAGTGATTACATGACCACAGAACATGTAAGAGGTCGGCTTTTGGGAAAGGACAGCATGGACAAGAGGGGGATTTTTTCGGATCAAATTTGGATAATATAGAGGGAGTATAGTATGCATTAATGAGTACAGACAAGTTTTTTGAAAGGGGAAAAATCTAGAGTGTTTTTTATGGCAGAGAGTTTCTGTTTCTCTGATAGTTGAGAGTTATAGTTGTCCCAATATCTAGAGAATAGACAGTCTGAGTCATGAATTATTGATGATAGAAGTTTGTAAGAGTTAGAAAGCATTTTCTCTGGTAAGGTCAGAGTCTGAATGATAATCTCTAGGTTAGAGATGTCTTGATAATTGATTATTAAATGGGCGAATTTTGAAGTAATCAGATCTCGTATCTGTCGAAGGATAGTTAAGTATTTCTTATTAACTTTAAGAGTTTTGCATAGATTGGTAAGAGATTCATTTTTGTGTTTAAGAATATCCCAGACCGTAAAGTCTTTAATAAGAGGGAAGTTTGAGAGATTAATTGACATATTGTTTATTTTGATATTAGGATTTAAATGAAGAGGTTGAAGTAGAGAAAAAACATTATCTAGCTTAATAAGTTATAACAAGCTCTGAAAGGATCTAATTTTTTGTTTTAAATTGGTGGATAAGTTAAATTTGACTAAATCGTCCAGGTTAAGAAAAGGGAGGCCAGTAGGGTTAATTCTACTGGATAGAACATGTTGATACCACATCTTAGACCAGGTAGGATAGGAATTGTATTCTCTATAACTGAGTTTCGCAATAGACAAGATTCTATTAGCACAAACAATCGTATAATAGAGATGTAAATTTGGGAGACCAAGACCACCTTTATTTTTGGTAAGTGATAATTTAGAGTATGAAATTCTCACTGATTTAGGGAACCAGATGAATTTAGCAAGTTCTTTATTAATTTTGGATAAGAAATACTTGGATATTATTTGGTCTGAAGCGTTAAGTTGATAAAGAAGTCTGGGGAGAATGTTCATTTTAATTATTGCTGATTTAGATAGAAGAGAGAGGTTCATTTTTTTCCATCTGTGAAGATCCAAGGTTATCTTTGACCAGGTTCTAAGCATATTATTTTGAAACATAGAGAGTTGGTTATGTTCAAAGTAGATCCCTAGATAATTAATTTCAAAATTTATCTTAAAAGGGGAATTGGGAAAATATTTAGGTTTGTGAGCTAGAGGGTTGATAGGAAAGATGTGCAATTTTTTAAAATTGATTTGGTAGTCTGAAGCCTTTGAGAACAAATTAATAGAGTTAACAATTTTATTAAGGTCAGTATTAGGAAGCCAAAAATAAAGATTCAGATCATCTGCAAATGCGGGCAGTAATATTTTAGTGTTTAATACTTTGGGAATTTTATGATAAGTATTTTGGGCTATATATAAAAATAATGGTTCTATGAATAAATTGAAGAGAAAGGGGGATAAGGGACAGCCCTATCTTGTACCATTTGCTATCTTTAAAGGTTTGGATATATTTTTGTTGATTTGTAAATAGGTGTATGAGCTTTGGTATAGGATTTTAATCCTGTCTATGAAAGTGGTGGATATGTTGAAATGAGACATAGTTTGAAAGAGGAAGTCTCAATTGACCCTTTCAAATGCTTTTGAAGTATCTAGCGTTAAAGCGTATAGTGGATTTTTTTCTTTCTTGGTAAAGTGAATTAAGGAATCTAATGTCAAAGTGTTGCCCCATGTATGTCTATATTTCGTAAAACCTGCTTGATCTAAGGAAATTACAGAAGGTAAGACTTTCTTCAATCTATTTGCTAGTAAGGCTGCTAAAATCTTAATGTCAATATTTATCAAAGAGATGGGTCGATAATTCTGAGGATCCGTTTTTTCTTTATTGTTTTTCAGAATCAGGATTGTTTTTGATGTGTTCCAGTGTATGTCTGATATACCATTGTCTAATATGTGGTTGAAAACTTTTAAAAGAATAGGAGAGATTTCAGAGTTAAATGTTTTGAAAAATTCGGCTGTAAATCCATCTGGGCCCGGAGATTTATTTGCTTTAAGATTAGTAACAGTAGATGAAATTTCCTGAAGGTTTAAGGGAGCAAAAAGCATGTCTCTTTGGTAATCATTTAGAGAGGGGAACTTGATAGATTTTAAAAATTTTTTCATATATCGGTTAGTAGAGGGATCCGTTTGTTTAGAATAGATGTCTGAGTATAGGAGCAAAAATAACTGTAATATTTCAGAGTCCGATTTATAAATTTTATTTTGGAATTGTAGGAATGGGATTCTAGGAGGGGCCTGATTGTTTTTAATTATCCTAGCTAGAAATTTAGATGGGATTTGCACCCATTCTGAATAAGTTGCAATGAGTCTTTGTTCAGAAAAAGATAGATTTTGTTGATGTAGGTGCAATAATTTTTTTTGGGACTCTATTAGTTCTTTATACAAATTAGGATTTGGGTTAAGTCCATGTTGTTTTTCTAATTGAGAGATCTTCATAGTAAGGATTACTTCTTTATTTTTATAGAGTTTTTTAAGATAGGAGGCTTTATTTATTATAATACCTCTAATACAAGCTTTACAGGCGGCCCATTGAATATCAAGTGGGATATTGGAATTATCGAGATTGGTGTTTAGAACAAGTAAAGAGTTTGTAATTGCTTGAAGTATGTCTTTATCAGTAAGTAGAGTATTATTTAGTGTCCAATTATTGTAGTGGGAGCCTGGGAGTAGATTTGAGTCAGGATTCACCTTAAGCGAAATTTTTGAGTGGTCAGATAAAAATCTGGGTTCCACATATAAATTGATTTTAAGATGGGAGAGGACATCAGATATTAGAAAGAAGTCCAGTCTTGACCATGTATTGTAGCATTTTGAGTAGTATGTATATAGGTCTTTTAGATAGAAATTTACGATATGAAATAGGGTCAATGAGATTGAAATCAGACATTAGTTCCTCTATAGCTAAAGATGATTGAAAATTATAGGTGTGAGATTCGCTAGTACGATCTATATTAGGGTTTATTACAGCATTCCAGTCCCCACCAATAATGATATGGTGATCACCAAAGGTTGAGAGAATATTGTGGATCTCTAATATAAAGATATGTTGTTGAGAAAGTACAGTTTTGTACCTACCATAAATGTAGATGTCCGATAGATATGCAACTGCAGTCATAACATATGGGTTGTCCTGCCTCAGGCAGCCCTCGGTCGGCCGGATTCCAAAGTCTGGGTCCGGCGTCGGCCGGTGTCGCCTCCTCTCCAATGTCAGAATGGCTGGAGTATAAAGGCATCGGCCGACGCCATCTTCTTCAGTGTTTCTTGCCCCAGATGCCAGGTGCCCTCCTAGGAAGGCTAAATTTGGTGAATGGATAAACAATTCCAGACATGCACAACAGTAATAAACAGATACACCATAGGAGATACCCCCAGCTAATAGGAATAGGGGTAGTGGACCCATAAAGAAAGTTGCAGAGGGGTAGGAGGGTGGGAAAATCTGACTGCAGTTGCATATCTATTGGACATCTACATTTATGGTAGGTACAAAACTGTACTATGTCCTTCAAGAATGCAACTGCAGTCATAACATATGGGTTGAATACCAAAGACAAGCTGGGGGTGGATGGAACTAAGAAAGGGATGGTGTAGCTAAAATGCCCTGCAGGACTGCCGAAGCAAAGCCTGCTCGGGATCTGGAGTATAAGGGCAGGTTGTAGTGCTTGGTAAATGTATGCATGGAGCTCCATGTAGCAGCCTCTAGAATGTCCTTTGTAGCCACTCCTCTTAGGAAAGCTGTGGATGTGGCTATAGCTCTGGTGGAATGTGGCCTAATATTGGCTGGCACACCTTTTCTATGGAAAGAATAGCAGAATCTGATGCAGTGTCCAATCCATTTTGAAATTGTTTGTTTGGAGATTGCTTTTCCTTGTACTCCAGCAGCATAGGCTACAAACAGTTGGTCAGACTTTCTGGTGGCCTTAGTTCTGTCCAAGTAGTAGCATAGTTGCCTGTGTATGTCCAAAGTATGCAGCAGTTTTTCCCCCCTGTTTTGCAGATTGGGGGAGAAAGTAGGCAGGTGAATAGCTTGATTTAGAGACACCCTGGAAATTACTTTTGGCATGAATGTAGGATTGGTTCTTAGAGAAACTCTGTCCTGATGAAAAATGAGGAAGGGAGGTACTGCCATGAGTGCCTGCATCTCCGAGACTCTTCTTGCAGATGTGACTGCCAATAGAAAAAACGTTTTCCATGATAGAAATTGCATTTCTGAGGTTGCTGCTGGCTCAAAAGGAGGAAGAGTTAATTTTTCCAAGATGAAATTGAGGTCCCATGCAGGTACTGGCTGTTTTCTGGGAGGTTTGATATTCTTTATCCCTCTTAGGAACTGTCTTAGCAAAGGATGTGAAAACACTGGTGGATCACAATTGTATTTTGCTGAGATTGCTGAGGCGTGAATCTTTATAGAAGAGTATGAGAGTCCAGTATGAAACATTTCTGCCAAGTATTCCAATATCTGAGGTATACTCAGTAATGTTGTATCCTGACCCCTGTTGGCATTCCAGATGCTGAATCTCTTCCACTTGGCCAAATAGGTTTTTCTGGTGGAAGGTCTGCGTGCTTCCAGTAAGATCTCTTGAACTTTTTTGGAAAGAGAGATAGCAGAAGGAGTCATGGTAACCTCCAGGCTGTCAGATGCAATGTTTTCAGGTTTTGATGGACAGTCCTGTAATTGTGTTGTGTTAGAAGCAGGGGCCATAGGGGCAGAGGCCACGGTTTGGTCCGAGTTATGCTCAACAGCAATGGGTACCAGTGTTGCCTTGGCCAGTCTGGAGCTATCAAAATGCCTGTTGGTTGTTCTGTTTTGATCTTCAGTATCACCTTGGTCAGCAGAGGTAGAGGGGGGAATGCATAAATTTTTAGGGAATTCCAGCTGAAGGAGAGAGCATCCGTTTTCCAGGCTAGAGGATGGTGGGTCCTTGTGCAGAACTTTTCCAGGTGATGATTCATGTGAGAAGCAAAGAGATCTACGTCCGGTCTTCCCCATGTCTTTGTTATTTGTGAGAAAATGTGAGGATGCAGCATCCATTCGTGTGGATCCAAGAAATTTCTGCTCAGCTTGTCCGCCAGTACATTGTCCTTGCCTGGCACAAACTGGGATTGCAAATGTATCTTCAGACTCAGGGATTTTTCCCAGAGAATCATTGTTAGTCTGCAGAGGGGATAAGAATGAGTGCCTCCCTGCTTGTTTATATACCACATGACAGTGGTGTTGTCTGTCCTTATTAGCAAATGCCCTTGTTGTAGTGATTTTTCAAAAGTCTCGACTGCATGTATCACTGCCAACATCTCTTTTTGGTTTATGTGCAGATGTCTTTCCCTTGGTGTCCATAGACCTTGAATGCATCTGCCCTCCATGTGCGCCCCCCATCCATGATCTGAGGTGTCTGTTGTAATCATTTGACCTGCTTGAGGTCTGTTGAAAGACATGCCTTTGTTTAACTGACTTGCTTGAGCCCACCACAAAAATTCTTTTTGCAGACATGGAATGAGTGGGATTACGTCCTCTAGGCTTTGGCTGTGTTGGGACCATAAGCTTTTTAACTACCATTGCAGCTTTCTCATATGAAGTCTTGCCAAAGGTATCAGAAGAATGCAAGATGCCATGAACCCCAGGGCCTGCAGGATTTTCCTTGCAGTCAGCTGGGAGAGCTTTGCTAGGCCTTTGAAGTACTCTGGTAACTGCTGTTGTTTTTCCTCTGTGAGGTAGGCCATTTGAGTTTCTGTGTCCAGTTTGGCTCCTAGAAAAATAATCTGTTGGGATGGCAGTAGTCTTGATTTCTGAATGCTGACTGTGTATCCCAAGGCCTGCAGTAGCTGAATGACATAGTCCAAGTTTGCTATTAAGGTTTGTTTGTTGTCTGCTTGTATGAGGCAGTCGTCCAGGTAGGGGTATATTTGAATCCCCTGGAGTCTGCAGTGTTCCACTACTGATGCCAGGCATTTCGTGAACACTCTGGGTGCAGTAGATAAGCCAAACGGCAATGCTGAGAATTGATAATGCTCTGTCCCTGCAAGAAATCTGAGGTATCTTCTGCAGCTTTGTCTGACTGGGACATGCAGGTATGCCCCCTTGAGGTCCAGAGTGACCAGCCAAGACCCCTTGCCCAGCATGGGAAGGAGTTGCTGCAACGTCAGCATTTTGAACTTTGGCACAATGAGAAAAGTATTTAGAGTAGACAAGTCCAGTATAGGCCTCCATTTGTTTTCTTTTCTTGGAACAAGGAACAGTCTTGAATAAAATCCCTGGCCTTGTTCCTGAGGAGGAACCCTTTCTATTGCTTTTATACTTAACAGCTTTGAAACTTGAGTGAGTGCCTCTGCCCTTTGATGATGTGGCAGGTTTGGCATGCCTTGTCTTATTGGTAAAGTATGGAAGTGGAATCTGTAACCCTTGTCTATTAAATTCAGAATCCAGTTGTCCTTGGTTAAGATATGCCAGTTTCTTGAGAATAAGGATAATTTTCCGCCCAAAGGTGCTTCTCTTTGAGCCTTTGTAGGCAGTATGAAAGTCAAGTCATTGTGATTGTCCTTGTGGTGCAGCTGGGCTGTCTGCGCCACTTCTTTGATTTGGAGGTTGCCATTGGCGGCCCCTGTAGGATCCTCAGTATTGCCCTCTACCTCGGGCACGCCTGTTTTTTCCCCTTTGAAACTTGTCAGAGTCTGGGAAGGACCAGTTCTTTGAAGGCCAGTTTCTGCTGAATCTGGGTGGCTGAACCTGGAGGAAATCCTTGACTGTCTGTACTGACTTAGCTTTTTCCTCAATGGACTTCAACACATCTTGTGCATTAGCACCAAAAAGCTTCTGTTTTTCCAGAGGTGCATCAAGTAACTTTACTTTAACATGGTCTAGCAGTGGCTGTTCTTTTAACCAAGCATGTCTACGTATAACAGCCCCAGTCATAGCTGCCCTACATGAAGCCTCCAATGCATCATAACCACACTGAAGAAAATGATTGTTAACCTGCTGAGTGTTATGTATATGATCCTGCAATGCTTTTCTATCAATAGGCTCAGGAGAGCCTAGCGTTTTCTGTAAATCATCCAGTAAAATATCCTGGTACTGAAACATATGAAAAAGGCAGTTAAGTGACCTCATGGCTAGGGTGGTAGAGGTATAAACTTTTTTACCCCATCTCTCCAGGGACCTAGCTTCCCTATCCACTGGCAGTGGATTCTTGGCAGTGGAAGTAGCCACTCCCTTGGGGCCCTGTGAAATAGTTTCTAGATCCACAGAGTGGGCCTTAAAGAGATGTTTGTGAGTGTCAGGGACCCTATAATATCTGTCTGGCTTGACAGGAGCAGGGGGGAGAGAATCAGGGTTAGCACTGGAGTCAGAGAAAACATCATCCAAAACATCCATAACTGGAGGAATAGCTAAAGGTCTGTGCTGGGGAAGCTTGAGGAAGGTACGTAGCCTTTTCCTGGAATCAGAGAATTCCTGACCCTGCCATTTAAAATGTTCCCTCATAGAGTGCAGGACTTCACCAAATGAGAAATCCTCTGGAGGGGAGGCAGAGAGAATTGATTCCTCAGCATCAGAGTCCTCATAGGCCTGGAAGGATTCTTCTTGGGTATCTGAATGCTCAGAATCCCCAGAGGCTTCATCTGAAGAGAGGTTGTCAGCCTGCTCACTTCTGGGTCTTTTCTCTGCAGGTGGCTGAGAACCTCTGTCTGGGTGAGGCTGAGACCCCCTGATAAGAGAAATAAGATCTGCAGCAAGAGACATGATATGTTTATCAGAAGAAGGGGCCTGAGCAGCAGGTTTAGGATGGGCCTTGGCCTGGCTGGCGGCCTTAGCACGTGCAAAGGCCTTGATGGACATGGATACAGGAGGCCTTGCAGCCCCACGTGCAGGAGTAACCTTGTCTACAAGAATGGTGTCGGGTAGATCCAGAACTTCGGTTTCCAGAGGAAAATCAACAACCGGCACTGGAGAGGTCTCCGAGACCGAAGGACGTGTTAACGCTGTGTCGTCGGCCTGGAGTGGTTGAATTACTGCTTCCGAAGGGACCGAAGCACTAGCGGAGGGTTTAGGAGGTGTATCGGTGGTGGACGCGGGCTGAGGATGTCGGTCCCGGTCCTTTCGTTTTTTGGTAGATTGAGTTGTCGGTTGATCCGACGGCATGATATACGTGAAAGATTCACCGAAAAAGTCTTCAGCAAATTCTGACCGGCGTCTGAGAGTGCGCTTATTAAAGCAAGCACAGGCAGCACAGGCCGAGACGTCGTGGTCTGGGCCCAGGCAAGGAAGGCAGTAAGAATGGAAGTCCTTATGAGGTATTTGTTTACCACAAGACAAACAATTATTAACTTTCTCAATTTGTTCTGATATCGGCTGAGGCAAGAAAAAATGTTCCCCAATGGGGTACTTAGCTTTTAGATGACTTAGGTACTGAAAACACAGGAGCTGACCGACCGGCACTTGCGAACTGCTTCTGCTTCGGGCACCGCTCGGCAAGAAAGACTGGAGAAGATGGCGTCGGCCGATGCCTTTATACTCCAGCCGTTCTGACGTCGGAGAGGAGGTGACACCGGCCGATGCCGGACCCAGACTTTGGAATCCGGCCGACCGAGGGCTGCCTGAGGCAGGACAACCCATATGTTATGACTGCAGTTGCATTCTTGAAGGACATCATGGGCCGTATAGGTTAAAGAAAATAATTGGTTTACTTAAGTACTGGAGATGAGAAGTAAAGAAACACTATCTGCCATTTATGTCAGCTTTTTCCTCAATAATATCTCCCTGGAAATTGTTTTTGACTATAATGGCCACTCCTTTAGCATTTGAGCAGTTACCAGCAGAAATTATAGTTTTATCCATTTTTTCCCCTTTTCTTTAGTCCAATCCTCTTTTTGCATATGTGTTTCCTGTAAGAAACATATATTTGCTTGAGATTTAAATAGCAAATGAAAGAGGAGAGATTTTTTGGATTTATTTTGAAGGCTTCTGACATTCCATGAGTCAATCTGTATAGTCATTTATAAACAAAATCAAGGTATGTTAAGGATTTAAGGGTTACTGAATAATATAGTTAAGGGGCTGAGAAGCTTTTGAGACCATGGTATACCATTGTCTGAGACATAAGAATTAATGTAATAAGCAACAGTAGTAAAAATGGTAGCTAAGTATTCCTTTAAAACTATTCCGGTGCCTATCCACCCCGACTCTCTAGAAGAAGGAATACATAAACAGTATTTGAGAAAACAAAAAATATTAGTTAACAAGATATTTACTGTAAAAACAATTGACATATATGGAGTCCTTACAAGGACTGCATGTGTAGTAACTAACACTGTACATATATACAATACAGACCAAATCCAAAAATCGATCATCCTAGAGCCCGAAATCCTAAACATCCATGAGCTCTAATGTAAGTTAAGAAATCATAGTAGAACAGTATGTAAGAATAGCCAAGAAGATGGTTGTAGTTTTAAGAGAGTATAGAAAATAAGTGGTGTCAAGTGCCAAATAGAGAACAAAAAGCTAGGGAAATAAATAAAAAGGAGGAGAGGGAGAAGTTAAGCAACAGAGGAGATAGCAATTGAAAGACTAGAGAAATTATAGAGGGTTGATATGGTTTACAGTTGGGAAGATAATAATAAAGACAAGAGTATAAAAAGTGTATAGAAAGGGAAAAAGACAAGAAGAGTATAAGTATATTGTAAGCTTATATGTAGGTATAGAATTAAAAAGAGAAAGTTCCGGAGAGAATTATTAGATTTATTTGATTGAAAATTAGGCATTAAAACTGACAACAAATACACGTATTTCCAAGTAATATAGAGAACATTTCTATAAGTAAATCAAGTGTAGCAAATAGCACCATCTGCTGGTTGATAAAGTTAACATTAAATTTGTGGTGTTGTGACTTATGTCATGTTTGAATTTGATATATACAGGGAGTTTAAAATTAATAATATATTTTATCATGTTTATAGAGTAGAAAATGAGTCATTTAAAGTGTATTCGAAGAGTATATATCATAAGTTTACTCAACATTTTTGTAGGTATGAAGTTATTTGCTTGTAGAGATAACTATCGAAATTTAATCTCTACAGAAGCGGAGAAAATCTCCGATAGCTTGATTTAAGTAATGTTGTAACAACATTGATAAAATGTGTGATAAAATAGGATTTAATGATTTTTTAGAGCTTTAAGAACATAGATATTAGAACTTATCACGTAAATGGGTATACAAGTTTTGAATGGCAACTAGAGTTAAGCAACTCGATTTAGTATCGTAGAGGTCAGGTAGTTTGGTACAGAATATTTAAAAATACACTTACAGAGTTGTTTAATGAATGATTAACTATGATTAGTTTCTAAACCAACTTAATATCTGTACCTGCACGACCTAAACTTTAAAAGATTTATCAATATTGTAACAAATGATGAACATGTTCGATTAGGAGTCACATTTAAAGCAGCATATAAGAGTTCCGCCGGAAGAAGTCTCACTTGAGTGATCCGTAAGCAGCTGTATCCAAGTATAATAAAGTTACGTTTCCGAGTATAACAACTAGGAGCATACAGGCATCAAGACACATAAAATGTCATAATCTGTGATATATTCAACAACACGAGAAGCTCAAAACACCAACAGAGGATCGAATATCAAGCTATCAAGCCGAATGCAACACACCAATTGGTTTTGACTCTCAGTCGTCCTAGCATGAGTAAAGAAATTGGTAAGAGAAACAGGGATCTGTATGTCAAATCACAGGATATTTGTTGAATGCTTTAATAAAGGCTTCTTTCACTTCCATCGGAGTGTTTGCCAGGTATCTTGTATCTTTATAAGAAAATATCAAGGTGTTCGGATAGTGCATTTGAAATTTCACTTTCTTCGATCAGATCTGCACAAAACGGGGCCAGTTTTTGTCTATTTAGTTTAATTGTGTGAGGCAAATCTTGGGAGAAAGTAAGTTTGTAATTGTTCCATGTAAAGTTTTTTTGTTTTTTTGCTGACAATAAGATTTTCTGTGTGTCTTGAAAGTTTAGCAGTTTTGTATATATATAGCGCGGGATGGTGGAATCTTGGCGCTTCTGTAAGGCTCTGTGCGCTCTTTCCACTATTAAGTTGTCAGTATTGTTTTCCGATCCCAAAAGTGCAACAAATATTTGTCTAACTATTGTCAGCAAGTTCTGGTTATCATAAGTTTCTGGAAGCCCTTTAATTATTATATTATTTTGACGGCTCCTTGCCTCTAGATCTATTATTTTAGTTTGCAGATCTGAAAGCATAGTGGTTTTTGTGGACAGGTCTTCCGATAAGGATTGAATCAGTAGTTCATTGGTTTGACTTTTTTGTTCAAGAGTGTCCACTCTTTGTATTATTTGGTTTATGGATTTTCCAAAATCTGTAAGTTGATCGGAAAAGCCTTGTATGGCAACGTGAATTGGCTGTAGTAGAGCTTTGAGATCATCCAAATGGAAGCTGTCTTCCGATTTTCCCTTGGGATTTGATTTGGTATTTTCGGTTGGTTGTCTGGTAATTTTCTGTCTTTTTGAGGTAGTATCTTTTTCTGGGGAGAAAATTGCAGAAGTTTTAGCTTTGGACAGTTGTGTTTCCATGTTTTCTGAGCTACCAGACATGGTCCAGATACGGTTTGCACGGGCCTCTTGGATACACGTGGCCAAGGTTTCCAAGCGCAAATTCAGAGTTATGTTGCTTCTTATATATTAAAATAAGTCAACTGACCCTCAAAATAGAAGAAAAACAGATCGGAGAAAACTAGGTCTTTGTTTTTATTTTTGATTGATGAAATTTGGCTTTAAAGCGCGTTAATTTTGCGAAAGTTTTTTAAAGACAGCTCTATGGATAAGGTGCAGACTAGACGACCACCATCTTGGATCCCGATCGAGGCTAAGGAGTTCTGTCTGTGTCACTTTGTTGTTATATTTAGAAAAATGTGAAAATTATATCTTTATAAATTAATATCATAAAAACAACAGTTAATATCCCTTTACTTGCACTAGACAGAGGTTATATATTAATGCAGTTGAGTTTGCCATTGTGTAAGCTTCAAGATGAAATCTTTCAAAACCTTGTACATAGCATGGTTTTGGAATTATTAATGCAAATATGAACAAGCAATATTTAATGCCTAGAGAAATATGTATGGGTTAACTGCAGATGCACTTGGAGGTGTCACTCAAATGTAATGAGTTACATCAGATAAGGAATTCCAACTGGTAAAAAAATTTCATAGGTTCATAGGTTGGTACTAGGCTATCAGCCCTAGGGCCTATACAAGCCTAGCCATAACAATTCCCTGGCTATTTCTTCCCACATTATTTACTTTCCTGGACCCCTGTCTAGCAGATTATATAAGAATGTCATTTGGTCTTGATAAATGCAAAAGCAACATTTAAAGCAGGAAAGCTGCAGCACCAGGAAAATATCAGTCTGGGACAAGAATGACATAAAAGAACTTGAGCAAGAAGGAGTGTATAAATATTTGGTAACTGATGAAGGATCAGCAATAAAACATGAACAAAGGCAAATAAAACCTAGTAAGGAATATTTAGAAGACTTAAATTAAAAATGAAAACAGCACCCGGCACCTAGGAACAAGTCCAAGCTAAAAACCAATTTGCTCTTCCTGTTCAAACTTACAGTTTTGGGGTGATTGACTGGCCCCAAAAGGTATTTGATCAGTCGAGCAGGAAAAAGTACAGTTTTGTACCTACCATAAATGAAGATGTTCGAGTGTAAACACTGCTTCAGTCATTACACTTGGGTTATCCTGCTGTCAGGCGGTCCCACAGTCGGCCAGAGTTCCAAAGTCTTGGTCCGGCATCGGTTGCTGTCGCCTCCTCCCTGACAGTGCGACAGGGGTATATAAGATGCAGCCGACGACATTTTCTTCAGTTTATCTTGCCCCAGATGTCAGGTGGCCCCAAATAGGTAGTCAATACAAATTGCTAGTAAAAAATACAAAAGAAAAGCAAACAACCATTTTTAGTTACCAGCAAATACTCCCCATAGGTAATAAAGGGTATATGTCCTAGGTAAATACCAGAAAGTAAGAGGGGAAGGAGGGAGGGTAATCTGGACTGCAGCAGTGTTTACACTCGAACATCTACATTTATGGTAGGTACAAAACTGTACTATGTTCATCATGTTACACTACTGCAGTCATTACACTTGGGTGGAATCCCAAAGCTGAGGTGGGGAGGTTGGATCTATAAAGCATTAGGGGTGGCTATAAGGCCCTGCAGTACAGCAGTGGCGAAGCCAGCTCTGGGTTTAGAGTATAAAGGCAAATGGTAATGTTTGGTGAAAGTATGCAGAGAACTCCATGTTGCTGCTTCCAAAATATCCTTGGTAGGTACTCCTCGGAGGTAGGCAGTTGAAGTGGCTGTTGCCCTGGTGGAGTGAGATCTAATGCTGCTATGTACAGGTTTCCCATGGTGGGTATAGCAGAAACGTATACAGTGTCCTATCCATTTTGAAATAGTCTGCTTTAAAATGGCTTTTCCCTGTGCTCCTGCAGCATATGCTACCAATAATTGCTCAGATTTTCTGAAAGCTTTGATTTTGTCCAAGTAGAAGCATAACTGTCTGTGAATGTCCAAAGAATGTAGTAGTCTCTCCCCTTTGTTTTGTGGTTTTGGATAAAAAGTTGGCAAGTGAATAGTTTGGTTTAGAGCCACACTTGATACCACCTTTGGCATAAACGAAGGGTTAGTTCTTAAAGACACCCTGTCCTGGTGGAAAATGAGGAAAGGTTCCACTGCCATTAGTTCCTGTAATTCTGAAACTCTTCATGCTGATGTTATTGCCAGTAGCAGAGCAGTTTTCCAAGAGATGTATTTTAATTCTGCTGTGTTAGCTGGCTCAAAAGGAGGTAAAGTTAATTTTTCCAAAACAAAATTCAGGTCCCAAGTAGGTGTTGGTGTTCTACGGGGCGGACTTATGTTTTTAGCCCCTCTGAGGTATTGTTTGAGCAAAGGATTAGAAAAAATTGGTGGATCCGTGTTGTAATGAGCAGAGATAGCTGAGGCGTGGATCTTGATGGATGAAAAAGAGAGGCCCTTGTCCAGCATCTCAGTTAAGTATTGCAGTATCTGAGGAATGTTTGGGACTAGAGGGTCAAGGCTGTGCGCTTGGTTCCAGGCACAGAATCTCTTCCATTTGTCCGAGTAGGCTTTCCTGGTGCTAGGCCTTCTGGCCTCCAGAATGACATCCATAACAGCTTTGGAGAGAGGCATTGCTTGCTTGACAAAGGAATTTTCCATGCAGCTAGATTTAAGGTCTTTAGCTGGCTGTGAAGTATCTGATTGTTGTGCTGAGTCAGCAACTGTGGAATTTGCAGTAAAATCCAGGGTGGTTCTTGTGTCAAGTTCTTTAAGATTGGGTACCAGTACTGGCGTGGCCAGTCTGGTGCAATCAATATCATTTTTGGCTCTTCCTGCCTGGCTTTTATGAGTACCTTTGGAAGGAGAGGTAAAGGGGGGAAAGCGTATACTTGTAGTTTTTTTCCAGCTGAATGAGAGGGCATCAACTTTCCATGCTTGTGGATGGTAGCTCCTTGTGCAGAATTTCTGTAATTGGCAGTCCTTTGGGGTAGCAAACAGATCTATGTCTGGGCTCCACCATTTTTGTGTTATTATTCTGAATATTTGTGGATTCAGTTCCCATTTGTGTGGGTCCATAATGTTTCTGCTTAGGTCATCTGCCAGTGTGTTTTTCTCTCCTGGCAGGAATTGTGCTTGCAGATGAACTTGGTAGTTTAGAGCTATGTTCCACAAGGTCATGGCTTGTTTGCAGAGGGGGTAGGAGTGTGTGCCCCCTTGCTTTTTTATGTACCACATAACTGTGGTGTTGTCTGCCTTTAATAGTAATTGTCCTGGATGCAGTAGGTCCTTGAAAGCTATAATAGCATTTTGTACAGCTAGGATCTCTTTTTGATTGATGCGGAGATGTCTTTGCTCTGTGGGCCACTCGCTCTGGATACATTTTCCTGCCACGTGTGCTCCCCAGGCATAATCCGATGCATCGGTTGTCAGTGTTTGCCTGGCTGTGGGTTGAGTGAAAGGCTGTCCCTTGTTGAGGTGACAAGCTTGTGTCCACCATCGTAACTCCTGTTGTAGGCAAGGAATTAGAGATATAACTGTTTCCAAATTTTGACAGTGTTGAGACCATACACTCTTTAGGTACCATTGTAGTTTCCTCATATGCAGTCTGGCATATGGAATTAGTAGTATGCAAGATGCCATGTAGCAAAAGGCCTGCAGAATTTTTCTTGCAGGGTGTTGGGTCTTTGTTGCCATCAATTGAAAATATTGAGTCAGTTGTCCTTGCTTGTCTGGCATGAGATAAGCCATCTGGGCCATTGTGTTCAAGCTGGCGCCCAGGAATATTATCTGTTGTGAGGGCACTAGTTTTGATTTTTTTTTGTTTACTGTGTACCCCAGGCAACTTAATAACTTTTTTACGTACGCCAGATGTTTTAGTAGAATGTCCTTGCTCTCTGCTTGAATCAGGCAGTCGTCCAAGTATGGATAAATTTGAATTCCTTTTTGCCTGCAAAATGCAATTACTGGTGTCAGGCATTTTGTAAAGACCCTGGGCGCAGTAGATAAGCCAAAGAGCAGTGCAGAGAATTGGTAGTGCATTGAACCAGCTAGAAATCTGAGGTATCTTCTGCAATTTTGTCTGATAGGGACATGCAGGTATGCCTCTTTGAGGTCCAAAGTCACGAGCCAAGCTTTCTTGTCCAGCATGGGAAGAAGCTGCTGTAGTGTCAACATCTTGAATTTCGGAACATCCAGGTAAGTGTTTAGTGTAGAACGGTCCAGAATGGGTCTCCAGGCTTTGTCCTTTCTGGGAACTAGAAAGAGTCTTGAGTAAAATCCTTGTCCTTGTTCCTGTGGTGGTACCTTTTGAATAGCTCTCATGTCCATGAGTGCTGTAATTTGTTTTTGAGCCTCTGCCCATTGATTTGGTGGCAGATTTGGCATTCCTTTCAGCCTTGGAAAGGTGTGGAAATGGAACCTGTAACCTTGAGATACAATGTTGAGAACCCATTTGCCTTTGGTGATGCAATGCCAGTTGTGATAGAAAAGTGCCAGTTTTCCTCCTAAGGGGGCTGCCAAGAGTGAGCTGTTTGGCAGCTGTAGTGGAAAGTCATTGAGGCTGTTTTTTATAAGGTTGAGGCCTGTCTTCCCCTTCTTTTTGGCCTGGTGTGCCCCACTGTCGAGGCCTGTAAGGGCCTTGAGTCTGACCTCTACCTCTTGGACGTCTGTATCTGCCCCTTTGAGGTCTATCTGTGACTGGAAAGGACCAGTTCTTTGTTGGCCAATTTCTGCTAAAACGAGGAGGCTGAACCTGTAAGAAATCTTTCACCGTTTGCATAGATTTTGCCTTATCCTCCATCTTCTTTAATACCTCATCTGCCTTAACTCCAAACAGCACATCCCGCTGCAAAGGTGCATTCAATAGTTTGACCTTAACATGATCTGGTAGTGTATGTTCTTTTAACCAAGCATGCCTTCTAATGACAGAGCTTGTAACTGCTGCTCTACAGGAGGCCTCTAAGGAATCGAATCCACATTGCAAAGTATGTTTTCCTACTTGTTCAGCTGCATGCAATAAATCCTGCATTTCTTTTAAGTTAGGAGGATCTGAATCTGGAAGCATCTTTTGTTTCAACTGAGACATCAAAAATTGCTGATATTTTAGCATGTGAAACTGGCAATTCAAGGCTCTCATTGCTAAGGTGGCAGACGTATATACCTTCTTTCCCCCATCTGTCTAATGCTCTGGAATCTCTGTCAGAGGGAGCTGGGTTTTTTGCTGATGAGGCCTTAATCCCTTTGGGTCCCTGAGAAATAGTTTCAGGGTCAGCAACAGGGCTTTTGTACAGAAATTTGTGAGAGTCAGGGACTCTGTAATATCTATCAGGTTTAACTGGGGCTGGGGGCAAGGAGTCAGGGTTCAAACTGGATTCAGTGTACACATCATCCACAATGTCTAAAACTAGTGGGATAGCAAGGGGTCTGTGTTGGGGCAATAAAAGGAAGTCTCTGAGTCTTTTCTTGGATTCTGAGTAATCCTGGCCTTCCCAATGGAAATGCTCTGTCATGGTATGTAAGGTCTCCCCAAAGGAGTAATCCTCAGGTGGAGAGGCTGATGGAATTGATTCCTCAGCATCAGAATCCTCATAAGGGGGTAAAGAATATCCTAGGTCTGAGGAAGAGTCAGAGGAAATGGACACCTGGTCAGAAGATTCATAGTCTGCATCCTGCCTGGGCCTTTTATCAGGAGGGGGATGGGACCCCCTGATCAGGGTGATTAGGTCCTCGGCCATTTTTAGCATTTGTTTCTTAGGCATGGAAGCCTGTCCTGGAGAGAGTTGTATCTGTTTCTTAGCCTTTAAGGGGGGCTTACACTTAACAGAGGGTTTAATAGTTAACTGGGTAGGTCTGAAAACACCCTCTGTAGCTATGGATTGCTCAGCTACTTCAGTTTCCTCTGTAGATTTAGGATCAGTAAACTGAAGGCCTAATGCGTCCGAAGGCCCAGTCAGCTCCACGTGGGAGTCGGAGATGGTCTGTGGTACTGTGGAAGCGGTCGTCAGGGGCTGCGTAGGCGCCTCGCTGAAAACTGGAGAACCGGTGACTGGCCTAGAAGAGGCCTGGTCGTCCGTTTTGGGCCTCGGATGCCTGTTCTTGTCCTTGCACTTTTTATGCATTGCGGTAGTCAGAATTTCCGACGGCATGGTGTAATTGAATTTTCTACCAAAATAATGTCGGGCAAAATCAAACCGACGTTTAATAGTGCGCTTGTTAAACCTAGCACAAAACCGACAACCAGTGACATCGTGGTCAGGTCCTAGGCATGGAATACAATAGGAGTGGAAATCCTTATGAGGTATTTGCTTCCCACAAGAAATATAGTTATTAACTTTTACTGACATCAGTCTGAGTCAAGAAAAAGTTTCCCCAATGAGGTACTTAGCTTTTTTAGAAGACTTCGGTTCTGGATTCGGAATGAAAATCTTAGGAGTCGGCCGACCGGCACTTGCGAACTGCTTCTGCTTTGGGCACCGCGCGGCAAGAAAGACTGAAGAAAATGGTGTCGGCTGCATCTTATATACCCCTGTCACACTGACGTCAGGGAGGAGGCGACAGCAACTGACTCCGGACTAAAACTTTGGAACTCTGGCCAACTGCGGGACCGCCTGACAGCAGGATAAACCAAGTGTAATGACTGCAGCAGTGTAACACGATGAACATGAAGAAAAATGCTTCATGCTTATCAAATGATTTATAAAAATCATTGTATACCAAGAATATATATTCCCCATTCTGAAGCAGGTATGGGCCTCCTCAAAACTGATTACATGAAATCCAAAGACTGCATACATAACCTACTGACCTCACAAGATCCAAACATAGTGAAAGTTTTAAAACTTAAGGAGAGCAAGTCTACGATGACTTCCCTGCTTAGTTTAGCAGAAGCATATAGGTGTCAAACGGGAGTTGAAATCAAACCAGAAGTAGATACAAAAGAAGAAATATAATGTGAAGAATCAGATGTGAAGGCAAGAAATCTGGAAAATGCATTAGTATACATGCAAGTACAGAAACTTCTGGGACAACCTCATGTCAATCAGGATCTAAGGCAGGAATGGTTAAGGAGAGGTGAATTTAACTCAAAAGACAAAAGGTTAATATTAGAGGCCCAGGATAGCAGTGCAAGTACATGTTGGTTTACAAAGTCCATTAAGCATGTTTGAGAAACAAACATATGCAGGTTTTGTAAAACAGAATTGAAAACAGTCGCACATCTTGTTGTTGAGTGTGATACACTAATGGCCCTCTTGTATACTGAAAGGTATAATAATGTAGCAAGACTGTTGCACTGGGTATTGTGCAAACATTATAATTCTAAAGTAGCTGAGAAGCATTGGAATCATCAGCCACAAAGCATTATAGAAAACAATGAAGTTTATATCACATGGGATCTGCCATTATCAACAGTCCAAAAAGTAGATGTGAGAAAACTAGATACAGTAGTTCATGAAAACAAAACAAAAAGTAGCATTGATAACTGCAATTGCTACACCCAGTGATTGCATTGTTTTATGTACAGAGAGACACAAAGACATAAAATAACAGGATTTGCAGGTAGAAATGAGGTCAACGTGGAAGGCTACCCAGACAGTTCCAAAAGCAGTAGGAGCAATGAGTCTGCTAAAAGAGAATTTACAGTCATATTTAGATATGTTACCAAAACATGTAACTCTGTACGAACTGCAGAAGGGGTCATTTCTGAGCACACTGCAGGTGCATCAACGAGTATGTTTGTCTAACATCAAAGACAAACAATACTAATCTCATGAACTTTAATCTAGGACTGGGGGTCCATTCCCATCATGGTATTAGAACCTAAAAGACTTGGAGAAATGTAAAAAAAGAGAAAAACTCTCCATTTCCCTAAAAAGTAGAAACTGACTCCCTGAACTGTTTAATGTTCAAAATTGCATCAAGTCTCCATTTCCACGCTGCAGTTTACCACCACCATTTGGCAAATGAAAATGCTCTTACCAGACTTCCCTTTAATAAAGTCCTACATGAAAAGGCATTTATCAACATTGCTCCAGCTGCCTGGAATGCCCTTTCTGTACATATTAAAAGGCTAAGGGACTACACAACTTTCAGATTACAACTTGGAACACCTGCAAGTAAAATGCAAATGTACCTGTCTAGAAAATGGCAAGAAAGTATACATGCCTAAATGATGATTAGCTAATGTAACTGCTTAAATAATGTCTAATCAGTCACCAAACGGCCTTAACTTTACTCAATCTATACAAAGTGTGGATGTGTATTTGTGCCATTTTATGTATATACTGTAATATATAGCAGTTTGTGTATATATTAATATTACATACCTCTACGGGCATTCTGATTAATAATAGTTTGGAGGCCCTACCAATGAGCATATATTCATATTGAAAAGCTGTAAAAATTATGTCCCTATTATGTACCTTTCTGTTTGTATTGTATACTATTATTCCTTTCTTGGCTCTGTGTTTGTCTGCAAAGGGTCTGTGAATCAGCCCACCTAGCCATTTAAATCAAATAATAATAATAATAATAATGATAAATTAATTGAGGATTACGATCGAGTCATTAATCATAACTTGCTCATCATGTGCTCAAGACATGGATGCTAAGAAATTCACCATGAAAGCAAAGCTCAAGAGTTGAGTTTTGACATCCATGTCTAGAACACATAACTTTAAGTTCCAATTGTATAGCCAATCATAATTCATTATAGTCCATGGAGATTTGACTGCTCCATGCAGCAATAGCTACAGAAACATTAAAAAACAGTAACTGTTATGCTGATTTTAAAAGCCAGTAATGCAGTTAGGAACTGCTTCATGTTTTCATGTTGCCTGTGTAAGGGAAGCAGCTGGTTCTCAAAAATGTTTTGAGTGTAATGTAGAGACAGTATGCAGAAATGGAATGGAAATTAATCCATTTCATGTTCGGCTGCTGTTATTTACACAGAAATATTTGTTAAATGAAACCATGGTTTTAGAGCTACTATGGCACCAGAAATGATGTTAAGAGCTTAACAATTTTTAAGCACTGTTCTAGTTGTTAAGGTTTGGTCTCGTACTACATTAGTGCTGAACCAGGGTATCATTTCAATGATATTTGAGAATAATAATGGCACTCCATGCACTACAAATACATAAATATCTATCAGCCTCAAAACAGGTTTCATGCCAGATGAATGGAGGACTGCAACTGTCACTTCCATGCACACAGGTGGGGTTTCAACAGACTCAGGTAATTATAGACATATAAGTCTGTCTAGTCTCATCAGTAAGGATATGGTAAAGATTATTAAAGAATTATTAAAAATGGCTATAAGATAATCTACAGATGCTTGACTCAAGCCAGTACAGATTCATCAAAGGAAGATCCTGCATATTTAATCTAGCTGACTTCTTCAAAAAAGTTACTGTAGCAAAGAATGATGGCAAATCAGTATAAACTGCGCAAACACACCTCATACATTCTACACCATGTCAAACTCAAGGTTCACAGATAAAGTCTACAACCTAAATTTACACCCCTATGCAACTCATTGGGTATCTAACTGTCTCACAAACAGAACCCAGGAAATAAAGATGGGCAGCTCTATCTATCTGCTCAAATTAAACTGACAGTCAAAGAGGTCAAAGCTAATGTTAAGGGTATGTGGATGACCATGTTTGTAAATGACTGCAAAGTTGGTGCTATCATAAACTCCCCAGAGGACACCATTCGCCTACAAGAGGGCCTATCCCAAGCAAGTAATGGTGTCAAACCATGGTCTAAAACTAAATGCCAAGAAATGCAAAGTCATATTCTTTAGTAAGCTTGATCCCTTTTGTAACTATCGAACTGACCCTAATAACTGATCCCATAGTCAGGGATCTTGATCCTAAACGGTGAACAGATTTCCACGTGTAGTCGGTGGTGGAGCTAGCTCTAAAAATAGCTGTTTTAGCCCTGTGGGCAGCTGGAGCTCTATATAAAGCTGTTACAGATCTCTATGAGCTCTGAGAAGAGCTGTTTTGTGTTTAGAATGCCCATTCGGGCAGATGCAGTAGTTCTAAAAAGAACTGTTTTGTTTGGTTCACCGAAGCTGTGTCTGTGCCTCCGGCTGGTCTTACCGAAGCTGATACAGATTTCTGTGAGTTCTGAGAAGGGCCGATTTGTGTTTTGAATGCCCGTTCGGGTGTTGGTGGTAGCTCTAATAAGAACTTTTTTGTTTTATTCTTCAATGTGTCTCCGGTTGCTCTTACCAGAGCTTTTACAGATCTCTGTGAGCTCTGAGAAGAGCTGTTTGGTGTACTGTGAGCTCTGAGAAGAGCTGTTTGGTGTAAGGTGCAGATCCACATGAGCTCTGAAAAGAGATGTTTTGTGTATGGACACAATGGGCTCTGGGAAGAGCTGCTGTTGTTTCCTGAACTTAGGGTGGTGCTGTCAATACTATAATTACCAGGGAATTCCACTTTGCCTTAATATCAGCTTCTGTAAGACCAGCCGGAGGCACAGACACAGCTTCGGTGAACCAAACAAAACAGTTCTTTTTAGAACTACCGCATCTCCCCGAAAGAGTTGGGTGTGCAGCATTTTTTTTCTAGTTTGGCTAAGGTAAGCTTGGGAGGACAGATATTGGACAGATGTGGGAGGTTATCTGTTGGACTGGGTTGCTTGTTACATGGTGCAATGAGGGTGCTCTTCAAATGTTTGACATGTTTTGTATAAAGCACAGGTTGTAAACATGTGAGAGGGATGAAGAGATGATTCCGGAAATTGTACAAAAAACAGGGGAGAAGGTTATTAGGTCTAGGAGAGTATTAATGGAAATGTTAAATGGAATAGAGATATCTACACATTTTGTGTGTTTGAAATAGGAGAGAGGAATGAATGAGGGAGGAGTGAGAAGTTCAGGGACTGTGAAAGAAGATTGAGACTGTATTGATGTGAGGTTACTTTATTCTTTTAGGAATCCCTTCGGGAGAGTTTAGTTTTATTGCATTGAATGATTTTGATGGTGATGGGCCTTAGGGATTTATTTCTTCTATTTTGAAGGCTATTCTCTTTCCAAAAGTGTCTTCAGGAATGTAGGAGAAATATCTGTTTAGATATTTAATTAGAAGAGAGTTTTGCTTTAGTGCTGTCCTAATCTTTTCCTTTAGGATTTTTCATGTCTGCAGCCCTACAATTTCCACAGATTGGTGAATAATGTAACACTGAGCATTTCCTGTGTTTAACAGGTGACAGCTGCCATTCTTGTATTAATGATCTCTATAGCTGCACCTCACCTTCTCAGCTAGCAATATATCTGAAGGAAGTTTATCGACTCTCTTGCAGGACACAGTGTAAATCAAAGAGATAAACACTATCTTCACTTTATGCCTACTGTCCTTCTTTTGTGGGTTTACAAATTTAAAAGATTGTGCTCCTGCTCTGTGATATCTCTTGATCTTTAAGCTGTTAACAGAAATGACAAGACAGCTGTTCAGAAAGAAGTGCAACACCATTGCACAGCAGTAAATAATGCAAAGAATTTCAGCATGACATGGACTGATTCAATTAGGTATACAAGTGCCACCATGTCATGCCAGGGACAGGACTGCAAGATGATACTTTATAGCCACAATCATGGCTTTAACCACATTGTTGAAATAAAAGTGGTATATGCCATCACTTGACCTAAGATAAAGTGTCAGGCAGGTAGCATTCCCAACTCTGTGTGAATTTACATGTGAATCAAAGTGCACCACAATGGCAACACAGACAATGCCGACAGCCCATATGAAAACATCACTGGAAAATGAGGTGTCATTTCACCAAGTAAACAAAGAAGAAATGAGAGATAATACAGTCAGCACTGAGAAAGATCAAGCAAAGGAACAAACAGAAAGACAACAAGGAGGAGGAAAGGTGGGGGAAGAAGATATTACTTTTTTGTTGGGTACAGATACACATTTTTCATGTTATTAAGAGGGACAGAGGGGGAATGTTGCAAGGGAAAAGAACACTTAGGAAGCAGGGTAATATGAAAGAAAGCATGGGGAAACAAACATACAATGTGGACAAAGGCTGACAGGGGCGGTAGTGACACATAAGGGAATGCAACAGTGGACAGACATAGACCAAGTCAGGGTGGATGACTGCTGATAGGGAGGATTGGATTACAAAGAGGGAAGGAAGTAATACAGGGGTGGGGAACACTATGATGGGCTATAGAGAAAAGTAAGGAGCTCCTGCTTTAGTGGCCCAGAACTTCCATGACTAGTTCTGCGGGTGGACAGTGGCACTGGTGGCCCACTGGAGAGATCTGGCCTGCTCTGAAACTCAGTCAGCCACACATCCAGCTTCCAGTCTACCTCAGTCCCCACTAGCCAAAGCACTTCCTTCTGAGAGATCTAGCAGAACCTGCAGACAGCCCTATCCAGCGGAAACCTAAGCAAGTAACAGTTTATTGAAGTCAAGGGAAGCACTGAAACACAAAAATGCAGAAAATCAGGGAAAAGTGAACTATTTTGGGTAGTAAGCTAAATCTCTTGTACTACAGGATTAGGGAACTTGCCTTATTAGCCTTGGCTTCACCACTTGCTATGAAAGATGCATAAAATAATTATACTTGTGTCCACAACAAAGTGTTTTTTATATCAATGGCAGTTTCCTATTCCAGTTTTTGATTTACCTGAAAACCAAAACTGTAGTATATCTACCATTTCATCACATATCCCCAATTTTAGCTTTACTTTTGATAAAGTAAAGCTTCAGTTTTCAGAGTTAGGTAATCTGATTGAGATGCTCCATCTGTTATAATTCTTCCAGGCAAGCTTTTTGTACATTTTGTCAGGACTGAACCTGTACATATAAAGTGTAATTATGAAAATGAGATTTAAAACTTTCATAATTATAATATGCAGAACTTCTGTCCCCAAATGAGAATCCTAGCTAGAAAAAGCCATAGAAATTAATACTTTGTTGATTCAGTTCGGGCCTAAATGCTGCTGTGAAGCCTGTAGCTGTTGTTTCCCTGAATAAATAATACAATATGTTCTGTTTTTAATGTATAGTCTTTTTTTACCACTAGAATCTTTCTTGTGCTTATTATCTGATCATACCTCTCCACCTGTTATCACAAGAAATCTAGACAAAGCCTAACATAATAGGGGGACAAAGCCCCAAAAAGAGGGACACGTTTTAAATATTGCTCTTATAAACATAGAAAGTTGCTAGAATAACCTGATTTATGTTAGTATGCATTTTTTGAAGGAAATGAAGTCTGAAACCCAAACGCATGTCATTATTTAGTGACCTTAATCCTTAGATCATCCCAGTTATTTCTCAAAAAAAAAAACTATTTTCATGAGGAACAGACAAAAAATATGAGGAAAAATCTGGACATTCTGTGAAAATCTACAAAGCTGACAGGTATGTATCTGATAAACTATACATAAAGCGTTTAGCTCTATGACATTTTGCTTATTAGCAATCTAGCTTCCAGCTGTTTTCTACGGTTTCTAAAAGTCAAGTCTTCTTCATATAGCTAGTGTCCCCTTGGGCTCTTCTGCTCACTCTTCAGCATGTTTCCTGACCAGTTAATTTATGGACAAAATGGTTGCTGTATTACTATCTAAGCTAAATGATATGTAGTCAGGAAAAGACAAGGAAAACTATTAGAAGGAATCTCGGTTTAACATTAGCAGCAAAACCTAATAGACCTTCTAAGGATTTTTAGATTTAAAGCACATGTATAATATTAAAGTCTGAAAATATAAGAACTAGATTTTATCTTTTTAAAAAAGAAAAAAAATAACTTCTCCAGTTCTAGAACCATTTCTTATACGATTTCTGTTGCTAGTTTCTAGTAATCTGCAAATATATGTTTTACTAATGCGAATCATTAAAGTTGCGGAAATTGTGTAATGTTAGCTCACTAATCTGCAAATGTAAGCTCTACTCATCCACCCATTAAAGTTGGTAAAAGAATGTAATGTTAACTCACTAACGACTGGCTCATATGACAATTGCCATCTTGTCTGTGTTGTACTGGCCTTAAACACCTTGGTCGTTATGCAGTGTCATTGCATGAACGTGGTATGTATATTTGCGATGTCTGCAAGAGAGCATAGCTAGGCGGTGATTCTTGGAGGCCATTTATGGCAAACCACATTGGCCATGGTTTAGTATAAACAAATTAATTGCAATGAGATGTGAATGAGAAATTGTTTGAATCTGTGTATGCTACGGAAGTGTTCTCCCGATTCATAGTCAAATGCCAGTGTTGTACACATATTGGTTGTTAAAAACATTGCTGTGTGTCTTTTATCTACTTTGCAATCCATTAAATTGAAACACTTAAAAATATAGCATTCATACAAACCCCATGTTTGCACGCACTAAATGACACAAATATACGACTTTCCTCGACAATCCCTTCAGTAGTTTGATCATGTATACACAAGCATTGAAAATGATACCAAGCAAATGATTTTCCCCAATGATCCTTTCAGTAATTTGACCATGTATACACAAAAGCACTAAATGACACCAAGTAAATCATTTTCTCTAGTGATCCCTTCAGTAGTTTGACCATGTATGCACAAGCACTAAAATGACATCAATATATTATTTTCCTCAACAATCTCATTTCCACTGCTGATGTAATTATCTCCTCGTTCACAGATGACAGCTTTACAGTATTTACTAAAACCATTGTATAATGCTCACAATATGAATAAAACAAAACATTCCTAGCAGTGAACTAAACTTTTACCTTACTTTCATTTTTTTTACTTTACCAAGTCCACAGTTGACTAATTAATATCCCCTCTTACTTGACTATTCTCCAGGTAAAATGGTGCTTACACGTTTTGTATGCAAATGAGGGCATTTTTTGTTTATCTTTATGAATCGTAGTAATACGCTATCTTCTAAGGTGTCTTATGACTGTGAATACTACCCTTTGTTTCAGTATCGAGAGGGCTATGCCTTGTTGTAATTCATTTGCATAGCAGCATCCAAGTCATTTACTCTTCCTCTGCTCGGGATTAGATATAAAAAATGTCCATCATCTTTATTTAAGCCTCAGTTCCTGTTAGCTATTAATAGTGTATACTAACTCCACTACTTGCCCTGTCTAATACACCATGGCATCCCTGGTATGTCTTATCCTGTTAACCATCCTGACTCTAGGGTACATACAGGTATCCTAAAATGAGGAGTTTAAGTACAGGAAGCCATAGCCTTATATAAGCTCTTATTTATTTATTTGTCCTATGTTAACCTGGTTAGTCCACTGGGCTGGGGGTCCATTTTCATTGGAGATCAGAGGAGAAAAGTTCCACAAACATATAATAACAAAGATGATGCCAAAATATAATGCATATATAACATAACAAAACCAAGTTACATTGCAAGTTTAAGAACATTAAACAGGGTAAGATAAATAGATGCGAGTAACAACATTAATGCTCTGTAGAAATCATTAAAAGTATGCATTTTGTGCATGTACAACAACAAAATAATAGAGGTCGAGTTGGTGGAACAAAACAGAGGAATAGTAAGTGTAGTGTATATATATATTTATTTATTTCCAGTTTGATAACCGGGGAGGTCCACTGGGCCCAGAGGGCCCGTTTTCAGTGGAGGCCCGGGGAAAAAAGCTCCGTATTACATACAATTAGAACATATATAGAGTTTTACATTTAGGTCTGGAGAGAATAGCTCCTTATTACATACAGTTAAAACAAACATACATTTATGTAATTATACATACAATTATAAAATGTTTTAGAAAAGAAAGTATAATTATATTTGGTGTTGTACCAATTAGAAGGGGAGCACAAAGAAAGGGAGTAAAAGTAGGGAGGAAAGTAACAGAGAGAAGGGAGAGAGAGCTATGTACAGTATTTACGTCTGGACATTCTTTAGATTTCAGACCGTGGAAGTTGTGGGGAAGAAAAGAAAAGAAATAGCCAGTGCATGAGGGAGTGAATGTATAAGTGATATTAGAAGGAGTTAGGTAGGAAGAATGCAATTACATTTCCAGTTTTGGGAGAGGTGGGACTCGAGCAGGGATTTGAAGAGTTCTAAGCTTGAAGTGATTCTTAGCAAGGGAGGGAGGGAGTTCCATTTTTTGGCTAGAGAATAGGAAAGGAGAAAATGGCCAGGGGGACGTTTTGGTTTATATACAGAAAGAAGATTTTGTTGGGCAGATCTAAGGGGTCTGTTTGTATTGTAGAATTGTAAGATATTAGTAAGAGCGGGGCATGCAGTAGGTTTAAAGATTATTTTGTGGGCTGTAGTAAGCTGTAGGTAGACAAGGTGGCTAGGAAGCTCAAGCCACTCTAGCATATTGAGAGAGGTGCAATGATTTATTTTATTTTATTTTACATTTGTTGACCGGGCTAGTCTGGCTGGATACATGTCCATTTTCAGCAGAGGCCCGAGGAGAAAAGCTCCACTATAAACTAAGAACATTACATAAAAAATTTACTACTCTAAGATAATAGCTAAAATCAGATATTACAAAAGCAAAAAAAGAACAAAAGATAATTTAAAAGAGAAACAAGTTTACAATAAGCAGTTCATTAAATATCCACAATTGTACAAAAAGTACATACTTAAATCTCAAAACAGTAAAAGTATCAAAACTGAGGTGGATAGAGAAGAGAAAAGTGGAGGGGAAACAGAGTAAGAGAAAATGGTTAGTCAGGTGTATTGCAGGAACACAGCCAATGATTTTGGAAGTACTGTTTAATTTTCTGTTTGAAAAGTGGCAGGGATGTAGTCAGAGTTATGTCACTGGGTAAGAGATTCCAACTTCTACCTATTGTATTAGTGAATAAAGAATCACCTGCTGTGTTGTTTGCCTTTATAGATTTTGCCATGAGTTTACAAGAGGAGCGAAGTGAGTTGAGATTGTTGTAAGGGGTTAGAAGTTGAGAGAGTATTGGGGTGTTGTTGAGTAGGTGTAATATGTTGTGGGCAATAGTGAGTTGAGGAATTATCAGGTAGTTTTGAAATTCGAGCCAGCCTAGTTGTTTTAGGTTTATACAATGGTGGGTCCTGAATGGGTTACTAGTGGCGAAGCGAGCTATGTTGTTATAGCAAGTAGAAAGTTTGTTTAGGTTACTTTTCTTAAGGTTTGTATAAATAGGGGAAGCATACAGGAGAGTTGATAAAAGATGAGATTGAGCAATTTTGATTCTGGTTGCAGGGGTTAGAAAAGGTTTGATGCGATAAAGGGATCCTATTTTTCTGTTAACTAACTTGATGTTGTTGTTAATGTGCTGATCAAAGGAGAGAGTATTGTCAATGGTTATTCCTAAAAGTTTTGTAGTGGGATCAGGTGAGATGAGAGTACCATTATTTGAGTAAATGGTAAAGTTTAAAGGGGGGGACCGAGTGGTGGGGAAAAGAGGAGGAGTTTTGTTTTTTTGGCATTTAGAAGGAGAAAACGTTTAGAAAACCATGTTTCTACAGTATTAAAGGTATTTTGGGTCAGTGAGATAAGTTCTGTAGAGGATGGTGCTGAGCAGATAAGGGTTGAATCATCTGCATATTGTATGCAGGTTGCTTGTGGGATTGCAGTCTGTAGATCGTTAATAAAGAGAGAGAACAGAAGTGGACCAAGAATGGAGCCCTGGGGAACTCCGATGGAAATGGGCAAGAGTGATGAGATATGGTTTTCCCATATTACAGCTTGTTGTCTGTTGTTAAGATAAGATTTAAACCAATTAATGGCAAATTTATCACAGGAGAGAGATTCAAGAATGTTGATTAAGAGAGAGTGGTTAACCATATCGAAAGCTTTAGAGAGGTCAATGAAAAGAGCGGAAGAGAGAGTATTGTTGTTTCGATTTTTGTTGATAGTATCTACAAAGGAAAGAAGGGCAGTGGTGGTACTGTGGTGAGGTCTAAAACCATGCTGACAGTTTGCTATTATGTTGTGAAGAGAGAGATAGTGCACAAGTTGCTGATGAATGCATTTTTCCATGATTTTTGCTAGGGGTGAGAGAAGGGCGATTGGTCTAAAGTTGGAAAGGTCAAGGGAGTTACCACCTTTATGTAGTGGGATAATAAAGGAGACTTTCCAGATATCAGGGATGGTTCCCTCTTGGATAGTTCTGTTTATAATTAAGGATATAGGGTATGCAATTTCTTTGGCAGCTTTCTGAAGGAAGAGAGAAGGGAGCTTGTCTGCAGAAGGGGTGCAAGGTTTCAGTTTGTGAATGAGTCTTTAGATGAAAGAAGTAGATATTGGTTTTAGAGAGAAGTTGTAGGTGGAGTTAGCTATATTATTTGGAATAAAAGAGTTGTTGGTGTTCATTTGTTTGGCTAGGGATTGAATAGTTTCAGAGAAAAAAGAGTTGAAAGCATTTGCAGTCTGGAGAGGGGTTTCTGGGTCAGCATTAAGTGGGGACGGAGTTTTAGCAATTCCTGGGGAAAGAAGTTTATTTACTGATGACCAGAAATATTTAGAGTTGTTAAGATGAGTTTCCTGAAGTTCACAGTAGAATTTTTTCTTGTCAGAGATTATTGATTTCTTAGCCAGATTTCTAAGCTGGCGAAAAAGAACTAAATCAGGGTTTTGTCTATGGCATCTCCATTTCGACCATGCTTTGTTTCTAGTATGAATGAGTTTTTTAGTATTGTTGGTAAGCCATGGGGCTGTTTTGGTTTTTATTCTAATAGAACGTTCAGGAGCATGTTTATCAAGTATGGATAGGAAGGTAGTATTAAAAAATGGGACTGCCTCCTCCAGGGGAAGTGATTTTAAGCAATTCCAATTGCATGCTCTCAGTTCAGCTTGGAAAAGGTCTATGTTAAAATGCTTGATAGAACGAATTAGCCTTGTATTTGGAAGGTTAACACATTCTGACTTTTGTCTAGTAATGTAGGTTAGGGAGTGGTCGCTGATATCGTCTGGCATAGTACCTACTTTATACTGTTTGTTGACTTTATTTGTGAGTATCCAGTCTAATATACTCTCTCTTACTGGGCTTATTGACTCTTGTAGTTGAGGTAATAGTTTGGGTGAAACCATGTAGGTTAATATGAGAGGAGGGATTGTCAGCATTAATAGTGTTCCAATCTATATTAACGTCACCAAGAATTATGGTTTCCTGGGGGTAGGTGGTAGAAACCCAGCTTAGAAAGTCTTCTAATATTGGAATGTTGTTACCTGGAGGAAGATACACGCATATAAAGTAAAGGGCTTTTTTGGCATTAAGTTGGAGTTTAATAATGATGGCTTCTATTTTGCTATCTTGGTTTGGATATGCTGGTTGAGTAGAGATGTTAAGTTGATTTTTGAAAAGTATTGCTACTCCACCACCTTTACTTTTAAGCGGTCATGTCTTACTATATTATAACCTTGGGGTATAATCTCTGAGTCTTTGTGCTTGGGTTTAGCCAGGTTTCTGAGAGACAAAGGATATCAAAAGAGTGGATATCTAAGAGGGCATGGATAAAGGGTATTTTCTTACTTATGCTTTGAATGTTGAGGTGTCCTATGAGGAAATTATTATTAAGGTTAGGTGAGCAGTTTTGGGGAGGAGGGAGATAGGGCCAGGGTTGGGGTGGATGTCTCCATCTTGTAGGGTAGGATTAACTAGTTTAGTTAAAAGGTTGCTCTTTAGAAATGTGAGAGGTTTTGTTTTTTTGTCTGATTGTAGGAGGTAGGTAAGGTGATGTAGCCTGTGGAATTTAGGTTGATGATAGCTAGGTGGAATTTACATTAGAGTGTGATGTGAAAGTGAATATAGTAGAAGTGTGTTTTTGAGAGGAATTATGAAAGTTGTTTAGTGAAATTTCAAAGAAGGTGAGATGGTATGTTGAGAGAAGGGTGGTCAGGAGTAAGATTGAGAGTAGAGGCAAAGTTGGTATGTAGGGAGTCATTATTTAGTAATCTGAGAAGTGAGGAGGAAGGAGGAAAGTACAAAGGGGAGAGGTCGAGTGTGGTTAGCAGGAGAGGGGGTAGTATATCTTTAGAACAGTTGGAAAATAAGAATAGGATGCTAAAGGGAATACAGAATGATATGACTAGAGAAGACAGGGTAGGAGTAAAGAGAGAAGTGTAAGAAAGGGATGATGAGAGGAGTGTTTAGATTTAGTAGCAAATTTAGCAATTTTGTTGTAGCAGCTTTCTAGTTTTGAGGAGATGGTAATAGAAAGATTGGTTAGAAGTGGAGTACCGTACAATAGTGAAGGGAGTAAATAAGTAGAAGCTAGAGTTTGCCTTGTAGATGGAGAGAGAAAGTGAGCATTTCTATATAACATATCTAGCTTCTGATGGTTTTTTTTTATGTTAAGTTGGACGTGTGTATCGAATTTCAGGTGTTCATCGATAGTGACCCCAAGAAGTTTAGCAAAGGGGAGTTGGTGTGGAGTTGGTGTGGCTGAAGATATTGAAGGATTGCTTGTCAAGTGTGACAGTTTTTGAGGGAGAGAAGAGAAGGATTTTGGATTTATTGGCATTAAGTGAGAGATGGTTTTTAAGCATCCAGTGCTCGGTAGTTGTAAAGACCAATTGGGTTTTTGTCTGGAGCTCAGTGAGACTAGGAGCAGAGCAGACTAAAGTGGAGTCATCTGCATATTGCACTATTTTAGTGTTAGGAATGGCGGTGTGAAAGTCATTGACAAATATATTAAAGAGCATAGGTCCTAGTATGGACCCCTGGGGAACCCCGGTGGGGGTAGGAAAGAAAGTAGAGATACCGGTTTGCCATTTCACGGCCTGGGATCTGTTAGAAAGATAACTGTGGAACCAGTTAAGGCAATTTTGAGAGAGATTAAGGTTAGAGAGATGATTCAGAAGGTGGGTATGGGAAATGGTATCAAATGCTTTGGATAGATCAAGGGCGATGGTGGAAACAATATTTCCAGAGTCACGAGCAAGGTTTATTATGTCTAAAAAAGAGAGGAGAGCAGTTATTGTACTATGTCCAGGACAGAAGCCATGTTGGGTAGGGGTAAGAAGTTTATTTATGAGGAAGGGCATGAGTTGGAGATGGATGCATTTTTCAAGGATTTTTGAGATTGGTGAAAGAATGGCTATGGGTCGGAAGTTGGAGATGTTATTATTTTTGCCTCCTTTGTGGAGAGAAGAGTGAAGAATAATTGAAGAGAAAGAGAATAGCAAAGAGTGTCAGTTGTGTTGGTTATAGTGGGTGGAGTGGAAGGAGAGGTAGTAAAGTAAGATAGAGTGGAAAGAAGGAAATTAGGAGGACAGAGTTGGGTGGTCTGGGAAATAAGAAGTAAAATAGGAGGGCAAGGTTGGAAGGGTAAGTTTAGTTTTTAAGAGTGCTCAGTGGTGTAGCTACAAATCCACAGAATTGTTACATATATATATATACCCTGGGATACAAGAATCTCATCGCAAGGACAATTTTAGCCTTGTGCTGAGCGACCTCACTACAGACGGTGCAGCAGCGCCATATGAATATGTATGAGGTAACGCCACCACAACCTCGACATACACAGGAAACGTGTGCGAGTGCAGGGAGCATGTACAAGTGCTCAACAGAGGTGTAAACATGCCCCGACACTTGCAAAACCTACTATGCCTACTAGCAGAGCCCGCCCCTAATAGTAAGTCAGTAATTCAGTGTCCGTGGATACCGAAATGTATGCAAAGCATACAAGAGTGTCCACGAACAGTGAAATACACTCAAAGAAGTAAACACACAAGCACTTAGTAGAATGATGAGCCCTGTCCCTAGAACTTTCACAATTAGATTCCCTGTCTCTGTGTCCCTATTATACATTTGAATGCTGCAATATCGAAGGTGTAAGCAAAGCGCAGCGTGTCTGTGCTTTGTTGCCCTCCGCCGAGTGTAGCTTAGACATCATATTCATTCAAATAGAGAAATACATGCGGAATCAACATAAGTGCCAATAGTGTAGTGTTTAGAGCAAACACATATAGGTACCAGTAAGCAAGTCTAAGTGCACATGCACGGGTCTAAGCAGTGCCCAGCATAGGAAATGTATATACGTATATACAGATATATAATATATATACATATAAATATATATATATATATATATATATATATATATATATATATATATATATATATATCCATCTATCTAAGAAGAAAGAATGACGTAACAATAAAGCATACAAAAGGAATGAGAAGGGAATCAACAGCAACCCCAGTATTATATAGCGCTGTCAGCGTATGTCATATCAAGCTGGGCAGGAGTGAGCAAAGCACTGCTACTCACACCACAGGCATGATATTACCAGTGGGAGTAGCATTGTTGATTTGCTAAGTCAACTTTACATACAGAGGGTAGTCCCTGGTGGGGCTACCCAAAAATTATATAGCCCATTTGGCCTTCCAACCATTACACAAGCAAGGGCATGTATATTCAAGGACTAAATGGTGGGAGAACCTGAGAATACATGGGGTGGGACAACATACACACATGCAGACATCAATAAGTAGAAGTACATTCTCTGTAACACATGCATTCCATTTGCAGACATAATTAACATGAATGTGCACTTACAAACTTTGACAGTAGATAGAATAATAGGCTGCGCAGAAGAGGGATGGGACGAAACTGCTAAAACGCAGAAGTGTGTACAATGTCCAAAGTCAGTGCTGTGCTGACAATCAAATGTGAGGACTTCCCCACACATGGAATAATTCTTGTGAGCTGTGTGCTCTGGCAATGCCAAGTACTGAAATACGCCAAACACATACATAATCAGGCTCTCATGTGTAACGTGTTCATTACCACATAGTCATACATATTAATTAATTGTAGTGTCATGTTAACAGGAGTAAGGATGTAATGAAGTATAGAGCCTAATCTTGACATAGACACATGCGTGACCCATGTGGGACAACCCAAAAATTGCGAATAGTATTCTTTTGGTCGCACACATCACCAATGTTTGTGGACTAAATGTTTGGGAGTTCTGAGGATACGTGAAGTGAGTAAACCGATGGGATGGGTCTATAGGAGTAGGGAGTGGCCAATGTGTAGTGGTGTGAATACATTGCGAATCCAACTGGAGAATAGATGACATCAGTGTTAGGGAGGCATTGGGGTGTGTGTTTGGGGAACCAGGAGCCATGGGTATATGGGTATATATGCAAATGAAGCAGCACAGCAATAGTGCATTGGTTAGAGCAACCCCCTAATGAACAGACATTCCCGTACCGACTCCCACTGTATCACATACCAATTACCATCGGTAATCAGTACATGAACATATTGCGACATCTGTCCACTGTATAACCTGCAAAATATCAATTAAAAGATAAGTGGAGTGAAGTGTCAGTGTCATAATGAATAAGCCACTAGTAAGCAGGTCAAGCACACATAAACACCAGTACGCATGTGTAAGTGCATTTGCGCGGGGTATGTATTGCTTTACAGACACACACACACACACACACACACACACATATATATATATATATATATATATATATATATATATATATATATTTATAAATAAATAAATATACATTTATGTATAGATATATATGTATACATATATATATATATATATATATATATATGTAGAGTTGCAGACATATACATATACGTATATATATCAATATTGTTTAAAATTGTACTTGTTTTAAAATGTATTACTGGTGCTTTTCTCCTCGGGTCTCCACTGAAAATGGGCCACTAGCCCAGTTGGACAAACCCGGTTAACAAATGTCAATAAATAAATAAATAAATAAAATATAGACATATATATATACATATATATATATATATATATATATATATATACATATATAGTTGCAGACATATACATATATGTACATATATATATATATATATATAAATATACATATACACATATATACATGTATATAAATATACATATGTGTGTGTGTGTGTGTGTGTGTGTGTGTGCGCGTAGATATACACAGATATACAGCTATGACAGGAAACAGCACACAAGAATGACATATGCTCACAGGCTATGCCAATGGAAGTGAGGAGCCCAAGCAAATAACATGAAACACATAGCATGCCCTACCCCCCCCCCCAGCTGGACACAGGAAACATACACGCACAAACAATGTAAAGAGTCCACTGCTCCACAGACCACAGGCAGGATACAACCGGGGGGGGGGTACACAGTGCACCCATGAATTCTAATCTTGGAACACAGACTGGAGCTTCCCTTGCGGGACACCCCAAACATTGCCAAGACCAAAAGAATGTGATAGACTGTTCATTTTGGATACAGACTCAGAATACAAGGATGGTAAACTCTGATGACCCATGGGCTGAGACAACTGTATGAAATGGGTCCCATGAAGTGGAGAGTGGGCAGCGTGTAGTGGTGTGTCCAGAACAGCCCAGGACCCAGAGTAAGGATGGGTGCTGTTGAGGAGGCGAGGGTGGGGGAACTATGGGTAGCTACTTATGGGTCTAGTTGTGCAGGTGTTGGCTGATGTGGGCCTATATGGACAGCCCTAGGGATGTAAGCGAATGTGTTCATTGTGCAGAGTCATCGCCCAACGAGCAGCCACACCAACTATGATTCCCATTGCAGCAAAGTGTAATCTATATGGCAAGGAACAGAATAACCAGATGTAGACGTACATATGTAGAGGTATGTGTGTGTATATCTACCCATCGCGACATAGAGATAAGCCTCTCCCTCTCCGTAGTGCAAATGTATACATACAGAGACAGAATACAGATACATACCCACATATAAATATATACATATGCAGACACCCATAGACCCATATGTTGTGATATAGATATATATATATATATATATATATATATATATATATATATATATATATGTATATATAGACAGCAAAATATAAATATACATGTATGCATACATATACAGATATATCTGTATATAGTATAGTAATGTACATAGATATATATATATGTGACTGTAAATATACACATGTATATAGCTAGGATATGATACAGCAGTTATGAGTAACATATGTTCACAGGCTGTGCATATGCGGGTGAGGGGTTCAATAAACAAACGTGTAACACGTAGCATCAATCCCCCCACCCCCCAGCTAGGCCAGTGAGACATACAGACACACAATAAAGGTAAACGCACCACTGCTTCCCAGACCACTGGTAGGATACTACCAGTGGGAGAGACCTGCCAGGTCTAATCCTGAAACACAGACATCGATGTCCCTTGTGGGATACCAACAATTAATGATCGGAGGCAGTCCCGGTAATGACTTATCAAACCATCCTGTAGATGTACACATACCAGTAGGTTGTGCAAGCCTGATAACCCATGGGTCGACACAATGTACAAAATGTGTCCCGACACAGGGAGATTGGCCAGTGTGTAGTGGTGTGTTTATACCCCACCTGCACCCACAGTAAGGATGAGTGCTGTAGAGGAGTGGCAGGTCAGGGAACTATGGGTATGCAATTATGGGCCTAGGCATGCAGGTGTTGGCTGGCAAAGTCATATTAGGACCACCCCGGGGATGTAGGTAATATTCCGAAATGGGAATAGCTGATGCCCATACCTATCAACCCTAAGAGCCCATCCACTGGACAGGACATAAACCATTGGGGGAACAAATAGGGACCATACCTCTGAACTGTCCCTGATTTCCAGGGATGTCCCAGATTTTGACTCGGTTTCTAACTCTGCCCCATGTAATCCCTCCTAAAACTAGTGACATATGGAGGAAAGGTGGTGAATTACACGTAATGAATAACAACAACAATTAAGAGTTATAAACATCATTTACCTCAGACAATGTGTATGAATTCATATGCTCTGTGTCTGTCAATGTGTCAGGTTAATAGCACCAATACTTTAAATGTGCCCCTCATGTTGTTATGCCATGTCCCTGATTCAGTTTGTATATTTCCCCACTTGTATGAGAGGTCTGATAGGCAGAGAAAGCACATATTCAACTGACAACCTTAGAAAGACGACAGAATATTAGGTATGCAGTAGCATGACTCGGCTGAAGGATGTGGGTTCCAAAACCCAATTACTTGTTTGTTTTGAAGAATGTCAGTTCCCATGTATTAGCCAGATGGGTGCAGATTGTAAGAGGAACACACCAATGATATGAATCAAACTCTGGACAGGCCATGGATTCCGTACAGTCGAATGGCATGCTGTTGCCTAATGGGCAGCCATTCCCAATACTGTAGGCATGTAATCCGATGTAAAAGGCATCACAAGCTAATATCGTAGTCCTCACTCCCACGCAGGGGTGTGAGTGGCAGATGCAAACATGAAATGCAGTGCAGTTCCAAGTGTGGGAGCAAGCGGGTGTAAGCTTGTTTGGCCACCAGTATGTGAGTATTACACTGGTAAAGCAATGTAGAGGCTAACTGAGTGTAAGAAACTGTAACCAGAGGTTAGCATTGCTTAGCACTGTGCAAACCCATGCACACCCACTCACAACTGCTTTAATGTGCCTTAATCACACCGTATTCAATGGCCTTGTTCTGGCCAGCAACAAAATAAATGCCTTCTGCAAGGCTCGAAACCAGGACCCTGCACACATAGCTATTGTGATTTACCACTAAGCCATGGCAGATATACAAACATTGGACCTTATCACAAACATATCATCCAGTGCAGTCATTTAGCAGTATAGGAAATGTATTCCATCATGTAGATGCATGTATGAGTGTTTATGGCCAGCATATAGATACACACTTATATATAGATATATCAGGAACATCCCAGGTGACAACAAAGCATTACAAAGGAATGAAAAGGGAAAAGCCAGCATCACCTGCATTATGTAGTGGTGTCGTCCTATGTAATATCAAGACTCCTCAGACAGACATATTTTAGTCATACACACAAACATTTGTACATTGGCCATATACATCACTCTGTGCATGTTATTTACATTAACACAACAGTTCCTGTCCAATCATTGCATGAGAACAGTACTCCTGCAAGGTGCTGTGTGTGAAATCATCATCATGATAATGGTACAATATGGGGTAACCATAGAGGGACTGGTAGTGTTGTGTGTACAATGGGGTCATCTGCATCATGTGTACCTGGAACATTTAGGTGTCATGTACATACTAGGATCGTGCACCTGAGAGACAGGGGTGAAGACAACTGGAGTATGTTGTGATGCATTTTAAAAGGGTTACATGTGTCCAGTGGACACATTTGTGAAATGGACAGCTATGTATGGGGAAAATGTTTTTATAGGAACCTACTGGCCTTCTGTTTCCGTAGGGTGAGAGTGGGATGTGGGGGAAGGAGAGCAGGTATACTCATGGAGGATAGGTAGGGTAGGATGACAGACAAGACAGCATACAGGGTCAGTATATGACAGGTGGGGGGATACACCTTGGATGGGGAGGGGTGTTCGGCATTCACAAGCCCATGAGCCCCCAGATGGAAACAGTGGTATGGAGGTCCCCAGCCATGAGCAGCCACCACTGCACCAAAACAGCTGCAAAGGTGGCAGTGCTGGGGGCTGTCTAGTTGGGGCAGCCTCACCCTGTAAATGTGACACTCTGCCCTTGAGCTGGTGTATCTGGCCTCAAAACCCCTTATTAAGCCATCTACGCACCACGTCTGGGACTGTACGACAGTGGACATGTCCCTGTCTGGACCTGCTCCCAGGAGTGGTGGTACCACCAGAAGGTGGTGCAGAGCCATCAGAGGTGGAGGTCCAAGGCTGTGCCCAAGATGTGCTGATGCCCGGTGCCATGGCCAGTTGAAGTGGGACAGGAGATTCTGGCAGGACCTCCAAACCCATACAGCCTATGGTGTTGCAGTTTAAACACAGATATGGCTTAGTAATAGCCAACAGCATTCAGGATTACTTACAACAGCATGCATAGATATGACCATCAACTCAACACAACAGGTGGTATACAGTTGCAGAGAGAGCACAACACATGCATATATACTGCATGACATCTGTACAACATGTAGAAGACTTGTAACAGCAGCTATGAACAGTGGCCCATTATTGACATGTCACTGAGAACCCCAGACAGTGTCTGTCATACCACTGTTTCATGTGACATATGTCCAATCAGGGATGTGATGGCAGTAACTCATCGCTATCACCATGTACTGACTGCAATCCTCACACTATGCTCCTGCTGTTCACAGATGTGTGTTCAGTGAGTAACACAAAAAACAAATAGTTCCACATATTGACCAGTCACCGGATGGCCCTACAGAAGGGGGACCCTCACAAACAGTGCAGTCTTGTCAGTTTGAAAACATGCAGAATAGCCATTACCACACACACCTTGTTAAACAGGCTGTTGTCTCAATGAAGCATAGCTACACTTACATGCTGTAGTCATGTCTGGCACATCACCCTCCTGTCTTTAGGCTATTTCCCACTGTATATGTAGTTTGAGGAACATCCATATATCATCTGTGATGCCATTTACCAAACACCAGATCCAGGTACCACTCACAGTGACTGTCATGGGCAAACACCAACATGATGTTTCTAGATATTGCACTGTGTTCTTCATGTGAATGGCTATGGGAACATCATTGCAGCTGTTCCACATGCAATCAGCAAGAGAAGGACTGCAATAGGTGCAGAGGCCATCATCCGAACATGACCATCACTTACAATAAATAAGCTGCTGCTGAGCAGGTGTACACCTCCACATCCACCAGAGAGTGTGTGGGAGGGACAGACAGAGGCAAAGTAGATCAGAGAAGGGCTTGGAGACTAAAACCTAAGCAACATCTGTCACACACCTATCAGTACAGGTGTTCAAACCCCTGACTGACTAGTCATTACTATTACAAGTGCATGCAGTTACTCCATGTGCCACAAAGCTGACATGTTGGTGTGCCGTAAGAACATATATGTGTGTTGGTGTGTGACATCTGCACCAGAGATATAGTAGACAGACATTAGGTGTAGCACACATGGCTGGACTCACATTGACACTTTTTGCCTGGCCCACATATACACTCCCAAACCACTTGGTTTGCCACATTGCAGTAATGCAGAGGTACTGCATGCACCACAGGGTATATCCGGAGGTTCTATGGGCTAGGGCATGTGAACGTGTTTGACATCTGTTGCTATGCCAGTGGGAGTTATACTGGGACTGACTGTGGTTGGGAGCATCATACCCCCCACACAGACACAAGGCGGCAGTACTGACATGCATGTGTGCATTGCTTCATGGGTGGGTAGTGGTTGGCTGTGCAAGATGGCTGTACAAGGCTGGGTGAGGGGTATCCTTGGCATCACGCCACCCAACAATGGTGTGCAGTGTGGCACAGGGGTGTAGTGTCTGCAATGTCCCACACAGATGGGTATTGTATAAATTGTCCTGACATCCTGGTTACCATTTGTGTATGGCCATAGCTTTGCAATGCATGCTATGTCTGTGTTTGATAGTCCTTGATATGGACATTGCCTGGGATGTGCATGTCCCACAATAATGTACAGTGATAAGTACAGGTGTACCTGATTTGACTGGCACATGTTGTGTACACAGACCGTTATCCTCCGACATGCCAATACTGGCCTGGTGTGACAGAACCTGCTTATAGTCAGCAGGTTGACCCTGCACCTGCATTGATAGCATGATACAGGTATTCCCTGGTGTCAGTGGCATCAGTCCATACAGGGCACATGTGTAAGGCATTGTATGGCCTCTGTGGATCACATTTGATGGCACCACATATGTTGCAGCCATCCAGTGAGGAAAATAGTGAAGGCACATTGTCCGCAATTATGTGCCTAATGTACTGCTGTAGAGGGTGCCATGCCCTCTGCAGCCCATTGCAATCACACCATGCATACTATCTGTCATCAATGTGCAGGGTACTAGCAACATAGTGGGATATTCTAGGCAAGTGTGTTTGTGTATGACACATGGGTTCAGGATGTATTCCAGGTAATAGTAGGGTTGCATACTTTGTTCACCAGGCCTTTTTCCAGATGTAGGGATGTGGATTGCCAACTCAGTCCCTTGGCTGACTGACATCTGTACTCCTCATGAGGTGGACATTGTGACATATAAGATGGACACCATATAGGAAAACTACAAAATCTGCTCCCCAACATGTCCAGTGGTTAGACACTCACAGCCACCTCCACACAGGCTCTGACAGTCAAACACACACACACCTGCCATGTCCTGAAATAGAACCCCTACCTAACTAGTGTATCACACTACAGCATTATGCAGTTACAGCATACACTACGGAGATTACTGGGTTACAGCAGTCCCAGAGGTGTATGTCTAGGTGGGTGATATTAGCAGGATTGCCAAAGGTGATCATGTGAACTGTGAAGAGTGCACATACTCTAAAAAGCATTGTTCCTGTCTCAGGCAGGCAAGAGACACACACACACACTTGGACTGTCTTGGAATAGAACCCCTACCCAACTAGTTGATTACACTACAGCAATATGCAGTTACAGCATGTGCTACAAAGAATACAGGGTTACAGTTGTCCTAGAGGTGTATTCCTAGGTGGGTGACATCAGCAGGATTGCCAAAGGTGGTCATATGAGTCGTACAGAGTGTGCATACTCTAAAAAGCATTGTTCCTGTCTCAGGCAGACAGAGACACACACACAGCTGGTCTCCCTTGGAATAGAACCCCTACCTAACTAGTTTATCACACTACAGCAATACAGAGTTACAGCGCGTGCTACAGAGAATACTGGGTTACAGCACTCCCAGAGGTGTATACATAGGTGGGTGACATCAGCAGGATTGTCAAAGAAGGACATTCCACATGTACCATGGGTTGTACATGTCTGTTATCTGCATGTACCCGCTGCTTACTGTCACGAAAACACAATTACACCTGCTTAAAAGTGCCTTATGTGGTCCTAATTGACAGTATCAACAAGGCTTGCAGGTTTCGAACCCTGGACCATGCACACTGAGGTCACTGGATGTACCACTAAGCCATCTGGGTTGTACACATGTTGCATGGAGTCTATAATGCACATCCTACTACAGGTAGTACTACAGGTATTCTACAGTACTGAAAACAAATAGGACAGTCCCTTTGTGTACATATGTACAGTACCCTTGAATGTACTGTACTCTGTGAAACAACAAAGACAAGTCTACATCTGTACAACTGTCATACCTACATATATATATATATATATATATATATATATATATATATATATATATATATATATATATATATATATGCATATACACACGTCAGTACGCCCTTGTGACACAGAGGGGTTCCAAAGGAACTGACGTGTACACAAAACAGAGGCATCTCTCGTGTTATAACATTTAAATCATAAGCAGTTCACCACAGAAGGGATGGTTGTTGTGTATGCAGAGTCTGTGGTGGGGAATGATGGCTCATGTAATCTACCCCGGGGATTGTGGAGTTAGGGTGGGGGAATGATGGGTATGGACCTACACCCCAGCGACCACTTCTGTGTCACTGCTCGACAGTGGCACAGGGAAATAACACACCCAACTGTAGTCGTGCTTGACTGTGTATTCTTTACCATTCCTAACTATGTAATACTTTGTAGACACTGGTCACCACAGATGGCTACCATGGTGTGCTAAAAGACATTACACATGTGTAAGCTTGGCTACAGGGTAGTCACACACACTTGTCAGTGTTGTGCATACATGTCTTACCTATGTAAAGTTAACTAGTATAGTGGTATGCAGTTGGGGTATGTGCCACAGAACACATACAATTACACTTACTGATTCCACGTCTGAGCTTGGTGATATCACAGGACCGATTACTTGCAGTGGTAGGGGGAAGAGAGAGGTATAGCGGTTGACAAGGATGAAGGCCAGTGCAAAAGAAGGTATCTCTTTGGAATGCAGCAAAACCTCCTGCCATGACAGGATGCAGACACAAATCAATACACACACACACACAACCACACTCAGCCTATGCTGACACACACACTCAGGCATTTTCTGAGACACACACAAACACACCCAGCCATTTACTGACACACAAACTCAGTCATTTGCTGTCACACACACAAACACATGCACACAGTTGCCAGTGGTGGGATCAGAACTCCTGCCTATCTAAGGAGCACTATTACAGTACTATGCAATTACAAGATGTGCCACAGAGATTACCCATCACAAGGCAGTCAGACCGCCCTTCTACAGTTGATAACAACAGGGAGACTGACAGTCATGAAGTACATAGCTGTAGACCTGTGTGTTTAAAGTAGGTGTCCATTACAACCTGTCTGCACAAACAAGACACACCATCTGCAGGTAGGTCTGCGAGGTATAGTTGTAGCACGACAGGAACCTGAACGGGAGTATGGCCATCTGCAGAATGGACAACTACTATCACTATACAGGGTTACAGTGGGCATGCCCATACACTTAGTAGCACAGGGCTGTTTGGGATGCACTATGACTACAACTACACAATGTTATACTGGGCATGCTCATACACTTAGTAACAAAGGGCTTGTTGGATGCATTGATTCTAACCACTGAAGGCCACAGTGTGCATGCTCAAATATTTACATGTACAGAACATGTTGTAATGGACTCCTATTGTAAACTTAGGTACATCTTACCTGTCAGTATATATGCACATCATACTGGTTTACTACTTGATACATGCATGTGGCCTGTAAATGATATATCTGTGTCTGTGCTGTGTGATACACATGCATACATGTACATGAAGTACTGACATATATATGTTACATATACACAGTCATGCATGTGTGGTTCTGGGTCGCACAAGCAGATGCTACCTACAGCATGTGTCACACACTTTGCTGCCCTGAAAGGCGTTCATTGATAGCAGGTTGTGGACAGTGGCATTATACATGGAACAGTGGTATCTGCAAGCATAATGTGTGAGCCACCTTGTGTAATAGTACTGAGATGCAGGTGTCAAGATGACCTCTCCCGGCTGTGGTAGTAGTTGTCATTATTAGCAGGACTGCTACCTTAAGTATATCTCACATTGGTCATATACACTAGTTCTGCCTCTGTCCATCACCTTACATGGGGCATTTGCTACCAAGCACATTAATGCCATGTGCAGTGATGTTATGGTATGGGTGGCAACTGCTAGACCAAAACAATGAGCCAATGTCCTGCTGTTATTATGAGGTCGTCCAGTGTCTGTCATTCCGGGCTGTCATGACCAAACAACGAGCCTTCAACACAGAGCAAATGCATTCATGTTACATGTGTATGTGGATAATACCTAGGTCACATTTACCCATATAGCCACATTCCAAGGCAAATGTCCTACACACAGAAGTAACACCTGACACCTACATGACAATTGCATTGGATGCCTATGCTAACCCGTACTAGATGTGTGACTTTAGTAATCCATTAGCTCAATGTAGAACCTACAATGGGAAATACCGACATCTGTGCAGTGAGGAACACCTGGCTGAAGGCTCTGTAGTGCACAATTGCACTACCACCAATATACCTCAGATCCAGAGAAGTGGGCCATAAAAGTGGTATGGACCATACCAGGTGGTGGTGTACACATATTCATAAAGGCTACTCACATGTAAGGACCACTACTCTGACATAACGCATCACAGATGAGTCAGGTACAGGTGACAGTGGCAAATGCTGCATTCTAGGTTGCATCCTCATATACATCCACCACCTTGTTCCCAGACTACCAACACACATCCATATGTGGTATGACACAGTATTGTAGACCACCAGATAACCCTCGATTGGTGGACTGTACCTAGACTTACATCAACTGTGCAATGTACCCATGTACAGACACAGCTGCATAATGTGTTATGCAATGCAATAATACCACTGTTTGTAACCTGCTCAGTTGTACACATACCAGTGTCCCTCGGATGTTATCAGCATTAACACGGTTGACTGTTGCTGTACACCAGTAACCAACACCCTCATGGTTGGATATGACCTAACTGTACCTGCCCTGGATATGTACATCCTACACTCATACAACATATATTACATTACCATAGCTTTTGTTTATGTTTCTACATACAGGTGGCTACAGTCATTACACACATGCACATGGCAGCTAGCATGCTAACAGTACATAAGGTTCGATATCTATGTTGACAGAGGTAATATCTCCTCTCTACTGGTCAACCATGACACCTACCATATCATACAACACACCACGTGGCATGTATGTCTTTAGACATGTCCAGCTAATGCAATGCCTACAAACATTCCCAAATAACAGGACCATAGGACCTACACAAGGCCTGTATTGACAGACTCAGGGAAATCCAGCTCTTCACTGTATGTTCCTGAGTAGTCACAGGTGATATGTTCATGACATGTACAGCCATGTGTGGCCACAGCTCCTACATATACCCCATGTCAACAATTGCAAGCCATGCATGCTGTGTGCTGTCTGGACATTAGCCTTAGTAACACAATAACCGGTACATGCTGGGGTGAGATGTTTACAAGCCGCAGACCTCACACATGCTTGAATGAGTGTACTGCCTAGCTCTAACAGAGCACATTGCTGGCACTCTCCCAGAACACATGAGGTATGTGTGGCAAATATGATGTGCTCACTGTTGACCATTACAGTGCCCTGGCTTCACCATGGCACTGTCAAGTAACAGTTTGTAGGAGCATGACATGGAATAATGCTGTGTGTGTGTCACTGATATGTGCTGTTGTCATATATGTACACTTGGCTACTCAGTGAAGGTGGTGGTGTCCTACCAGTACATGAATACAGCATCCATTATGGTGTAATGCTTGGTTATGTTTCACACATGGCGTGGGGAAGGTGTGGAATGCATCCTCTTGACCTGCTAGTGTACGTACTGATGTAGACCGCATATGTGTACATGAATTGCTGTTTGTGTAGATTCCATGTATGTGCAGTGTCTGATGTCTGAAGGTGACTGTTGTCTTAGTACATCATGCTGTTGCAATACAGCCTCAACATTGCCAACTGTATATGGTGATATGCTCTAAGTACAGTAAGCCGTACATGAGGTATGGATGGACGTTTGGACATGACTACTAAGTTGTGGGGCTTCTTTGCAGATTAATGATTACTAAGGACAGCTCAATGCTGTGTTACGACCAGCCCTACAATAACCTGTGTACCTGCTAAGGTCAGGGTTTGTTAATTGAAGTGGAAGACAGACAATGTAGAATGCTGTAAGGGTGACACCAAAGGCAAACCCCATGACACCTGTAACAGTAATACCTCCCCTGTGCATACACTGTACATATATCAGCACAGTTGTCATAGGAAAGAGTCAGTAAGCATTGCACCGGATGTGGTAGTGCTTTTCTGCTGTAGTACCTACCATGTGTTTGATTCACAGTACTGGCACATGTTGGTGTGTGTCCATATATGTCATGCATGGTTGGGAATACATCTCACATATTATCACTCTCCTGAACACTGTTGGTGATACCAGTACAGAGTGAAGTATAGAAAGAAAGCCATAGGCAGGTAGTTAAACCACACACATGTAAAGTGTCTGTATGTGTGTGACATAGGTGTATATCTTTGTGAATGCCGGTGTGTGTGTGTGTGTGTGTGTGTGTGTGTGTGTGTGTGTGTGTGTGTGTGTGTGTGTGTATGGTTGTCTGTGTGTATGGCTGTCCGGTTCCTGGAGTGAGGCTGTATTTTACCATGGTGGAATGTTAATGCCCCCTCCCCCCATCCCCTCAAAGCAGTCTAGCATCCCTGTTGATAACATCAGTTGTAGACGGGCATACTAACCGCCTGTTAACATGTACGCCCTGGGGTGTGACCTGTTGTTACATAGCCTACTGATGGACCCCCATCCCCACATACACTCACTGCACTGTAGTATCCCTGTCGATGTCCTTGATCTTAGGCCATTCCAACTACCTGTACATGTGTAATCTCTGTGACACATCTTGTAATTGCGTAGTACTATAATGATGATATGCACATAGGCAGGGGTTGACATCCGAACACTGGCAACTGTGTGTGTGTGTGTCAGAGAGTGTGTTACTGTGTCTGGAATCCCCGAGTGTGTGGGTGTGTCTGTGTTTGCATGCTGTCATGGCAGTGGGTATTACTGCTTCCCAATGAGATGCCACTATTTCCACTGGCCTTTACCCTTGTCATCCAGCATATCACACTTTTGCCCACTCCGCACGCCAGGTAACTATACCTGTGATGTCACCCACTATGGATGTGACGGCTCTGAACACAGTAGCTTACTACACAGCTATCATGCTCTCGGATCATTAGAACAGTAAACATAATTGAAACATGGGAGTATATAACTGTGATGTGGAAGCTACAAAGTGCATGCAGGTATTGTCCTACTGATCTGTGGGTAGTCAACATGTACAAATGAGTCTCTCGCATACACCAACATCCCTGGCACATGCAACTACACCTGAATGAGGAAGGCAGAACATCAGGATCAACATGCTGTTAGTGTTGTTACACATGATACATGCTGTCAAATGTACAAAATGCATTCTAAAACTGCAATACATGTTATGTCTGCTGCCTGTCAACACTACTCAACAATATTAATCTGCAATTGTCTACCTAGTATGTTCACCCTGTGCATCAGAACATATGAACATGTCCCTGCAGCAATGGTGTAGATGACAGGGATGATGCACAAGCAACATCATATGCACAGGGTGATAATGTTTGCAAGAGGCCTAGGCTGTGCCACTGGATGACATCATGAGTATGTCTTAGGGCCTGTGATATCATTGGGCATGTGTGGATGTTATGTATGTGTGTGTTGAGGTGCCCTACATTTGTTTCCAGTGTGTGTGTATGCATGCACACAGGTCTGGCATGAGGCTGGCCTACACAGGGATAATATTGACAGCTGCAGACTGTACAAGGCAGGTGTCACAGTTCACAGTGTCCAGCCACGGCCACGTGACCTGTGCCTGCCAGGGGTTGAACGGGCACTACCAGGCAGAGGTCCAGATTGGATACCATCTGATGGCACATGTCCACTGGAAACGTGTCCCTGTTGGGACCATCCAGGACCATGTGCACATGGCCTGCTGCATCCAGGTGTGGACTGCACAGCACCAGCAGCACTGCTGCTGCTACCGCCACTATGGGAGCGGCCATGTGCAGTAGCATGTTCATATAGACCTTCAACAGGTGATGAAGCTGGCCTACGTCCACGTGCCAGACGCCTCACTCCCACCAGATGTTCCAGCACAGACATTCCACGCTCGAGGACTGACATGCCACAGTCAAGGACTCCCACCATGTCACCCAATCATCTATCCAAAACATCTGCAAGATGATGGTGAGCATTTGCAAGTGCCTGGATGTTGTCAGTTAATGAACAGACAGCAGCCCTCTGAAACCTCAGACCATCTCTGTTGTGCCATTCAGCACATGCCTGTGCCTCCATTACAGCCCAAAACATGTGTCTGGTGACTCCAGCTGATGTGCTTGATCCCGCAGGGGCATGTTGGCCAGTGGTCCTCCTATGAGCAGTGCTGGGCACATGCCTGTGTGGGACATCACCTGTCTGTTGACTGGGAGCATGGTGTGCAGGCACACCTTCCATAATTACCACATTTTCCTGTTCCATGCTACCACCCGCCAACTGTCCTTCCTCTATGGCCGGTGGTGATGGGGTATGTGCAGGCAGGGGAACTGTGTGTGAGGATGAGGGGGAGACAGGTGGAATGGCAACCAGTGGCACAGATTCAGACCCTGACAACCCTGTCTGTGCCTCAATCATACTATCATCATCACTGCTAGAGTATGTGGTGACACTAACATCAGGTGGACCACAGGAGGGCAACACACCTACATCAACACCTGTGAGGGGAAGACAAGAACTGTACATTACAAGTTATACCAGACACACACAGACAGAGACACACACAGACAGACAGAGACACACACACAGACAGAGACACACACACACAGACACACACAGACACACACACAGACACACAGACAGAGACACACACAGACAGAGGCACACATATAGACACACACAGACACACATGCTACATGCAGATGATATGGCAGATGGCATTCAGCTTAGACAATTATAGGCAATTATAGTGGTAGTCATCATACATCCAAGTTGCACACAACAGCATGCATGTGGTATAGCAGATGGCATGCACCTTACATAATTATAGTAGTGGTTAGCATACATACCTGTATTGCACCACTTCTGTTAGTAGCCTATGCCCCATACCTGCAACACAATGCATGCACTTTGCACCATTGCACTGCACTGCCATGGTGTGTGCAACATACACCACATGTTAACAGACCATCGCTGACCTTTGTACATCTGCCACTGATGCTTTGTGTTGGCCACCACCCCTATGTGTGAGGACATGAGCAGTAGGGTATGTCGACTGCATACTATATTTGTCTGAGCCCTAGCTTGCATATCTCCCCCAAAGCAGTGCATGTCTGTTCAACATTATTCCGCCTACCCCTGAGCTGAGTGTAAGCATTGTGCATGCGGCTGTACACACATGTTTGACATGGCTGTCCCTACTTTGCAATGGTGCCACAGACCAGCACAGGTTTACAGTACACCAGCCTGCTGTGTGGCGTATGACCTTGCCAATCACATGTAGTATGACATGTCTTCTGCTGACGTGTTGAATGACATGCATATTTGTGTAACACAATGGTGTCCTTTCCAATCTACAGTACAATAATGGTGTCTCAATGCAGGGACATGTTATACTAACATGGGCCTTCAGCTGATGCAATGTTGACTGTCCACCCTACAAATATGCAGGGACATAATGCGCATTGAGCTGATGTGCATAGCCATTGAAGGCATCATGTGGCTTCACAATTGCTATACAGTGTGAGCTACTGACCCGGTTCATAGCCCTGACTATGTTCACATACAATACATATCTAATGTGGAATGTGACCCACGTCACCGAGGTGTATACACAATAAACCCTAATGTGGAATGTGTGACACAGGTCACAGAAGAGTATATGGATGACACCCTTGCACATCTGCAACCATATTACTGATACCTGCCAACTATGCCCACACATGGCTAACTTACAAGTTCTCTATGTCCCACATGCCATCTGTGTACCTCACACACATGAGGAGCAGTCATGACAGTGATGTCTGACACTAGCAAGGTGAATCTACTGTATCTGTGGCTTGATGTGGATGTATGTGTATGCTGTGCAGCACATGTATGTATTTGGATACTGCATAGGTGAATGCTTCCATGTCATGACACACTCCAGATGTTCAAGACATGTTATGTGGTGGTTTCATGTTATGCCTACACAAGCTGTGCACAAGCTTGTATGATGTTTAGTGTTTCACATCTGCAATATCACCATTACACAAAGGCCATAATTGTATTGTGTCGAGCCAATGTACAACAGGGTGTACACACATGTACATCACTTCTACTGTGTGCTTTGCTTCATGTCTCTGGTCATCCTCCATGGCCATGTGTACGCATGTGCAGTCCATTGGTTGTGATGGCCATCTTATTTTACATGTCAGTGTTATCCCATATGACATATACACCCATAGATGTCATATGCTCCACTGAGACAGGGTTATGCACACAAAGGGTGGTATGTATGGGATGTGAGGCATGTTTTGCAGGATAGTTGAGCAGTGTTGCAGTCAGCCCACTACATGTCATGGACATGTCTGATAGCACATGACATTGTGTGACATTCATATCAAGGGTATACTCCACAAGGGTGTGGGCCGGGCATACTCCAGCTTCAACACATTTAGTGTGTGTGCACACATATGCTCTCTGTACAGTACTGTTCGTATTCCCAACATGTGTAATGCTGATTATGTAGTACCTGTCCCTACAATGGAACACACCTCCACCATTGTATTCACTGCTGTCTACACATCTGGCAATGACAATTTGGAAGGTTTAGTGCAGGTGTTTCATATAGTCTACAATTGTTTCACATAGGTAAACAGTGTGATGCATTGCAGGTCTAACCAGTGTCCATTAACAGGAACACCATACGTTATGTGTATGTGTGTTATGGCAGATAGCATGCAATTAATATGTTCCGTGCATTATCAAGCCTGGTAAATAATAACAATCTCATCTGACACAGGCTGCTGTCGCTGCAAAACACCAGAGGTACCTACACAGGGGTGTCAAAGCACTAAGATCATTATCCACACCTGTGTGGTAGCTACAGGGTGCAATGTCTATGTTAGCACATAAGCCAGTACAATACACTATATTATGGAGTATGCACATCTGTGCATACATAGAGTAGCAGAATATAGTATGTGGCATTTGTGCATATATGCCTTGCATATGATGTTACATCACATATTGTACAGTAACACATGCAACTATGTGATATATGGTTGTGTTTTATGTGCAGTATTGACTTACCAGTCAACTCCAGGCTCGGTGGTTGAGAGACACCCACCACCACAATACCAGCTAGCGCTTGTGGCTGGAGGACTGCAGGTGTCCCCAGGTTGGCCAGTAGCTCCTTGGTACGTGTGAGTGGGGGGTGGGTGAGTGTCCCCCACCTGTTGCACCTTGTTCCCCGGCAATTGCATTAGAACACTGTTTTGCCCATCTTATCTGGTCAGTGCAGTGTCGGCGCACCTGCTGATAGTTGCGATTTTGGCTGCCAACATCATTTACCCTCCTGCAGAGTTCCTCCCACAGGGCATCCCACTGCTGTGCATCCTGTGGCACATGGCTGAAGAGCATTGTGTAGTTGTCGAGGAGGTATGGGATGAGGACCTCATCCTCCAAGCGTCTGTATGGTGGCAGCTGGCTACGGGGCATACCTGGAAGACATAACGATGGAGACAGGTCACAGTAACTCACACAGAAGTACAGCAGTACAGCTGAACATACATGTGTATCACATTTATTAAGTTTACAAATACATCTTTGTAGATCTACATGACACTAACACCACTGACATGTATAAGTCACACACATTTGACACTTACTGGTGATGTGATGTTATCGCCATATATGGGTGTGTCATGTGATGACACTGCTCATACACTATGTGGATGTTGTCTTGACGTGGGCATGTCTGCCTGTAGTGGTGTCTTTACCTATCAGCACATGCCTGGATGTGTTCACATTAATGCAATCGACCTTAATGCTGTGTATATGCCACATATATAGTCATACGGTTCCCTATGAAACCATCGAATTTACACTACATCGAGAATGACTACATCGAGACTAGACCATCGAAAGTACATAACAGCAAAAACAGAAATCGTCGACATTGAAAACATCGACTACATGGAAAGTGCAGAACATACAGGAGAGAAGTTATGAATACAGTTATACTACACTACATACCATACACACTAGCCCTGACCCAAACCCTAACCCTAAGGTCCGACACTATCGCACACTTCACCTACCTGCACCCTAACCCTAACTCACTTACCCACCCCTAGCCCAAGCTCCGACACTAACGCACACTTCACCTACCTGCACCCTAACCCTAACTCACTTACCCACCCCTAGCCCAAGCTCCGACACTAACGCACACTACCTGCACCCTAACCCTAACTCACTTACCCACCCCTAGCCCAAGCTCCGACACTAACGCTCACTTCACCTACCTGCACCCTAACCCGAACTCACTTACCTGACCACTCCTACCTCCGTCACTGTCGCACACTTAGGGAATCAATCGGTGGTTCGGTCTTTAGAAGGGGACCCGTTAAACATACACAAGTGCTGTGACATTTCATTTTCGACGCTTTGGAAGTCGACGATTTCCGTTTTCGATGGTTTGCAATTTCAATATAGAAGTCCCGATCTTCTCATTTTCGATGTAGTGTAAATTCGATGGTTTCATAGGGAACCAGTCATACATAGCCATTAGGGACATGACCTGTGACCCTGCAGACTTGCAAGCATGCATGTGTTTTGCCATATACATCTACATGGCACTGTACAGCTGTGTAGCATCCTGCCATGTATTGCCTGTGCTGCGCATGTGTAACACATGGGACAATAGCTAGCCTGATGGTATTTGCAGGGTTGGATATCAACCATGGCATGTATGGTCATAGTGATGTGGTAGGCTATATGCCCTGGGCCATTTATGAGCCTAGGCAGACAGGTTACCTAGCTGTAGGCAACAGACAGGTAATATTCAGTGGCCAGATCAGGCAGTGCCACAGAACTGATACACATGGTTACTGATATATTTGGCATGCGGTCATCACACCATGTCACAGAGAGGGGCGATGTGCAGCTTCGCTGGACAGGGATGCATAGTATGGCAAGAGTATGTTAAGTGTATGGAAAAGGGGTCTGTCAGGCATGTTGTGATCCTGGTACTAGAAAGGTGGATGTCCATGACGTATGTGTTTATTTGGGATCAGGATGTGTTAAGTGTAGCATGTCCAACACCTCTGGGTTGGACATGGCTTTATTCAGGGTAGGCTGCATGCTACATAGTGCAGCTAGGGATTGTGAAGTGCAGTGTAGGCCATCTACACATGGGCAATAACCCTTAAAGGAAATATGTGATCTATTATGGGTTACATGGGTGTTGAGTATGGCTGAGCAGTTATCTCTATATTTCTATATGGCACCTTGTCATGATTAGGGGTGCCACATACAACTACCTGTCTTTTGTGGTGACGTAACTATCAAAGGGAAGCACTGTCCAGCTGCCTCTCATACACACAGTTGCCATTATGTTGACCGCTACCTAGGTGGTAGTTAATGGGTACAGGGTTTGTAACATAGGGGATGACAATGCAATACTTAGCTGTCAGAATGTGGCCATACATCACACACCACACATCTGACACACTAAGGCCCTTCTGTATGTTGAACGCAGCACACAATGAGTCTACTATTGCTCCTAGTTCATAGTCATTTGCAGACATCAATAGGTTGATGCCTGCTGTGTTAGTCTATGTGGTATAGATACCAAAGAGGTGGAGTACCAGGAATGACCCCTGTATTACTGTGGCTGGCACTGGTTTGATGTGTGTGTATTCGTCGGACACCTTCTGTAGTGTGGGTTTTGCCAGCAGTCCAGTTGTCAACCACTCCTGTGACATAGATATATACACCTAATTTACTGAGTGTAGTTGGAACACAGTATGGGTGATGGTGTCCTATGACCTGGCAAGGTCATAATATGCAGTGTGAATCAACCCTACTGTCATCTATATCTGTAACGAGTACATCAATTACACTGACCATGGTTCATGGCCGTACAGACCAGAATCAGCAGTGTGGCAATGCACTATGTCCCATTATCAATGGTGTCTCCCCCTTTGTGGAGTGTGATAACTGTTGCTGTGCACCATTCGGTGTGTACACAGCCTGACATGGAGCTATGATTGAACATGATGAGTATGTGGATAGCTGAATGTTCTTACATTTGTGTAGGATACACCCTGGGATGTTGACAGTTCCCATGAAAGCTGTATGTATGGGATTAGAGAGTGCAGCTTGTACCTGCATAGTCGTTAGTACAGAGGCCCTGTGGGGTGTACATGGATATATTACTAAGTGTACCCATTGGGGGTGGGGGGAGGTGGGAGTGGGTTTAGGTTATCCGAGACCCTATCTGGATGAGCGGGTGCTATTTCTGTAGGTGCAGTACTTACCATGCCATAGTGCTGTGCAGCATGGCAGGTCTTGTCGTTGTCATTACTATTAACGACACAGCTATAGAATGCTCTTTGCTTGGCCTCATAATATGTGGCTGATTGGTTTCACGGTAGCTTTGCGTGGTTTAATATGGTGTATCTGCATCTTACTGAGGCTGACCAGGGATCACCTACACTCATGGGTGTTCACTCTTGCAACAGTTACTACCTTCTGTGGTACAGTTTAAAGCATGGTACCACCAGTTTGCCTACTTGTTTGTGTTGGGTTGACTCCTGGTTCTGTTTCAATGGTACAATCACTGCACATATGTGACTGCTTAAGGTTCATTTGTGTAGTATTCAGCATTTGCACATGCATTGTCCATCTGCATGGGTGCCATGGCACTCACCACTCTGCTCTTAGGGAACATAACATTGGCACTGGAGACTAACTATGTGTAACATACTGTTAGCCATGTTTGTGTGACTACTGTGATCCAGGTCAGTGGGGTCGATGGAATCCAACATGCATTGAGCGCAGGTATTGGTACATGAGGAGTCTTCACATTTCATAATGGAATAGTTGAGAGTAGCCAATAGTATGGTTCTCTCAGACCTAATCTTTCCCATTACAGCACATTATGGCAGTTGGGAAGTCCACGGTCTGGTGGGTGATCTGTCTCAAGGTGCATTTTGAATTCCACTATGGCACAAAGGTAGTTGCTCAACATAATGCATCTGATGTTATGCAAGTGCAATTAATGTGAGGGTGTACATATCCTTCAGGAATATGGACACACCTACGGACCGTGTGTTCCAATAAAGGATAATGGCAAAAGGTGAGGTATGTGTTATAACATGGTCATGCAGGTGTGCTCTCCGGAGCGTTGAAACATGTCTCAGCCACTGCACAGATATGTTCTCCATGTTAGGGATTGACATATGTGTGTCCATATAGTGTTTCTGACATGTATCATTGTGTAGCGAGACCCGCAGTGTATTGCTTGGCTGTCCCTGTAACAGCAGTGGACCCTCACCTGAACCGTGCATGATGAAGGCACTATAGGGGAAGCATGAACCCTAGGCTGTATCCAGATTTCTAGAGGTGACAGGTGCAGGCCCTGTCTGGCAAAGCATCATGGCCTTTCAACCATGTTATCCCAGGACGAAAGATACTGGATACCCTGCAACATGCACCACTACACTAGACAATTGTGGAATACAGTCCTTTTGTCCCTGTACTGCAGTATCATTCTGGCCAATGGTAGAATGCTACTCAGGCCTTGGGACATACCTACATGGCCTACAAGACCTGACAGTTTCTACATGTGTTTCCATGCTGTCCAGGCTACTGCATCACAGGTCCTGCACAACAACATGGAATATGCCAGAGCCATGTGTATAGATCAAAAGGTGGTCTGAGTGTGGCTAATCATGTCAGACAGGCAGCTGACAGTATGTATGCCCTCGTACAGGTCAGTGTGTAACATAGTGCTAGGGTTTGCATTCACAAATGAGTACTGTTGGGCATATTTCTGGTCATGTGTTCAGAGGTGTGGCACAATTATGCAAACTATGTCATACAATTTGTGTATTTCGGTGTCTGTCTCTTCCTGCTTGGGGGGGGTCACTTGTTTGGCCAGATACTTAGACGCTTCTGTGAATGTGTGTGATTTCTGGTAGTGTGTGTGGGTGTCCTTACTGTGTTCTGGTAAGGGTATTTGTTGGTTGTGTTGATCAGCTGCATGTGTTAACTTACACCTCATGACTGTCCAGTCCAGTCATGGCTGTAGACTGGGCTGCCGTACAGCTTACCCCAGTAGCTGCATCCCAGACAATGTGTGGGGTGTGGTGTTAGGTGGGCCTGGCAGTGAACATGGCATAGAGATTATATTCCCTCACGATGGCCACATACACAAAACTGACATTAGGAAACACCAGTAGCTGACTGGTGGACATGCCTGTATGAGCAGTCAGTACTACAAGTACCAAGTACTGTATTTAGTTTACGTATTGCCTATGAAGATGTTTTAGACAGCGATGCTCACATGTAATTATTTGTGTTATGGACGTGACAACACTGGCTATTACGGAAACATTGTAGCTACCCTTAGCAGCAAACCTCCTCTGAGGAGCACATCACATCCTGTTAGTTGATTACAGATGATGTATGTGTCTACAGGTCTGTTTTCTTCTCTGGGTATATACTCACATATCCACCAGGACCATGAGCTCTCTTGTGAGTGCAGACACCCACTCCCCAAACAGAGTCATGTATCAATAGGCTCTGATGCCACTATCAACATGATCAGGAAATAATCAGATAGTGTGAGCCATCACCTATGATGCAGCTATTACACATGGGCATCTGTCTCCTACATCTTACACTCCTACTGCAGCTGTTACACTGGAGTTAAAGATGATGTGCAACCTGTTTCATTACCAGTGCTGTGCACTACCTTACATACAGTATGTGCAGGCAGCTGTTAGGTTGGGCTACACAAACCTGGCAGTTCAACCAGTGTGTCTGTACTCTCAATATCCACTCTATGTAGGTGTGCATATAGTCATTTGGCCCAGCCCTGTAACAAGGGTCACTATGCATTTGCATAACATGTACACATGCACCGCTGTTATTGCTTGCAAACGATAGTAGGGAGGTGGATATTACATGTGTTATGTGCATGGATAGTTACCTGGCTCTTCCAATTATCTTTGCTATCATGCTGCTAACCTGTCAGATGAATACTAATGCTATGTATCCTGTCACTGTGTATTGTAATTGCCAATAGATATAACTACCGTTTGCATAACATAACAGACCTGCTATGCAGAACAGAATACAGATCTGTCTAGAATACTGTACATTACACAGTTACTGGCACAATATCCCACAATGCACACCATATTTGCACGGTAAGCCCACCTTTAACATATTCATCTTACTTATGCATTCATACATATGTCGACTGTTACAATATAACAACATATACTATCCCCTGTTATAGCACATACTTGTTGGACCAATCCTGACACTGACAGTGGCTGGAAGTGAAATGGTGGGTTCCAAGCCCATAGCATCCCTTGTGGTGTATGTGGAGTGTACCATGTGACCTACAGCAGTACACACATAGAATACTACAAGCATTACTACTGAACAACAATACATCGCTACAAGATAGCTATTTCCACTATATGCATTGACTACACTGTAATTCTTACAGTATAGATACTACATACACAGACATACTACACATTATACATACTGTCTTAGTAATCGGAGGTGTTATTAACTAGTGTACTACTCATTTTTGGTTCGTCTTTCCATGTTTTGTACTGTCCTACAGGTAGATACGGATGGTTTGAATGTGTGACAAGGCAACCTTTTATAGTTACAGATCAGTAACATGTGCTCTCCCAATGGCCAGTTGGTGTTCCTAAGTAGCTAATTACATGTACATCAGTTGCATTGCTACTGCCTTAGCCACTACCATGGCTACAGTGGAGTATAATTAAGTACTCCACTTGGGCGTTGTCCCTTTGCCTTACTTGTGAGGAAGACAGTGTGGAGATTTTGTTTGGAATCCATTGCAACAGCTGTATTGAGACGAACAGTAATATATTGTGTGTAATGCCTAGAGGAGTTGGTCTAAATGTGAGTACTGCTGTTATATTTCTGAACATTGCTACTTGTGCAGGGTTTGTCTGTACCTAACACTTCTGCATACATGTCAGTCTGGCCAGGTTGTTTGACCATAGCTATGCATATAATGTTAGGGGGTTTACAGTGTGCTTACCAGGCATATTTAGTTTGGTGTTACTGTGTATCAAACTGTGCTAATAATCAGTACTCGGTAAAACTTCCTGGTGTACGAAACTTTCAACCCTCTGAAACGGGATTAGTTCATACAAACCCTGTTACATCAGCAGCTGCTCAATTGTATAACAGCAACTATTTCACATAGGGCCATGTTAGTGTGTCTGTGTCCAGGTATGTTAAGGTTTCAGCAGATGTTGTACAGCAGTTGCATAATTGGTTATGGTATGACAGTTTGTATTAATGTAATTATTTTGGTTGTTGGGTAGATGTTGGTGGGTGTAAATAGCACATGCAGGTGTGTAGGAACCCCTTTTATACAACATATGTATGTGTGTGGGTGTTCTTCCCTATGTGAACACCTATCCCTTGGTGGACTAATACTATGGTAAATGCAGGCTGATTCATTAAGGCAATATTAAATGCTTCCTGCATAGCATGCAGGTACTGTTAGTCCTTGAATCCTTTTGGCAATACATCAGAATGTAATAAAGATTTGCAAAATGAAAGCTGTCTGTGTAATATTGTCATGGATATTTGCAGTCAATGCAGTTGTGTTGGGGACTGTGTCCATAGAACATATTTGTAATAGCGTATTGGCATATACTCTTCATATGTTATGTTCATATTGCTTGGGGGTATGGAATGTGTGATTGCTATGGTCCATGTTATACTCAGATATGACCACTTCGGATGCTGTCTACAGACATGTATGTATGTGTATGTATGCATGTACATATATATATATATATATATATATATATATATATATATGTGTGTGTGTGTGTGTGTGTGTGTGTGTATATGTATATAGATATATACATTATTGCATACGTTCATCTGTAACCTGTATATATCGATATGTCTCTCTCTCTCTCTCTCTATAGATATATATATATATATATATATATATATATATATATATATATATATGAGCATACACCTTTAATTGGATACATGGCGGGTTGTCCTATTTCAACACATTTCTCCCTTTTGTGTTTTAACCTGTCTGCATACACAACTAGGATAGGTACATCCCAAGTAGCTTAGTGTTAGGTTAATCGGAGGATGGAGTACATGGTTGCAGGTTCTACTCCTGGAAGGTGTTATTATTTTACCTCTCAGATTAGTGAGTGTGAATAACGTACATTTATGCAGTTGTGAGCAGGTTTGCCTGTGGTCTGCGCGACGTTAAGCAAAGGTCAAATGTATGAAGCGCTTCTCTGTTTACTGTGTTGCAGCGCTGCTTACCATCATGCCAACATATGGAGACTCGCTTACAACTGTTTAAGAGTGCTTTAATCCACCTGCATCCAAAAGTCCTTATTCTGGCCCTCAAAATAACCTAACAGCCCTTGCAGGTCTTGAACTCGGGACCATGAACACCACAGTCACTGACCTTACCACTAAGGCATATGAGATATGCACAAATGTTATGGTGTTTAGAATATACATTGTACTACAGACATTCCTCACTACTGAAAACATATGTGACAATCAGTTGGTGTACATACGTCTGATACATGTTAATGTTCATATGTTTGTGAAAGTAGGTGTTGCAATGTGACATGACAGGGTGTATTATGAATGAATATGGTTCTTGCTTTGTGTCCTTTTTATATTGTCCCCATACTCCATGTATGCCCCTCCAGTTCACTTATTGGACATCCGACCCAAGCCCTCCTTGATGCATGATTGCACTACCCATCATTCCTCCCCCACCCCAATCTTCACATACACAACAACCACCCCTTCTATGGTGACTTAAGGTAATATTAATTGTTATGATACCAGAGCTGTATGTGTTTTGTGTACACTCCATTTCCTTTGGAGTACTTCTGTGTCACGAAGTGTGTTCATAGATGCTTATATATATATGGCTATTGTTGTAACTGTATAATATATATATATATATATATATATATATATATATATATATATATATATATATATATATATATATGTGTGTGTGTGCAGACATCACTGACATATATATATATATATATATATATAGATATGTATGTATATATATATATATATATATATATATATATATATATATATATATATATATATATATATATATATATATATATATATATTTTGTATTAGTGTGTAACAGTAATACATCTGTAGACTGGAATGTGTTGGTTCACAAACTACAGTACATTACAATGTACTGTACATATGTTCACAAGGCCACTGTCCCATTTGTGATCATTACAGTGAAATGCATGTGGTATAAGGTGTAGTCTCAGGACCATGAAACATGTGTACACCTCGGATGGCTTAGTGGTACGTCCCAGGACTATAGTGTGCATGGTCAAGGGTTCGACATCTGCGATGTTTTACAAATGTTTTTTACTGCAGAGTAAGGCTCATTTACGTAGTTGTAAGCATGTTTAACAGTGTTTGTGTGACATTATAGCAGCAGTTAAACACAGTTAAACAAACAAACGTTGTGACGTGTAACCTGTGCGCACAAACATGGCCACATCCGCTATCTACTCTGGATATATACCTGTCAGTGACGTAACATCTCACTATGTGCTGTCATGACATTACATTCTCTGTTGACTGTACTCTCCTGCACACATGGGTTTATATGGGTAATTCGCATGTTTATTATACAGATGATTATTACCTATATATGCAAGCTGTGGTTAAGGTATACTTTTGCACATGATAAATATCCCTGCCTTTATTGGGATTATAACCTCGAATGCACAGATATTATGTGGATGCTGTAACCATTACACTGTTGACATTAACGTTGCTTCCGCCTATTTCCTATTTAGATGATTTCTATGTGTAAGATAGTCTAAGCAAAGGGCGGAAGCCCCCAAACTCACTGAGCTTCACATACTCTTGACATAACAACATATAACAAATGTACTGTGAGACAATACATTACATTCCTAACTACATTAGGCATAGCCCCTCACTGACACACTTCAAGGGAAACCTTGTTGTGTGAAAGGGTAGCAGACTATACACCCCTGGGATCATGTGTCGCAGAACCATACAGCCAGGGGGTGGGGGAGCCTGTCCAGTTTGATAGTTTCAGGACCTGTTGGGGGAATTGAATTGTGTTGAATTGCCACATTAACATGCCCTCTTTAGATCACTAAGTGCCCCTATCACCCTCCACAACCCTAGTCTTCAACAGCTTCCTGCAACTCTGCCTGGAATTGCTTCATTGGCTAAGCTTGACAGAGGCTCAGTTACTTCATCAATGGTGCGGGGAAGGCCAACACACTGTTGCTATGCTTCTAATTGCCCTTGGGCAGATAGATAGTAGGCTATCTGTGCACCTCTAATGTGCAGGCCATCACAGCCATAATATGCGAATAAACAGACCTTCAGATCACAAAATATAGTGTGAACTCACCATGTAGTCAGGAAAAAGTTGAGTACAGCATGAACATACAGAACACTGATACTTAGTCACTCCAAATGCCTATCTTGGAAGACTTGTATAAGGTTAAGGCTTTCTATTGCTTACCACTAGGTTACCTACAGGGGAGATGAAAAACAAGCACAGATTGGTAACATGCATGCAATGATACCATACCAGCCTATGTGTCTGCCTTACACTTTGGAATACTGGCCAAGGTTATTGGCGCCCCCATGGTGCCTTATTTAGGAGAGTCCCAAAGGTGAATACCAGCTCCGTAAACAGCACAATAGCAGATACAATGTGGTTTATGCTACTCAACAACAGGGGTTGTGATTACAACATGCATGCACTCTTAGCACTCCTCAGGATGGACAACATCAACATCTGTGCATTAACTACAATCTGTCTTAAGGCTCCTGAGAGCACACCAGCACTACCAGACTACAACCCATACCACACATTTCAGCCACGGAACATGGACTGACAGACATGGAGGGGCTGTATCCATATTCATCAAGAATACCTACACCTCCAGGTTAGTGGGGCAGCATGATACCTCTGTGATCATCCATGTGCAGCTAACATCAGCCACAACAGCAATGTGGAATGTGGCCTGCTACGGATCACCCTCCATGACCCAGGACCTCCACTCCACCTACCTGGAGACAATGGAGAACATGACAGTTCTAACACACACTCTGGCATTGGTTGATGTCGATGATCATACCATTAACTGGGAAACATACTCCGGTACTCACTTCCGGGACCAGCGCTTCCTGGAATGTATCACCTCATATGCCCTGTATCAGGTGGTAACCTCCCTAACGTGGGGTGGATGCTACTAGATGTGGTCATCACCAACATTGGCAACAGGTGCACCACAGTGGAGGTTAACCGGTCACTGGTTAGATCTGACCATGAACTATTCACTGTTTCCACACCCTAGCATCTCCTGCACCCACATATACCATAGTATATACCCTTCCTACAGCTACATTTACACTACTAATGACAGGGGTGGTGGGTTTCACAGCCTCCACGCTAAGGGGAAACACTGCTCCAGATACAGACAGATTTACAAATGCAGTCTATAAGCACCTACACGGATGTATGGATCGTGCCATCGCTGGTAAGCCAAGACTTACTCCTCCTAGACAAGGACACTGGTCTGGTGGACCTCTGCAATAAACAGGCTATACTACAGACGTAGGACAGTGTTCCAGACACACAGCAAATCCCATGAAGGGCAGACATCCGTGACCACTATTAGTATGATACGTAGGTCCCTCATGATATCATCCAAGGCTAACATCAGCAGGAGAATTTGCAAGGATTCGAAAGATAACCACAAAGCCTTCTTTAGCTATGTCAAGGATCTACGTGGTGACACATGGATTTGCACTGTGCCAGTGAAATATAGTGCAAAATATGCTGACCCTACTGATATCGCCAACATCCTTGCAGATACATTCGGTGCATACTTCACCCCCTAAAGAGCCCACAACATTACCAGAAAGGTACAGTATCTCAACCATCAGAGACACACAGGTGGAAATGGCCCTCTCTATTTATTTATTTATTTATTTTATATTTGTTGACCGGGATAGTCCGACTGGATGCATGTCCATATTCAGCGGAGGCCCGGGGAGAAAAGCTCCAAGGGTAAGCAGATACAGCATTACATAATATCAGTATTACATATTACAAACAGACTATTTACAGAGATTAAGTAAGCAAGTTAAACAAATTCCACAGGTTACAGTTAATCCTGAGCACAAGTCAGGATTAAATTAAATTACACAGTAAACTGGTTAACAGATTTTTACACATTCTAGAGAGAGTTAGCCAGGCTTGATACAGTGATATAGCCAGTTAAGTGACATATGTTGTTTGAGTCTAGTTTTAAATTGACCTAAGGTGGAAAGTAAGGTAATATCAGCTGGAAGAGAGTTCTAGGATCTACTTACAGAGTTTGCAAAGAGAGAATCACCGGCTGTGTTATTAACTTTGCTAGTCTGAATTAGTAGTTTGTTAGAGGATCGAAGTGGTCTAGGATTGTTATAGGGGGTGATAATATTTTTATGTGCAGGAGTATTGTCCGGATCATAGAGGATTTTATAGGCCATAATCAGTTGGTTATACTGGATTAGGCTGGGTAGTTCAAGCCACCCAAGCTGATTTAGATTGATGCAATGATGTGTCCTAAAATGCAGCCCAGTGGCAAACCTGGCAATGTGGTTGTAGCAAATTGAGAGTTTGTTAAGGACAGTCTTGTTTGAATTCGAGAGTAGAGGGGATGCATACAGAAGAGTTGAAAGAAGGTGAGAGCGAGCTATGGCAATTTCAGCTGGAGGGGTTAGGAAGGCTTTTATTCTGTAAAGTGACCCTAGTTTTTTATTGATGGTTTTGATAGTTTGGTTAACATGTAGGTCAAATTTTAGATTATTGTCTATGATGACACCTAATAGTTTTGTAGAGGGGTCAGGGGAGATTATTGTGCCATCATTTGATTTTATGGTAAAGGTGAAAGCGGTAGACCTACGTGTTGGTGAAAATAACAGAATTTTAGTTCTTTTGGGATTTAGGATCAGACGATGTTCAGAAAGCCAGTTTTCTATCGTATTAAAGGTGATCTGGGTAACTGGCCATAACTCTACTGGAGATGTGGCCGAGCAAATCAGAGTAGAGTCATCAGCATATTGGATACAGCTGACTTTTGGGATGACAGTATAAAGGTCGTTAATGAAGATGGAGAACAGCAAGGGCCCTAGTATAGAGCCTTGTCGTACTCCAGGGGTGTTAGGTAGAAGGTTATAGAGTTTGTTTGCCAGAGGACAGCCTGCTGTCGACCATTCAGGTAGGACTGAAACCATTGAAGGGCTCTAGTATCTAGACAGAATGTTTGCAGGGTGTGGATTAAAAGTTGATCAACCATATTGAATGCCTTGGAAAGATCCAAGAAGAGGGCTGGGGATATATAATTATTGTTGCGATTATGGTTTATGGTGTTGGTAAAGGCTAGGAGGGCTGAAGTAGTGCTATGATGAGGACAGAAGCCATGCTGAGTGTCTGCCATAAGGTGATTCTGAATTAGGTGGTGCATGAGTTGTCTATGAATACATTTTTCCATAATCTTTGCAAGTGGAGAGAGTATAGCTATTGGCCTATAATTGGAGAATTCAGTAGAGCTGCCTCCTTTGTGAAGTGGGATTACATAGGATATTTTCCAGATGGTGGGAATTTTAGCTTCTACTATGGTTCGATTGATTAGTATTGAGACGGGGTAAGCAATAGCATCAGCTGATTTTTGTAGGTACTCAGCAGGGAGCTGATCAGCAGAAAGTGTAGTGGGTTTTAATTTTTTGATCAAGGTACGGATAAGTGAAGTGGCGACTGGTTGGAAGCTGAACGCGAGTAGGTTTCTAGGGTTGCTACTTTCAGGACCAGGGGAGCTAGGAGGTAGTTGGCTAGCTAGGGCTTGAATTGTCTCAGTAAAGAATCAGTTAAAACTGTCAGAAACATCTTCAGGGGTTTTATCAATAGTAGCAGCAGGGATTGGGGTTGAAGTATGTCCAGGATGTAGTAGATTATTTAAACCTGCCCCAAACTTCTGAGCGTTAGTTTGATTTACTGTCTGTAAATTACAGTAGTATTGTTTTTTATCTTGTAAAATTGATTTTTTGGTTTCGTTCCTGGATTGTCTGTATTTAATGTGATCTTGAGGGTCTTTAGAAGAACGCCATAAAGCCCATGCTTTGTTTCTAAAGGTAATTTTGAGTTTAGACTCTTTAGAAAGCCATGGCGCAGTTTTTGCCTTGGTTCTCTTTGAACAAACAGGTGCATGCAAATCAAGGATCTCAAGGAATTTGTTGTTAAAGTATGCTACTGCTTCCTCTAAGGGGAGGTGTTTTAGAATAGACCAAATACATGAGTTTAATTTTTGTTGGAATTTGGCAGGGTCAAAGTTTTTATTGTTTCTAACCTTTCTGAGTAAGGGTTGTTGGGAATTAATGGTTTTGTGCTTAATTACATATGTGAGAAGGTGATCGCTTAGGCCATCAAGGAGGGTACCAGAGGTGTACAGTTAGGGGTGACTATTTATGAGTACCCAGTCAAGTATACTTTCTTTTTGGTTGGGTTTACCTATCCTGGTAGGGGGGAAATAATTTGTGTAAAAGGACACTGGTCTGGTGGACCTCTGCAATAAACAGGATATACTACAGTGGGCTTACACACACAGCCCACATGGTACAACTAGTGGTCTCCAGGTCCAACTCTTGAGCAGTCACGACTGGTGTCCCACATGACTCTGGTCTGGTGGACCTCTCTAACAGCAGAACACAACATCAATAGAGGCAGATGTTGACCCAGACTACATCTTGCAAACTGTACAAGACAACCTGCCCCCATCTAATTATGCATTCCTACCTTAGCCTATCCACAGGCTACATGCCCATACAATGGTGCGTGGCAACGGTTATTCCACTCCATCACAGAGAAATCACAACTGACCATGGTAACTACCACCCCATAAGCCTGACTAGCCTGGTCTGCAATGGTATGGTTTGCATCCTCATGGCACTCATTAACAATGACATTGTTAACCTTCGGACACGTGACCCAACCCATGTCAGCTTGGTTGACTGCAGTTCATACCTACTGAACCTGTTTGATGTCTTGCATACAGTCACCAAGACGTTAGATGACAGGGGAGGTGGTTCACACATACTACCTGGTCCTCACCAAGGCTTTTGACACCATGCCCCACTCCGGTATTATTGATAAACACACCAGCCTGTACATTCACCCATACATCACAGGTTGGGTTGCCAATGGGCTTACACACACAACCCACATGGTACAACTAGCGGTCTCAAGGTCCAACTCTTGAACAGTCACGACTGGTGTCCCACATGACTCAGTCCTGGGAGCCCTACTGTTTGGCATATACGTCTCAGATGTACAGGCAAACACAGGTGGACTATGGCAGACCATGTTTGGCAATGACTGCAAACTGGGAGCCATGACTGATAGTCCAGCTGACATGGACATCCCTCAGGGAGCCTCACAGAGAATATCACCGGGTGCCAACAACATGGCCTCCAGCCAAGTGCCACTAACTGCATGGTCATTCCATTGTGGAATTGGCACCCACATATTAACACATGAGTGGCAACCACTTTAATACAGATGAGGTAATGGGGTATCTGGTGACTAAGGTAGATAGTGATCTCCCGTGACAATCATATCTCCACAGTAGTTAGGACATCCTTCTATGTAGGCCAATTGACTACTATAGGATTCCCATCTAGACATACTGGGGTTATAGTGCCCCTTTACTCATCACTCATCAGTCCCATCATAGGGTATAATAATCCATGTGGGATGTACCTCAGAGGACACGTCCCACAGCTGGGGGGTCCACAAATGTACCTCACCAAGGGGAATACTGGCTTCCAACATATGACCTATGCAGCCAGACTGAATAAACTCCTGCTTTACTCAGTGGCATCTCGTTTACCCAGAGATGATCTCCGCTGACCAACACAGCCATGTCGAACTCTGGCTTGATGGATATGCTCCACCTATGGGAATCCATGTCACAGTGAGCCACACAATGTAGTGAGCTGACCTTTCCACAGCAATAACCAGAAGATGCTGTAGGGACAGCTTCCTGTCACAGACACTCCCCACAATTTGGAACAACATCCCTAAATACATTTTACAGAGCCCCTCATTAACACTCTGCAAGAGAAACCTTGAAGGGTGGATGGGGAACAGTAGATGCACCCCAGGGATCCCACCATTGGCTCTGCTCCACAGAGGGATGGTTAATGACTCAATGGGGTGGCAAACACTGACACATTTTGGATGGCCTTATGAATGGCCTCTGGCAGTTGGCCAAGTACCTACCTATGACTCTATACATACAGTATCTGCATATGCTGATAGCTTAGTTTACTGTTCAGGTGTTGACTTATCTTGTGCCACTGGCTGTTGTGTGTGCAATAGTTGAGGGCTGTCTATGTTGGATGCACACAGTAGACTGCCTATACATGACAATTTACAGGTAATCTTGTGTGTGTGCCATCCATTTTTACTGTGTGTGCAGGTGGAGAAAGGTGTTAGTCCCTAGGTGCCTACACTGTCAGTGTGTGTGCTATACGTTCCCTCTTTGCCAAGGCATGGGTATACTGGGCACGCCTCCATCTGCCTACTGAGGCTGGCTCAGGGTGTTCGTGGTCTGAGTGCCTCTGTGCCTGTGGGGCCCTTAGCAATGGTGGGCTGTGAGGGCCTTCGCCATTCTGTCCCTGCTGCAGCTGTTTCCATAGGACCATACTGTGTAGCATGGCACACACTATGAAGATGTGGGCAAATGTGCCTGGAGAGTACTGCAAGGCTCCACCAGATATGTCCAAACAACGGAACTGTGATTTCAGCATCCCAAACACATGCTCTATGATGATTCTAGTTTGTGCGTGTGCCTTATTATGGCGTTCCTGCATGGGTGTGTGTGCATTTCTGATGGGAGTCATTATCCATGGTTCCAGTGCATAGCCAGCATCCCCCACCAGGTGGCCATTTTGGATTTCCCCCCTGGCAAATAACCAATACAGTTGTGAGGCATGCCAGATGTGGGAGTCGTGATAGCTTCCAGGGCTGCCAGCACACACATCCATGATAATCCCTGGGCATTGCACATGACCTGGCAGTTGATGGAGGCATATCCCTTGCAATTTATGTAGTGCCTTCCCTGCTCACCAGGTGGTGACTTGATGTGTATGTGCGTGCAGTCTATTGCACCCAGTACCTCCAGGTATTCTGCCACATGGTGGAAGAGATACATATTGCTGGCCAACTCCTCCTGCGTTCAGGGGAAGTATATGTACTCATTGACATGTGATAACATGGCATCCAGGAACTTGTGTAGTACCCTGGATGCTGATGCCTGTGAGATACCCATGATATCCCCAGTTGGTCTTTGAAAGGTACCTGTAAGCTAGTATTCTCAGGCTTAGACATACCTTCATATCCACTGGGATGGGTTCCCCTCTGTTTGTTCTGGCTCTGAGGTGTGGCCGGCACAGCTCCACAAGTTTCTGTAGGGTGTCCCTGTCCACCTTGTAATGCTCTACTATCTCCAGATCATGCAGCCCCTGTTAGGTTAGCCTGGGTCTGAACACTCTCCTCCTCCTCTGGTGTCTGCAGTGGTCATGTGCATCATCCTCCACACCACCTTCAGTCTCCAACACATGCTGGTGGATCAAAGCTATGGCAGCCCCTAACATGTACATAATAAAAGTTCCCTGTCTGTATACACCACTGATGCAGAGTGTATGGGAATACACAAATGTGTGAGGTGCTTTCACAATTTATAGTATTGTGGTATGGATGCTGCTGATGTAAGTGGGTGTGTATGAACTATTCCAGCTGCTGCGTGTCTTAATTATGGGTTTTGCAATGAGTACTGCAAGTGTGGGGCCTTTACTGTGGAGATTTACTTGCCTGCCTTGATTACTCTGTTGCCCTTTAATTCACTTTTAGACCTGGATCCCCTCCCATTATCAGGCATGCATCCATCTTCCGTCTTTTTTGTTTTGTACTTTCCCTACCCAGTCATGGCGAATTGTGCCTTGTAGCTGATATACTGCATATCGCCTTTCTTCTGCTTTGACTCTTTGTTGTTTTCTTTGCAATACAGCCCCTCCCCTTCCCTGTTCTGCAGGTAGCTGCTTGCAGCCTTGTTAGCTGTCAATGACCCACTGCAGGCTCCTAGGTGTTAATTAGTCATTTGTACTCCAATTTCACTGCTGCAACATTTCCTTATTTCTTTCCTATATCCTTCCTGTTTCAGCTGTGGTGTGCGATGCGCATACCCGTTTACTGGGTTTAAGCACGTTTTCATCTCCGTTCACATGCATACTCGGTTACATTGTGTACTCTCAGATAAGCATAGGAATGGGCAATTTGACACACCCCTATCCTGCAGCTTTGCCTAGCTAGGGGCAGACCGGTTTAGCAATGCTCTAATGTGCTTACAGCAATGACAACACACTCCTCTCTTGATGTCATCTTTATCTCAAGGGCTCACCTTGGTGTTATAACACTATGCTGTGATGTGCATCCTTACACCAGCAGGAAATCTGCGATTCACTATTACTCCTCTCATTTGCATGGCACTGCCTACTAATTCCTAGCTATTGTGCATAACACTGTCACTGCCCCTTAGCAACCCTTGCGCCATGAGTATGGTGTAGCATGCCTGCCATTGACTATTATGGGGGAATCGTGTTATGTCTTTTATTGTGGTTTTATTCTATATTTTTATATATTCCTTGTGATCCCCTTTGCGCACCGCTGCCCTGTGCTTCCACGTCGCGATAGTGCGACTATATATACTAAATGTTAATTTTATATTTTGTACATGTTTTTTATGCCAATGGCTATATATTTAGCCATTGACATATATTAACATTATAATATATGTGTTTGGTCGGCTGTCATAGCTCTGATTTTATGTTTGAAAAAATGTAAACCGTTTTCTACGGTTTACATTTCTGCTTGCTTACACTATGCCTGCATCACTTCCTGAATCACTACATACCTTCATTTGCATGCTACACTGCTGCACATGGGGTAATTAGCATACAAGACTCAGGAGTTGTGCGGGCGTAGCGTATGTTGGTAGTGCCCATGGAAACAGCTCGTATCTGAATCGCTCGGCGGCCATATTTGGTATAAGAACGCCGACGCTACGCCTGCATCTGGCGCAAGCTTCATGAATCCCGGGGATAATGTATGAAGGGAATAGCTCTGGTGTGGTTTTGCCAGTTAGCTGAAACACCTGATGTTCATAAGGATCATTTGCATATATCCCATGTGCCTCTGACACAAGAGGTTTGGGAGATCACTTATTAGAAGTTCTAGCTTTGCTGGAGTTTTCATTTTGTTTTTACTGATTGGTTTTTCAGTGACCTTCTCACTCATTGTTTAGGGATATTTTTGCAGTGACCCTAATGATAATGGACATCAGCTGGGTAGAACAGCCCTGTGTTTCTAATGCTTAGTCAAACACTCTGCTTCCGCTGTTCAGATGAGGTCATAACAAGGCTGAAATATGCATATCCACAGCTAGTGGGGTTTGCTTTTATTTGCCTAAATTGTCCATTAAAACGATGAAACAAGTCATGGGCATTCAGAACTGCAAATTTGGATGTATGCTTGTGGTCATTGTCATGTTGAAAAGTGAAACTCCTCTTCATCTTCAGCTTTCTAGCAGATGCTGGAAGGTTTTGGGACAAAAGTGACTGGTATTTGGAACTGTTCATAATTCCCTCCACCTTGACTAAAGCCCCAATTCCAGCTGCAGAAAAGCAACCCCAAAGCATAATACTGCCACCACCATGCTTCACCATGGGGGTGGTGTTCTTTTGGTGAAGCAAAGTGTTGGTTTTGCACCCTACCTTTTAGAACTGTGGCCAAAAAGTTCAACCTTGGTCTCATCAGACCATAACACATTTTCTCACATGCTTTTAGGAGACGATGTATTGTTTTGTAAATTTTGGCAGGGCCTGGATGTTTTTCTGTGTAACAAAAGTTTCATCTTGCAACCCTACTCCATAGTCCAGACATATAGAGAATACGGGAGATTGTTGTCGTATGTAGTACACAACCAGTACTTGCCAGAAATTCCTGCAGCTCCTTCAGTGTTGCTGTAGGTCTCTTGGTAGCCTCCCTGACCAGTTTTTGTCTTGTCTTTTTATCAATTTTGGAGGGACGTCCAGTTCTCTGAAAAGTCACTGTTGTCCCATATTTTCTCCACTTTTTAACTACCGTCTTCACTGTGTTCCATGGTATATCCAATGGTATGGAAATTTTTTGTACCCTTTTCCTGACTGATACCTTTCAACACTGAGATCCCTTTGATGCGTTGTAAGCTCTCTGCGAACCATGGCTTTTGCTGTAGCAGGCAACTGAGTAAATGTCAGGAAAATCCTACTAAGACAGCTGAACTTTATTTGGGGTTAATCAGAGTCTCTTCACTGATGGCAGGTGTGTACCCAAGAAGACTGAATGTGTTAATTAAATCAAAAGGTGCATCAACAAAGTATTAGTTTAAGGGTGTACACACATGCATCCAGCTTATTGTACATTTTTTTATTTTTTATATTTTTCCCCTAACAGATTTGTTTGTTTTTGAATTGTACAGGGTATATAGATCACATTAAAGGTGGGAAAAGTTTTGAAATGGTTTATTGTGGTCTAATTTTTTATATCACAAAAAAATGGCATTTTAACAGGGGTGTGTACACTTCTTATATTCACTATGTTTGTGTGTGTGTGTGTGTGTGTGAGTATATACATATATATATATATATATATATATATATATATATATATATACACACACACACACACACACACATACACACACACACACACACACACACACACACACACACACACACACACACACACACACACACACACACACACACACACACACACACACACACACACACACACACACACACACAGACACACAGTCACACACATACACACACACACACACACACACACACACACACACACACACACACACACACACACACACACACACACACACACACACACACACATAATTGCTAACCATACATGGTCTGTCTTTCCTATCATTTCATCAACCTATTTTATCTTTCCTTCTGAATGTTAAATCAAATTTCTGCTATCCATATATATCAGCTACTACTATCTAAAAATAATCTCAGTTCTATTTTTTTTTACTTCTAAATGTTGTGCATATATTGTTTCCCTTTGCATTTCATTCTTTAATGAAGCTTATCCAGTGCATATAAATTTCTTGTACTGTTTTCAGTACACATAATCCTTTTATTTTCATGCAAAAAATGTATACTGATTGTGTAAAATATACTGCCCATGTAAAATGTTATGCAGCACTCCAGTTGTTAAAGTGGCAAATATCATTAGCCACGATCATGTCATGTCTATAACCTACACATCTGGAGTGTCTGATCCCTTATGACTGTCTGATTGGGTTGCATCACCTATACGGAATGTGAAATGGTTTTGTTTACCAAATTGAGCTACGCTACATTTTCACGTTTAATTCAAGGACATTGCCCTTGCACACACTGAAACCTGGTGTAACCTATGCAGATATGAACCAGTGTAAGATCAAATGACATCCAATTTACAGTTGTCTGCAAATTTAGATTTCCATTGGCCAGGACTGATGGCCTGAGGGTCTGAGAAATACATGTCAAATAGGAGGGGAGCCCAACAATGAGCTCTGTGTTAAGTCTTTGGTAACTTTTTTTTTTTTTTGCTTTCAGGAGTGGCAGTTACTGTCCACCACACAACATAAGGATTTATATTCAGATTTAGAACCCTGTCAATAATGCCTGCATCTTGTTGAAGGTGAAAGCAGAAAGCACAAAGGCTAATTTCTTCAACATAAAAAAAATAAATTTTGTCACCTAGCTCTATAAATTCTTTGGAAACAGTCAGGGCAGGAGCAGATTTTATTTTCCTGGGCTCCAAGATCTCTGTAGAAGGTGACTGTAGCTGTGATATCAAAAGCCTTGTACTTCTTGGACAGAAGGCTATGGCAAATTACGATAATATTTTAATAGAAAGAACAACTTTGTCAAGAAAGGTCCATAAAGGCAAAACTATGGCCTTCCCAGTAAAACATACAGCTGTCAGAATTCAACTGTAAATAATGGTGTCCATTTGATGCTTTTGAAATGTAATGCTGGAAAAAACTCTTACGAGTTGTGTAATATGTAAGAAGATGAAATTAGTCAATACTTAAGAAAATATGTACACACTGCTCACTTGAAGGCCTGACAGTAACACTGAAATACAAATACTTTTGCCACATAATGTAAAAACAATATTCACTAAACAGGACACTGATGCTGAGAAAGATCAAAAGCAAAACAGGAAAGGGGTGGCAGAGGTTAAGACAGATGGACATCATAACTGGAGAAATTAATATGAATTTGCAAGAATTTACAGAAGCATTTCTTAATAGACAAGTCCGGCATGATAAATTCCTTGAAATCATGAAGTCAGATTTGACTATTTGGCCAAACAAGCATGTTAAATAGAAAAACACAATGGAAAGCACCAGAACATATTTTTAGCCCTTGCAGTAATTACAGATTATTGGTTGCTAAGTGAACAATAACCAGCTTCCAGGCACCGTCAAATCCAATTAGCCATCTATTAGGGCTAGGGTGTTGGAGAGCTATGTAGTGGATGCTGAGCAGAATGCCACTAGTTACTCTTTTGATTTCTGTGATGGGACCTGCTACTTTATTTACATGGGTTTTCACTTAGCTATCTATCTTATTACATAAGCATCTGCGTATATTCCCCTTTAAGCCTATTTACAATTCCAGAATGAGGAAGTGTCAAAGGCAATGGCCAAGGTCAGATAAGGTGGACTTTGAGGTTTACTAAGTAAGTAGATATGATCAACATTTGAAAAAGAAATAAAAATTTTTACTGACTTATAGCAATACATTTTTTTTACATCAGAGCTTAAGAAATCAAATATAGTGTGTTCAATGGCTTTACAAATAAGATTTTTTAAGCTGATTGGGATATAGTCCCTGGTATCTGAGGTAGGGCCCATTTTATGGAGAGTTATAACTATACCACAGGGACAATGGTTAGGCTAAGAAGATTCAGGAAGGTTCTGAAAGGGCATAGTTGGTGCTGTTAAGTAAGCAGGTATACTGTTTTGGGCCATAGAGGTGATATTTTTAGCTTTTCTGTGAGTAGTTAGGTTAAGTTCAATGACATTTAATGGAGAGAGAAGGGACTTGGGAATTTGTAGAACTTCACTAATAGTTTGTGCTGTAAAATTGAAATTTATCTGTAAGTTTATTAATAATATCTCCAGGGTCAGAATGAGTAATATCATTATAATTTAACTCAGAGTACTACTGACCATTATTTCTTAATCATGTGATGAAAATAAAGAAAGATTTATGATTATCTTTGGCTTTGGATTCCAATCTTAATTTATATGCCAAACTGATTTTCCTTATGGTAATCTTAAAAAAACACAAAAGATATTAAGCTAGTCCTGATTAACTCACAAAGTTAAAAATCCTTTACTATGGAGATGGATGAGTGATTTGTTACATTCAAATTAAACATGAAGACATTCAGCTTATATATATGTGTTAACAATGTTAAGCATGTTAGGCTGTTGCTCATCTCATCTTAAGCTGTATTTGGATGTGAAAGTTATGGTGGGCTCGCACTGAATGCATGCTCACCTACTTCAGATGGGTCAGGAAGACTATCCTTTTGTTTGCATATCAGGTAATTCCACGACTACAACTTTAAGTCCTTCTCATGACTAGCTTCATAGCTCATGTTTTTTTTCATCTTATTACAGTGCTTATTGGTGGCATTATATTAAGTTGGCTTATTTGTATGGTCTCTGATATAGCTGATTCTGATTAAGACTACGTTGCTTATACTTTTGTTAGGCTGAAGAGAAACTCATTGGCATATGTAACAGCTAAGGCTACACAGGGGCTAGAAATCTTTCAGCTCAATTTCAGAACTCATTGGTTTGAATCAATATGTCTTCTTTAACTCCATGAATTCAGAAGAGTTTATTGCATTTGGTTTAGACAGACAAAAAGAGAAAAATGAAGGATTTGTGAATAGATTTGTGCAGAGATGAGGATGTTACAGGAGTATTGTATGTAAGGGTAATAATGTTAGAAAGGACACGGCCAAGAAGGGTTCAACCCCTAGTTGTCTTGTTAACTATCAGTACAACAGAGTTAGACTTTCCCAAGACTAAGAATTGTTGGTTATACTCAGACGTTTCTGATCAGGTGCTCCAGTTAATTGATGGATAACTGATATCACTCATCAAAAGATATTTTAATTTATGGGTAATTCAGCAAGCAAACTTAGAAATCTTTCTCTTGATTCTCCAGAGAATGTTATCTATAACAGGCTACAAATTGATAATTTGTCTTGTTAATGGCTGTTCAAAGTAATTTAAAATATCCCAACGAAGTAGAACCTGGTACTGAGTTTCGCAAAGAATTATCAGAATAACTGTGGCATTAATGTGGTGGTGCTGTGGTAGCGTTGTCGCCTCACAGTAAGACGTCCTGTTCGATTCTCAGCTAAAGTGTCTTCTGTGTGGAGACATGCGTGAATGGGCGTACCTTCGTTGAAGGTTGTGCGTCAGAGCTGGCAACTCGGCACATAAAAATCTACTGCCAATCATTAGTGGACCAGAGTTCTGCTGTGGCGACCCCTAACTGGGAAAAGCCGAAAGATACAACATTAAGAACAATGAGAAAATGTTATTGCCCATATATATGATGAAATTATACAGTTTAATAATTTAATTCAGAATGAAAAAGTACTTTTCAATTCTTAAAGAAACTGATTATAAATATGACAAATTAAAAAAGCAAAAATCAGCTAAACTTGAGAGAGATAAAAGGGAGTCATACCTCTCTACTGTCCAGATATTTGAGGAATGTCCAGATTGTTGCCTCTTATTTTTGGATTACTCCTCATAAAATCTGTGTTTTTTTTGGAAAATCATGGAGGACTGAAGTCACTAAATAATATTAAATAATGACAGACATATGTGTTTCAGACTTCATATCCTTCAGAAAATATATAATGATGCAAAATCTGTCATTCTAGCAACTTTTTAAGTTTATAGCAGCAATATTTGGGTTCTTATTATGAGATTGAAAACCCATTTACGTGAATACGAATACGTCGACCCGTATTGTGCGAAGCACAGGAACCTCGAATGTCCAAAACCGCAAATTCCGGAATATCAATTTGTTTTGGTTGGCCCGTCTGTGGTAGAGCTCTGTAAGGTAAGTGTGCAATAGACAGGACTTTAGGGTTAGGATTTGGGTTAAGGTAAGTGTATAGAAAGGTAATGTAAGTAAGATTTAGTGTAGTGTTAGATGTAGGTTTTTTTAAGTGTATGTATGTGTATTATATTTTTGTTTGGGTGTATGTCTGTAGGGGAAGTGTGGGTAGTTATGGACCTTAGGGTTAGGGAGGGGTTAAGGAAAGTGCATAGAGAGCTGTGCATGTGGGGTTTAGTATAGTGTTGGAAGCAGGGTTTTGTTAAATGAATGTATGTGAATTATTTATTTTGTTTGGGTGTATGTCTGTAGGGGAAGTGTGCGGTAGTTACGGACCTTAGGGTTAGGGAGGGGTTAAGGATAGTGCATAGTTAGTTGTGTATATGGGGTTTAGTGTAGGGTTAAATTAGGGTTTTGGTGCTTTACTTTAGGTTAATAGGGTTTGGTTAGTGTATGTATGTGGTTTATTTATTTTGTTTTGGTAGGTACTATGTAGCGGGTGGTGGGTTTGGCTGACTCTGATAGTTCGATAGTTTATTTTTCGTGGTTTAGTGCATTCGGGATTTTCGCCATTCGTGGTATAGGGGTTGATGTTTAGGTATTCACGTAAAGGGTTTTTCGATCTCATAATATAGACCCGCAATATTTAAATATGTCCCTATTTTGGGTGTTTGCCCCCACCCCCCCATTGTTTCTATATTTGTCTAGTTTTCCTGCACTGAAAGGTTGAGAGGTAATGAAGGGAGCATTTTGAAAAGGAAAGCCTATCGACCACCCCATTTTTTTAAGAAATAGTCACCAGCTGACGTTTATACAGACAGGTTTAACGCTTCAATACTAACCTTCATGGGGCTGGGGGGAAACAGTTTGAAGGAAATAACAATGATGACATTCAGTTTAACTTTCAGGACCCTTTGGAATTTCCCCCTGCTAAGGGGGTCAAACAGGCTAAGGAACATGGAAATGAGGGAGCAAAAGGAGGGGCTCTACTACAGGGGAAACAACAGCCAAAGGAGACAAAGGAGCAGAAGGGGAAGAGGAAGTAACTAGATAATTTGAGTGAAGATGTTAACTCTGAACAAATAACCTGTGATGGAAATATTTTGAGTTTTAATAAATTCAATATTTACAACTACAGTGGTTTGGAGTTAACCCCATCCCACTTTACACTACTCTCCAAGGGATTTACTTTTGTCCCCACCTTTAAGACTAATTTAAGTGAGGTTTTGATAGAACTTAGACTGTTTCTGAGAAAAGTGAATCTTTCAATTATGCTTAAGGATCAAAAGGGGAATGAGAAAAGTATGTTTATAAAGAAGAGTATGTACAACCCTCCCCTACATCCATTTCTAGTGAATTTTGTAACCTTAGTTAAGCATGACATCAGGGCATATTTAAAAGAGCAAAATAACTTCATTTAACCTCCTGCAAGATGAGAGGACAGTTCTTAAACTTAAAGCTAACAAGGAAGTGAAAATTATGAAGCCTAACAAAGACAGAGGGGTGGTCATAATGGATTCCTGTGTGTATTCAAGCAAAATGTTGAATTTGTTTAACCGTAACTCCAGGTATGTGCAGATATCCAAAAATGAAATAAATGCAGCCTGTAGGAAAATACATTTGACCTTGGATGACAACTTGTTGCAGGAGATTACTGACAAGAACCTTTAAGAATTTGTAAGCAACCCTAGGCCTTTTGTACCATCTATTTTCAGGATACCCAAGGTCCATAAAGATCTTAACGATCCATCACTCATACCTATTATGGCAGCTTCAGACTCAAGAACATATCCTATAGTGGTATATGTAGACAGGAAACTAAAATTTATACCACCTTTAAACCATCACCTTTTGGTGGATTCATGGGATTTGGTGGCTAAAATCTCAGACAAATATTATGACCCTGGTGTGTTGTTTGTTACAATTAATATCCAAGATTTGTTTGCAGTGATCCCTCATTCAACTGGTTTAGAATGTGTGTCTGAAGTCATTATTAGAAACAAGTATTTATCACAGAGTTGTGGCTAGTTATAGACATGTTAGAACTAGTGTTAGACAATAATTTTGTTTTCTATGAAGGAGAATATTATAAACAGATCAGTGGCATTACAATAGAGGTGGTGTGTGCTCCCTTGTTTGCAAATTTTGTTTTATTGAACTGGAAGCAGAATTATGTGTTCAGTTCAACACATTTTTCTAAAATGTTAGTGTACTCGCACTTTTTTGGTTGACATTCTTATTCTTTGGAGAGGTACAAGGGATGAACTGGATGACTTTATTACCTATATAATGCAAACCATGGAATTTTTGATATTTACTTATAATGTCGGGACAGAGAAAATAAACTTCTTGGATGTGAAATTAATGACAGAGTTGGTTAACTACAACAAATTTAAATCCAAGATTTTTAGAAAGAGTAATTTTAGTAATTCTTATTTACACTATACAACTAACCATCCCTTCCATCAGAAGAGAGGTATAATTAAACGCAAATGGTACGTATTACCCGTATGACATCTAATGTAGAAGACTTAGAACAGGAACTTAGTTTTGTGGCCCAGATGATCGTTGAGTGGGGCAACCCAGAGCCAATGGTTAATAATGTGAGAGAGGAAATTGATAGGGGTTGGTGTACCAAATATATCCATCCCATTGCTTGGTTCCTCCAATTTAGTTGATAAGTCTAATACAGAGGGCCATGACAGCTCCACAATACAGGACCAGCAGCCACTAGATGATAGGGGTACCACCCCAAGTGGACCTAAAGAGGATTTTACTAGCTCCTTGACTGTTATATATGGGTCTAACACCAAGGAAATTAAAAAATATATATACAGAAATGCTGTCACAATGCCCAACAGACCTGATGTTTTCTCCAGACCCCCACTTTTTTACTTTAAGGGACTTCAAAGAAGCAGAATGACAGGAATGCATCTAGGAAAGTGGGGGCCTACAAGTGTGGGCTGTGCAGTCAATATAAATACATGGCCCACAGACAAGAAATCCATATAAATACTGTACAGACCCCTTTAATAGCTAAGAATTATGTTACTTGAACATCTAAATGGGTGATCTGCTTAGCATTTTACCAAGTGTGTTCAGCCTACTATGTGAGGAAAATGGAAAGACTATTAAAAAATACAGTCTATGAACACCATTATGAAATTTCCTACTGCATGGAAACCAAAGCACTTTAACAAGCATTTGGAAGACAGCCTCAGTAGGAGATGGTTATTTTGGGTATTAAAAAGTACAGTTTTGTACCTACCATAAATGTAGATGTTCGAGTGCTCATACAGCTGCAGTCATTACAGATGGGTTATCCTGCCGTCAGGTGGGTCCTCGGTTGGCCAAATTCCAAAGTCTAGGTCCAGCGTCGGTTGTCATCGCTTCTTCCCTGACGTCAGTGCGGCAGGGGTAAAAAAGAGGCAGCCGATGCCATTTTCTTCAGTTTTTCTTGCCCCAGATGTCAGGTGCCCCCAGAAGGAAGGCAAAACATAAATGTATGCAACCATGCAATATAGAATAATCAAAAAACAGTAGTTGCAAGCAAATACACCATAAGAGAATACCCCAAATAGGTTGTATGATAAGGTGTTTGTCATAAGGCCTGTCCTAAGAGGGGACGGAGGGGGGGGGTAACCTGGACTGCAGCTGTATGAGCACTCGAACATCTACATTTATGGTAGGTACAAAACTGCACTATGTTCATCGTGCATACAGCTGCAGTCATTACAGATGGGAAGAATCCCAAAGCTAAGTAAGGGTGGTAGGCACTAAGTGGAACTAGGAGGAGCGAGGATGCCCTGCAAGACTGCTGTGGCAAAACCCGCTCTAGATTTAGAGTATAGTGGAAGGTGATAGTGCTTAGATAAAGTGTGCACTGAACTCCAAGTGGCTGCTTCCAAAATGTCCTTGGTAGAGACCCCCCCTGAGGAAAGCTGCAGAGGTAGCTGTGGCCCTGGTGGAGTGGGATCTGATGCATGCAGGCACAGTTTTTCCATGAAATGAGTAACAAAAGCATATGCAATGGGCTATCCATTTTGAAATTGTCTGTTTGGAAATAGCCTTTCCTTGAGCACCAGTAGCATAGGACACAAAGAATTGCTCGGATTTCCTGAATGGCTTTGTCCTGTCCAAATAATAACGAAGTTGTCTGTGAATGTCCAAGGAATGTAGTAGTCTTTCCCTTTGTTTTGTGGATTTGGATAAAAGGTAGGTAAGTGGATAGTCTGATTCAAAGCTACACTGGATACTACCTTTGGCATAAAGGTAGGGTTGGTTCATAAGGAAACTCTGTCCTGATGGAAATTAATGAATGGTTGCACAGCCATGAGGGCCTGTAGCTCTGAAACCCTGCGTTCTGAGGTGATAGCCAGAAGAAAGGCTGTTTTCCATGACAAGTATTGTAGTTCTGTTGAAGAAGCTGGCTCAAAGGGAGGAAGGGTCAGCTTTTCCAATACGAAGTTGAGGTCCCAAGCAGGGATTGGTGGTTTCCTTGGGGGTTTTATATTCTTTGCCCCTCTGAGGAACTGCCTTAAGAGAGGATGTGAGAATAAAGGAGGATCTGTGTTGTATTGTGCAGAAATGGCTGAAGCATGGATCTTGATGGAGGAGAAGGAAAGTCCACTGTTTAACATCTCAGCTAGGTACTGTAAAATTTGATGTATATTTATTACCCAAGGATTCTGGCCCTTTTCTTGATTCCAGGCACAAAATTGCTTCCATTTGGCAGAGTAGGCTTTTCTAGTAGAAGGTCTTCTGGCCTCCAAGATGACATCCTGCACCTCCTTGGAGAGGAGAGTCTGTTGGGAAATCAAGGAATTCTTCATGCAGCTAGATTTAGGGTTTTGAGCTGGCTGTGAAGAGTTTTGTAGTTGTGCTGGGACAACAGAAGAGGGACTAGAGGTAGGATCCATGGTGGGGAATGTGTCAGGTTCTTCAGGAGCAGATACCAGTGTTGTCTTGGCCAGTCTGGAGCAATGAGAATCATTTTCGGCCTCTCTGCTCTGGCTTTTAATAGAACTTTGGGTAGCAGAGGAAGAGGCAGGAAGGCATAGACTGTCAATGTTGCCCAATTGAAGGAAAGTGCGTCCACTTTCCAGGCCTGTGGATGATAGGTCCTTGAACAAAATTTTTTCAACTGGTAATTTCTGTGGGTAGCAAAGAGATCTATGTCTGGCTGTCCCCATGCCTGAGTTATCTTTGTGAAAACTTGTGGATGCAACTTCCACTCATGTGGATCTGTCATATTTCTGCTTAGGTTGTCTGTCAGTGTGTTTTCCTTCCCTGGCAGGAATTGTGCCTGTAGTTGAATTTGCAATTCCAGTGCTGTGTTCCATAGGGTCATGGCTTGCCTGCACAGGGGGTATGAATGAGATCCCCCCTGTTTGTTTATGTACCACATCACTGGGGCGTTGTCTGTCCTTATCAATAGCTGGCCTGGATGCAGTGGGTCTTTGAAGGTCATAATAGCATTTTGCACGGCTAGCATTTCCTTTTGGTTGATGTGTAGGTGCTTCTCTTTTTGGGACCATTTTCCCTGAATGCACTGATCTGTCATGTGTGCTCCCCAGGCATAGTCTGAGGTGTCTGTTGTGATGATTTGAGTTGCTTGAGGTACACAGAAAGGGAGACCTGTGTTTCTTTAGCATGCTTGAGCCCACCACAAAAATTCCTTTTGAAGGCATGGAATGAGTGGTATAATTGTTTCCAAGCTGTGGCTGTGTTGAGACCATAAGTTTTTAAGGTACCACTGAAGTTTCCTCATATGCAGCTTTGCACATGGGATTAGTAGGATGCAAGATGCCATGAATCCCAGAGCCTGCAGGACTTTCCTTGCAGTTAGCCAGGTGAAAGTTGCCATTTTGCTGAAGTATTGAGACAGTTGCCCTTGTTTGTCTGGCGTGAGGTAGGCCATCTGGGTGGTTGTATTCAGGCTGGCACCCAGGAAAACTATTTGTTGAGAGGGTATTAGTTTTGATTTCTTTTTGTTGACTGTGTATCCCAGGAATTTCAACAGTTTTATTACAAATGCCAGGTGCTGCAGTAGTATGTCCTTGCTGTCGGCTTGGATCAGGCAGTCATCCAGATATGGGTAGATTTGTATTCCTTGTAGTCTGCAGAAGGTGATTACTGATGCCAGGCATTTCGTAAACACTCTGGGCACAGTAGATAAGCCAAAGTGTAATGCAGAGAATTGGTAATGGGTTGAACCTGCAAGAAATCTGAGGTATCTTCTGCAATCTTGTCTGATAGGGACATGCAGGTATGCCTCCTTGAGGTCTAATGTTACCAGCCAAGACTCCTTGCCCAGCATGAGAAGAAGCTGCTGTAATGTGAGCATCTTGAATTTTGGCACCTGGAGATATGTGTTTAGGATGGATAGGTCTACGATAGGTCTCCAATCTTTGTCTTTCCTTGGTACCAGGAATAGTCTGGAATAAAACCCTTGACCTTATTCTTTTGCAGGTACCTCTTGAATTGCTTTCATGTCCATGAGAGCTGAAATTTGTTTTTGTGCCTCTGCCCTTTGATTTTGTAGCAGGTTTGGCATGCCTCTCATTTTTGGAAGGGTGTGAAAGTGGAACCTGTAGCCACTGTCTATAATGTCCAGAATCCATTTGTCTTTTGTAACAATATGCCAATTTTTTGAGAATAATGCCAGTTTTCTGCCCAAAGGTGCTGCCATTAAAGCTTTGCTTGGCAGGTGTAAGGGGAAGTCATTGTGTCTGTTTTCTAAATGACTGTGATCTATCTTCTCCACCTCTTGGTGTTGGTGCTTGCCACTGTCTGGCTCTGAAAGATCCTTGAGGTTGCCCTCTACCCCTTGGGTGTCTGTATCTGCCCCTTTGAGGTCTGTCCGTGGCTGGAAAGGACCAATTTTTTGAAGGCCAGTTTCTGCTGAAACGTGGAGGTTGTACCTGCAGGAAATCTTTCACTGTTTGCATTGATTTCGCTTTTTCCTCCATTTTCTTTAGTACCTCCTCAGCTTTAACACCAAACAATGCATCTTTTTGAAGAGGTGCATCTAATAATTTAGCTTTGACATGATCTGGTAAGGTTTGCTCTTTGAGCCAAGCATGCCTACGTGTAACAGACCCCGTAACAGCAGCTCTACATGAGGCCTCTAAAGCATCAAAACCACACTGCAAGGTATGTTTACCCACTTGTTCTGCACCATGCAACAAATCCTGCAACTCTTTTAAATCTGATTGTTCTGGTTGTGTCATTTTGCTTTTCAACTGAGATAACAAAAACTGTTGATACTTTAACATATGGAATTGACAGTTTAATGCCCTCATGGTTAAAGTGGCCGAGGTGTACACCTTTTTCCCCCACCTTTCTAAAGCTCTGGAATCTCTCTCTGAAGGTAATGGGTTTTTAGCAGTAATGGCCTTAATTCCCTTGGGACCCTGTGAAATAGTTTCTGGGTCAGCAGTATGGCTTTTATATAGGAACTGGTGAGAATCAGAAACCCGGTAGTGCCTGTCTGGTTTAACAGGAGCTGGAGGTAAAGAACCTGGATTAAGGCTGGCTTCTGTGTACACATCATCCAATATATCTAAAACAGGAGGGATAGCCAGGGGCCTATGCTGGGGGAGCAGAAGAAATTCCATGAGCCTTTTCTTGGAATCTGAGTAATCTTGGCCTTCCCAGTGAAAGTGTTCCCTCAATGTATGCAGGGTTTCCCCAAAAGAGTAGTCCTCAGGGGGGGAGACCGAGGGAATAGACTCCTCTGCATCAGAGTCTTCAAAAGGAGAATAGGCGCAATCCTGGTCCTCAGAGTGTTCTGAGGTAATGGAAGCTTGATCTGAGGAAGGGTAGTCTTCCTCTAATCTGGGCCTTTTGTCAGAGGGGGGTTGAGAACCCCTGATAAGAGTAATCAAATCCTCAGCCATTTTAAGCATCTGCTTTTTAGGCATGGGGCCTTGAGAGGGGGTCTCAGGACCCTGTTTTTGGTTTTCATGGCTGCTTTAGATTTAGTGAAAGCTTTAATAGAGAAGGAGGAAGACCTGAAGACACCTTGAGAAATGGCAGGCCTGTCTAAATTCTGAGCCTGCGACCTCAGGTACTGAAGACACCGATAATGTAGTGTCATCGGTACTCAGGGGCTGCGTAGGCGCCTTGCTGAGCACCGGAGAACCGGTAGTCGGCCTAAGCGTGGTCTCAGTAGTCGGTGTGGACCTCAGATGCCGGTCTTTATCTTTGCGTCTTTTGCTCAAAACTGGAGTCGGAGTATCTGACGACATGATATAATTAAATTTTTTACCAAAATAATGAAGAGTGAACTCCGCCCAGTGCTTAATAGTGCGCTTGTTGAAATTAGCACAAAAACGGCAGGCCGAGACGTCGTAGTCTGGGCCTAAGCAAGGTATACAGAAAGAGTGGAAATCCTTATGCGGTATTTGCTTCCCACAAGAAATGCAATTATTAACTTTGTCTGACATCGGTCTGAGGCAAGAAAAGTTTCCCCAACGGGGTACTTAGCTTTCAAGAAGACTTCGGCTGAAATACTTTCGTAAATCTCAGGAGCTGGCCGACCGGCACTTGCGAACTGCTACTGCTTCGGGCACCGCACGGCAAGAAAGACTGGGGAAAATGGCGTCGGCTACCTCTTTTATACCCCTGCTGCACTGACATCAGGGAAGAAGCGACGACAACCGACGCCGGACCTAGACTTAGGAATTCGGCCGACCGAGGACCCGCCTGACGGCAGGATAACCCATCTGTAATGACTGCAGCTGTATGCACGATGAACATCAGGTTAAATCAAGATGAGGGGTGAACAATGGGAAACCCTACTGGAGTACCGTGAATTGCTATGGGAACTGCAGTTAAATGCAGGGACACCCCCAGTGCTTAATGGGCAGCTTTCATTAGGTCCTGTATTAAAAATGAGGGCTGCTAAATTATGAGGACAATGTGCATAAACAAATGTTGTTTAAAAATGATTTCATGAACAAGTACAAAGTGTGTTTATATGTCTATTACATAATATACATTTTAAAATATGAGCTTTAATTTATATTAAATTGCTGGGAGGTTTTTATCAATTTTAGCATGTTTATTTTTTGTGTAAGCAGGAAATTATGTATTTTTTAAAAGCAAGAAATGATGTTCGTTGCTTGTACCATGTTTAGTATAAATTCAGTGGAAAATAGTGACTTTATTTTAACGAAGTCTTCCAGGAAGATGAAAACACTAAATCTTGTATCTTTGTGGAAGAAAATAGGAGAAAAAAGTGCTGTTTGTGTCATTGCTAGCGTTGTTTTTTATGGATTTAGAGCTGGTTCCTGGGCTTACTTTATTTGTTTTATTTATCCTGGGATTTGATTGTATTTGTGAGTTTAGTTGAACCTTTATAGTATGTTAGAATGTCCAAAAGGTAGCCTTTGCCAGAAAAAGTTACCATGACAACAGCATGTGATCTTCCCAGTGTTCAGACCCATGGAACAAAAAAGGCAGATCATACTTAATGCAGCAAGTTTGGTTGTCAGTCATCTTATACTAAGCTGTCACATACTGGAGCCCCTAGAATGACAATAACTACTTATCCAAATATCGGAGTCAATTATCTTCTCTTTGTATCTGGTTATTATTATGGATGAGGGAAGGATTCCAATCAAGGCCAGAAACCTACTTGCATTTGACACATGCACTTTGAGACCCAGCATATCAAAACACATATATGGAAGACAGTTTGAGGTATTTGATTAGTGACTGGTGTGATGATGTGAGATACTGCCAGCTATGCCAGGAGAAGTTGGGCAATGGATGTGTAACATATGGCAGCATAGCTAGCTGGAGTTTTGCAAATAATTATATGTTATTTGTATATCAAACTGCATGCACAGGTGCTTGTGTTGAAAATGTACCAATATTGGGTTCTGCTGGACAGAAAGGATATACACCTATATGTCAGACTGTAGTATAACTATTGAAATTAATATATTGCAACAGAGAATACTGGAAGAGAAGAGGTTAATCTCAGTCCAGCTAACTTGGAAAATTAGTCTGAAACCAAATTATCTGTTTAAGGCCATAAAAGTTGTATCTTACAGTTCTGATTGCAGCCAGACACAAAATGTCTGTGAAAACCAGGACTAGGAATCCTACTGTATTGTCTGTATGGGTGAACTAATTGTTACCTTAGAAGTGTGGAAGTTTTGAAATGGTTTTATAGCTTCCAGATGCTATAACACATCTTAGCAAAGCTGTGTGTGTGTGTGTGTGTGTGTGTGTGTGTGTGTGTGTGTGTGTGTGTGTGTGTGTGTGTGGTCAAACATATGTGCTAGATTCTGGTTCATCATCTAGTAAAGGGGGTAGTGCGGGAACCAGAGTCAGATGACTAGATGTATGTGATATCATTCTGTAATCCAGCACTGAAATGCTGCTTTAATATTAGATGAGACAGTAGTCTCAGGACTGTTTGTAAAACCTAACATCATCTTACCTTCCTCTAGTAAGTGAATTCTGGGACAGTCATTTTTTAGATCTGTCAGGAAAATATAGTGAGATCAGTTAAGTATTGTTTTTCTGTATCTGTGTGTACATTTCCATCTGTGTTAATTTTACTATTTCCTGTGATTGAAACTCTGGTGTTTATTGTAAATAGTTATTTTGTATTTTCATGTTCTTTTATTATTTATTATTAAAAGTATTTAAACTTTTCATTGTAGCTGGTCTTCTAGAGAATATGTTAACTTTTGAGAGTACTTGTACTTATTTGGTGACACTGTAGCTCCTCCTGAAAGCCTTGCTGCACTGGTCATACTCTACCATCTGCATTAGTATAAATTTTACAAAGCATAATTGGATACCCTGGTAGGAGCCTTAGAGTAGATGGCTTTGCCGTGCTTTGGTGATAATATCTACCTTATTATCTAGGCAGAGGAGGAATAGCTGGTAAATCTGTGCCAGCCTTTCCCAGGTGTGTGTGTGAAAATCAAATCTCAAAGAGTGTGTGTGTGTGTGTGTATATGTGTGTGTGTGTGTGTGTGTGTGTGTGTGTGTGTGTGTGTGTGTGTGTGCGTGTGTGTCAGCTACTTGGAGCAGGGACGCAAAGCACTGGTTTGAGAGAGAGGGTGGTGGCAGACTTGGCTTGGAATACTCGGACTCAACTCTACAGCTGTTTCTGTGGGGAGTATTATTTGGGGGCCTGGAGAAAGACAGGGAAACCCAGCCCCTGAACTGAGGGTGCTCCCTGTGTACTCTTAAGGGAAACTGTGCTTGGTACAGAGAGCTGTATCTGAAAATACTGCATTTATTGATTTTTTTCCAATTGAACATCTCTCACCAATGCCAGTGGTGAGGACTGAGACTGGAGGAGGGGTGTCACAATCAGTATGATGAAAATGTTAAGGAGCACCCCTTGTTAACTCAAGTCATTTAATACACAAAGTTAAATACAACATAAAGTGAGAAAAATTAGATCTGCAGGAGGAAAAGGTATTTTTCCTTATACTGATGATTATAATGTAAAATTTAATGGTGAAAAGGCAGGAAGTCTGAAGGAATTGTTTAAAATATGTCTGATTGTTGAAGATGTGTTGTAAGATTATTAAATAAGAAAAAGACTGAGGGAACAAGTATGGGAAGTGTTTTAGAAAAAAGAGAAAAAGAGTGTAAGGTTTATAAAGAAATGTAGAAATATATTACTCTGTTTTTCTTGTGTTGTAGGGAGGGTATACTGCAGGAGATAACCCAAGAGACTGAGTTTCCATTAATGACTCAGCCACTTGACACTTCAGGCAGTGAAGATGGGTATGCCTACAAAGAGGATTGAGGGAGGCTTCTGTCTGCATGAGACACTGCTCTAATGGCAGAGCATCAGCTATACAGGCTTGTCACAATGTGGGAGCCAGGTGCAGGGAAGATGTGTATCTGACAACCCGTTTGGGTTGTACATGTACATGTACATGTGCAACTAGAAGAGAATTGGTTGAGGGTTGGTATAAAGGTTAAGGTGTTTACCTCACAAACATAAGTTACAGGGTTTGATTCTCACCTTTGACAGGGAAATTGGCTAGGCTTAAAATGGCCCACAAGGTCAGCTACCATAGGACTTACCTATGAAGATATGAAGAACAGACAGTTGTTATAGTGATACAGTTGCATACACTGCCATCAGGAGAAGGGATCAGGACTCACAAGAAAATATTGTTATAACCTGGATGGCACTTCGCTCCTGGTTGAATGACACTGCTTCTGGAAGGATGCCTCCTACATAGTTCTGGGGGCATCCCGCCAAAGGGATACAGAGGAGCTTAACTTGAGTTGAAAGAGAAATGGTGGTTAGCAGGGAAAAAAAGCAAAATTAAAAAGATTTTTTTAAGTTTATGTTATTGATGCCATTAAGAAAAATGTATGAGGTGGAGACAATGAAAATATGGCTGATACTATTAAATACACACACACACACACACACACACACACACACACACACACACACACACACACACACACACACACACACACACACGGTGAGACGCAAGCAGCACACCATTATCCCTCCCATGCATACACAAGACCAGACAAGGTAGGTGACACCTCGCATTTATCTGCTGGAGGGTTACTGCAGGTAAGGTGCTGGGAGTAACACAGGAGGCGACTATGATCCAGTGCAAATACAGACAATTCAGGGTGGGACATCTAACTAGCTGAGTGCATCACAGCTGTTCCATGTACCACTGGTATATTAAAGATCAGTACAAAATGAATATGGAAGAGGATGGACAGGGTGAATATGTAGAAGAAGCAATGTCCCCAGGTGGAGTGAGCTGTGAATGCAGTACCACTACAGTACAGAATGAGAAGACACAGCTAAATGTGGAGGGCTACCTACACCACTGGGTGAAGGTGGGTAGGGAAAAGGCCTACTGATGCTTTGCTCAAAAAGCTCAGGACAGGTGCAACAGCAGGTTGATAGCAAAAGACGTGCAGACAGGATATGAACTGAAGTGCTCAGCAGCACACTAAAATAGTCCAGGCCCAAAAACATATAGTGTGTCAAAGGTCACATGCATAATCATAGAGAAGGTCAATAGATCTGTGGACCACTCCCCATATCATGTAATTCAGAGGTGCACTTCTTCCTAAGATGAGACCCTGCAGTGCTTACCAACAAATAGAAGCCTGTGCCAGATGATAGCATAACACTAGTCCTGAAAAACACCCTGAATGCAATGAGGGACTACCAGACTAACTTTTCTCACTACAAACAGAGCAAGTGATGTGCAAGCTGTGGCATACAGGTGTTCTGCTGTTCACAATGCTACCTAATTTACAAGACTCCTCAACAGTTATGTCATAGGCAATGGACAGTACTTTTCCAAAAAAATCCAATGTATGCCAGCAAGGGCCCTCAATACATGGTTTCAGGAGGAGTAATGACTGTTAGAAAGTCTTCCCACTGGTTGTGGCCCTGTTGAAGCACAAAATGTAGGCAGAATATATCATGCTGTTGGAACTATTGTAGACTGAGGAAACACTATTTGCAATTCTGAGTTGTTAGTTGTAAAAGCCATTCAGGTGCACTTTGGCCATGCCACAATAAAGGGCTGCATTTTACAGCCAGGTCAGAATGGGCCAACCCAACTTCAGCCTTAAGACATAACAGCTACTAGTCTTGGCATACGCTGACCCCACAAAGGTGTTGGAGGCTAAACAAGCCCTGAATCTAGAGTACCATATTACCCTGCTGTGACTTCTACAGCTGAGGACAACTATGGGACAGGAAAGCCATGGAAAATCACAGCAATGATGGCAAAACAGATCAATCACCCGTACAGGTTTGAACCTGCTTTCTGGAACATCCAGAAGCTACCAATGGTGACAGTGAATACAACCTAAAGTGTTCTGGAGTCCTGGCACTTCTTTGTACATCTGCTTTTGTCCAGGAAAAAAGTAAATGTTATTTATGTACCTGCACTGCTATGAATGGAACATAACTGACTGAATGAGCCCTGGGAACAGGAACATTCAGGCACTCCATCCATCACCTAAGTGTTACTATATACACACTAAGAGGTCTAGGATCTGGTATATCCTTTGGGCATCTGAATTGCACACAATAAAGAATCCTTTCTGTGGGGACTGGCATGCAACCTATACATCTGAGGTCCTATGTGTGATATGGCACAGCATTTCTGTACCTCTGGCACTACTAGCAACTCTGTTCAGTGGTTTCTTCCAATGTCTGGCTCTTGCATTCTGTAGGTCATCTGGTACTCCATGCCACCTGGTCATCAATGGGCCTGTCTGAGGTGTGGCTGAACCTTTTTGCATTTTGTCTAGGACACCTTACAGCCTGGTAGTCACTTGTTGCATCTCTGTCTAGACTCTTTTCATGTGTGACTACTGTGGTGCACCAGGCAAAGTTAAGATCTGCATGAGGCTTTGGGTGCTGCTGCCTGTGCAGCTCTGGCACTCTTAGGTAAACTGCTGTTCCCTGATGATTTGGAGTGTCCTCTATCTGCTACAGATACATTGCGGCACTTTCCTCAATGGCCCCTGCCTGTATGTTGCACTACCACTGGATTGCTTTAACCAGTTACACCTTTGTTGACCTTTGTACAGAACTAAATCATTACTTTGTATATGTGTTTGTTGATGTTCGGTGAATGGATAGTGCTATCACGCTTCCATGCATTTCACTTGTATATTCCACGCTTATGGCTGGGATCGGAATTCCAAACACATGTGTAGTGAATTGGCACTTTTGCTTAAAAAAGATATATATTAAAGAAAAACAGAAAAATAACGTAGAAGCTGAAACAGAATGCTATGTGGGTTAACATACTTTATTTCCCATGTTAGACATGGAAGTTAATTTTTCAATAAAGTAAGTTAAAGAGTAGATTGTTCTGATTCTAAGGGGAAGCTTACTTCATAATCTAGGAAAGTGTTGCATTATCTATCTGTTGTGCTTTTATTTCTGACATTTATCTTTAGTGGTAGGTTCCCCTATCATATTTCATCTCCCCAGCAATGTATGCCAAGCAAACACTTTGAACAGAATTAGATAACCCATTGCCTTACTGACCAGACAAAGTCTTTTCTAAGTAACCTAAAACACAGAATAAAATGGCACTTCCTCAAACCTTTCTCAACAGTTCAAACTTTTCAACCATAGGATTATAAGGAATTGGTGTACCTTTTCAAGGCAGTTGGCCTGAAAGCTACAAAACACAGTACTACTTAGTGATGAATGCAACAAAGTGGCAAAACATTTTCCCTGGAGTAACTAAAGATGTTATTAAGAATTACATGGGTTACAGAATGTATTTTTCCTACCCTGGAAGACTTACACTGGCCAGGATATAAATTATCTGCTTCAATCTTCCATCTCTAGTTCTTTAATGATGGTGTCATTTTCTATGGCTTGACAAGTTATTTTATAATCATAATCTGTGTCCTTTTTAACTAAGCATCCTACTGGTACATTTGCTGTTATTAAAGGTTAGGATGTGGATTTTCTGCAGAACGTCCTGAAGAATTTTGGTATCTACTATAAGGAAGTAACTTATTAATCCCAATGTGGAATATACCTCACATCTGATTATGGAAAGCCTGATTCCCAGTTTTCTACATTAGAATAGCTCAAAACGATGTGGTTAATGTACAGAATATTAAGACATACCACTGGTAACTTTTATTGAGGTATACAGTTTATCCCCTTCTTGTCATGTTGTAACAGGAGTTGAATCCACAGAGCTCCATATGGATTGGTATTCATACATTTATAGACTGTTATCAGGCTAATGACCCAAGGGGCTTTTCTAAGCCTAGTCAAGTTTTCCCAAAAGAATAATGATTTTCTGTATCCAAATAGGACATTGACAGCCAGGTATTTATAAGCTACCTCTGTCCATAAGGGACACTGGTGCCAGGCCTGGTGTAAGTTTCCTATTTCACATCCACTTGTCTAAGCTGTACTTAAACTGGGCAATGGACAAACTCAGCTTCCCGTGGATGGGAATCCTGTTCCATAGCATGGACAGTCTCTGGGACACATGTCTGTCTCTGCAACATATTCTGTTTATGTCACAGACACAGTAGGAGATAAATAAGTGTAGGGTTTGTGGATGCCTTGTAAGCCAGGCATAGATCAGCCCTCAGCACACTAGAGGAGACTAAATAGAGGAAAAGGACTTTAAGGCACTTTTCATGAAATCAAGTTTGTTACTCCTTGTATTCTTTTTGTAAGGAACCTTTGAGGTCACTCTAGTTGCTGCAAATGCCTGGTCAGGTATATACCAAATGGAGCATTGTACTCTATGACTGGTATAATAAGGGTGGAGTACAGTGGAATAATGACCTCTTTGGACCTAGATGTCATGCCCTTACTTATAAGTTGCATAATATAAAAAGATTTCCTCACCACTGTAGCCATGTGGTGGCCGAAGGTAAGGCTACTTTCTATGTGCATACCCAGATTTCTGACCACTGGGTCAACTCTTAGGAGTGTATTATCTACATGGTAATTAGCCGGGATGGTGGATTTTCCAAATGGTAAGATTGTGCATTTCTTAGCACTGAGTTTTAGACCATAGCTTTGGCACTATTTATAAGTGAGAAATAAACCTTCTTGAAGAATGCTCATGTCAGCAGGGAGTTGATGATAACCCCTAGCTAGCAATCTGCAAACTTAGTCTGCCATAATCCTTCAGCATTTGCTTCCATTTCAGAGAAATAGATGGTAAAAAGGAGCAGGCCCAGTACCGAGTCACGAGGGACTCCACTAGTGGTTGGCATCTTGGTGGAGGTGGTCTCACCTATTTTGACCTACTGGATCCTATCAGTGAGCCAGATGGCTATCCAGCAGGTGATAAAAGGGTTTATACCTAAATTAGTGAGCTTGTCTATAATGCCTGAGTTGGGTATTGTAACAAATTCCTTGGTTAGGTTGTGGTAAGCTGTGTGCACAGTCTTACCTTCATCCAATGCTTTAGTGACCCTCTCACAAAAGTCTGCCAGATTTAATAGACATAACCTTCCTTTAACAAAGCTGAACTGTGATGGGTCCAGAGTTTGCAGGTTACATATGTCCTCATTTATCATGTCCATGATGATTCTTTATATGGCCTTAAATAAGAGGCTGGTAAGACTTGTGGGCCTGTAGCTACCCAGATCAATGGTTGGGCCTCCTTTGTGCAGGGGAATGACTGTAGTCATCTTCCATTCTTTGGGCATAAAACCTGACTGAAGGCTCCAGTTGATAAGTGATTCAAGTGGATCACAGAGGTCAGGTTTTATGCTATTTATTAAACATCCCGGGATGTTATCAGGGCCCATCGATGCAATGTTTTTGACCCTGGAAAGTACATTAATGACCTGTCCTCTAGTAATGGCTGTTATCTGGTATTTCCTTTGGACTATCACTGGCAGTTGGGGGAAAAATCTGAGCTGAACCTGTCAACCAAAAGCTTGACAATGGCCTCTGGCTCAGTGTGGGTGATTGCCATTTTCAATAAGTTCTACGCATTGTTGTGCATCTCCTCTGAGGTTACGGATAGCTGTAGAAAGCTTTGTGGTTGTCTTTCTCCTAAGAAGGTATTTTTTTTCAAACATTTTTATTAAATTTACACATATGACAAAGGCAATCGTACATTAATATAAATGAAAAGCATACAAAATAATATCACTTTAGTTGTAGACAGTTTACATCACAGACACCATTGAAACAACTGTACTTGTAAATATTATACATCATTTATAAACCATCCAGTCATTGTCAGTTAATCAATATATGGTTCATTCAAATCCTGCCTCTTAAACCCCTTTCCTGCGCTGCATATATTGTTCCCACAGTTCCCATTTTTTCCTATGTAGTTTGCTCCTTCCCTTTTCTAAAGATCCCAATTCCAGTTGTTTTATCTCTGTCACTATATTCACTACTTCTAGTACAGTTGGTTTAGACTTTGATTTCCATTTTCTAGTAACTGCTTTTTTGGCATCCACCATAATTAGTCTCAGCAAGGCTTTACTATGTCTAGGTAATTCCGATTTTGTGTCATAACTCAAAAAAATCATCTCCCCGGTCAGCCCAATCTGCTCATCCACCATCTCTGACAGAGCAGTCTGCTTCTAAAGTATTAATTAATCTTCTTAGCTGCCTGTTTAAATTTGTCAGGGGGCTTTTAGTATGCATGGCTTTGTTCCTCCTATGCTTGGCCAAGGTCTTTTTTCTTTTGTTGTATAACAACAGTATAATTGACAGTGTGATTCCACCAGGGTGACTTATCTTTTGAGTTTGTCTTATTCTAAATACGAGTGGGCATAGCTCATTCTATACAGCTATCAATACGATTGCACATAGATTTTGTAAATTCATAGGTTAGTATTAAGCTAATTGCCCTAGTGGGCCATTTTAAGCCTAGCCAATTGCCCCATCTGAAAATCAAACCCTGCACCTTGTGTCTGTAAGGTAAACACCTTAACCATTATGCCAATCTCCCAACTTAAATGTGTATTCTATGTTTTTTTTACTGGGTTTAGGGGTGCTTGTAGTCTAGCCAAGGTGTTGCTTAGTAAAGAGACAGGTTGGCCTTGGAAAAGTTCCTAAAGGTTTTTTGGTTTTGCTGGATCCCCGGATTTAATTTTTATTTCAAGTAATACTGCCTTATGGTCAAATCTGACGAGCAAAGATATTACATTGAGTAAGGAACACTGGTGTGTTTAAGTACAAGGTCAAGGAGTTTGCATCAGTGGTAGGAGAATAAACCAACTGTTCCAGAATATTGGTATTAATGTTTAGGAAGAGCTGAGCTTGTGTATTAGAAGTGGTGTAGAACTGCCAGTCTACAGCAGGGTAGTTGAGATCCACCATGAATATCATATTGGGTGAACTTTGAGGGACTATACTTCATTGAAATAGGTAGTATGGGTTTCCTGGGACATAGAGGGGGACCTATATGTTGCAAGGACATGGTATGGTACCCTGTTTATGCTGAGTTGCACATGTATGAATTCCAGTGGGTCATGCATTTTAACTAGCCTGGATGTAAGACAAGTCTTAACATAGACTGACACTTCTCTACCTTTAGTTTCTTCCTGTGCAGTAGCTGGTCTAAAGGTGTGAAAGGTATTATAGCCTTGCACTGCTCGGGTACTCTGCAGCTTTAAACCATGTCTCTGTTACTACACAGAGGAAGGCTTGCAGGGAGTGAAGTTTCTTAAGACTTCCAGCACTGAGCAGTGCAACCTTCAGATACTCCTTCATAGGTTCAGTTAAGTCGGTAAGTTTATCAGTATGGCATTGCCTTAAAAAGGCACTATGGGGACTGAAAAGGTCCTTGCCAATATCATAACGTCTAGAGGGGATAAGTGCAGATCATCCCTGGCAAAGCACTGCAGTCTGTCAACCATGTCCTCCCAGGCCATCAAATATTGTACCCCTTCCCTGGATTGTCATCTGGCTATTGGCAGTCAGAAGCTATTCCAAATGGTAGCAAGCAGAAGACAACAAACATCATAAATCATATAGTAGCTGTGGGCACATGTGGTCTATGTAGAATGGGAGTGACCACAATGTGAATGGCAGCTTTGTCACTGAAATACAAGTGAATAGACTACTATACATTCTGCACTACCATCACCATTACAAGATGCAGAAATTCTTGCTTTAATTCATTGTATTATTTTGTAGTGTGTTTTTCAGTTTTCCATCATTCTAAGGTTAAATGTTAAATTAAAAAAGGAACGGACTACAACATTTACAGTTTATAATAACTACCGACTTTACTTAACCTCTTACTCTTTGTTGGAAGAAAACAAGTAAATGCAGTTTAATTATAGGATGCACTCTAGTTAACATTAAGCAACAATAAATGCTGTATGAAACTCAGGATTTCTTTTGTTTCCATAGTTTCCACAACACTAACAGCAATTTTTTGCAGCTCTGTTTTGTTATGTCTTCTAGATCACTACCTTGCTTGCTTATAGTGTAAATGTTACACATTTATCTATCCATCTGTAATCCTGAATAATGTACACAAAACATGCCATTTTATATTTAACAGAAGGAGGTTACCAGGCCAGTATGACTTAAAAAACAAAACAAAAAAATAAAACATATATAGGTTTACTATTTCTGAAACTTGCTCATCTAGTGATGGCAATCGAAATAAAATACTGAAAATAAAAACATCGCCTAGCGAAATGACGAAAACTGTAATGTTGACACATCCATATTCGACATTGTCGATATTACCCAATTACCTTGCAGTCCAGTGATTTCCAATCAACGTTTTGCCCCCCTGCACCCCCACAACCCCTGCTTGAGATTGAACTACAGTGAGGAAAAGGGTACATTTCCTAATCCCAACTGTAGTGCGATCTCCAATCAGAACTTCAACCTCACAACAGCGAATGAACACTAGTATTCGCTGTTATGGACTCAACCATTTTCGGTTTGGCATTACAGGAAGTGACAAACAGTCTTTTGACCATCCCAGTTGAAAAATATAATAGTAAACCATATACACACACAAATTATATATGTATATATATATATATATATATATATATATATATAAATTATATTACATTTATTTATTTTATTTATTTTATTTTATTTTACATTTGTTGACCAGGTTAGTCCGACTGAGCTGATAGCCCTTTTTCAGTAGAGGCCCAGGGAGAAAAGCTCCACAGAGATACAATTCAAATCAATGTAAACAAATAACTCAGAAACATCTCAAATAATATATACAATTCTCAGAAACATCTCAAACAATATGTGCAGATTATATCGAATACAGTAATAATGAAAATCGTGCATGTCTAACAATAAAGTGATAATACAAAGTCAATAGCAATAAATGTAAAGAGGAGTCGGGATACAGAATAGGCAGTGTACTGTTATGATACATCATCATCAGCCCCTTTGTTCCCCAATCTTCTACATTGGGTCAAAGTATTGTGTTAACTGTCGCCATCTCACGATTTATTGCCACACTCCTGCCTTCTTCAACACTCATGCCTGACTGTCACAGATCTTGTACACAATCCATCCACCTTTTTGCTGGACATTCTTGTTTCCTCTTACCTTCTTCCTGTCTGTTCCAAATCTTCTTCACCAGTTTGTCTTCTGCTTTTCTGCACATGTATCAGAACTACCGTAATCTGTTGTCTTTGATATTTTCTTCAGTTGGAGTTACTTTGGCTTCTGCTCTTATGTCCTCATTTCTTCACCTGTCCCACAGTGTGCATCCTACCACCCTTCTCAGGTACTTCATTTCCATCACCTCTAGCTTCTTCATCTGCTCTGCCTTTACTGCCCAGGATTCTGTACTATACAGTAGTACTGGTTGCACCACTGTCTTATACACCTTACTTTTCAGCTTCGTTGGCATTCTTCTATCATAGACTACATCTGAGACTCTATTCCAGTTGGCTGTTGCCCCTCTGATTCTAGCTTTAACCTCTTCATTCAGACTTCTCTTCTCCTCAACCACCCCTCCCAGATACATGAAGCTATTTACCTGTTCTACTATCTTCCCTTCTATGTCTATTCTCAGCTTCGTCTGATTTCCCCGATTTGCTGCCATTACCACTTTCTTATCTGTGCTTAGTTCCATGTCACATGCCTTCAGTTGTGCATTCCATTCCCCTATCCTTTCTTGAAGTTCTTGCTCAGAGTCTGCCTGTAATGCCACATAGTCTGCATACAGTAACTTTGTTGATCTATCCCCTCCAACCTGTTTGCTAATGTAGTACATCACCAGTATGAACAGCAGTTGGCTTAGAGCTGAACCCTGGTTTACAGCCACTCCCACTGAGGATCCCTCTGTGAGGCCAAACACTGTTTGTACTTGAGTCACTGGGTCCTTGTACATAGCCTGCACTAATTCTACCAATATTTCTGGGACTTTGAACTACCACAGTACTGCTCAGATCAGCTTTCTGGGGACCTTGTCATATGCTTTCTCCAAGTCTACAAATGCCCAGTTGGACTCTCTCCTCATCTCACTCTGCCTCACTACAAACATCAGGTCAGTTGTGCTGCATCTTGATCTGAATCCGAACTGCTCATCTCCCATCTTACTTTCTACTACTCTGCATATCCATTTATCAAACATACTCTCCAGAACATTCATGCAGTTTGATAGGAGTTTGATGCCTCTGTACTGCCCACAGTTGTGGATGTCCCCTTTGTTCTTGTACACTGGCATGAGTATGCTTATTCTCCAGTCATCTGGGATACGCCCTTCTCTCCACACTGCTATGAGTACCCTCTGGAGCTATTTCTTCCCTATCTCACCCAGCATCTTTACCATATCTGCTATGACATCATCTGAGCCTGATGCTGTTCCCTGACTTCGTTTTCCTTAGTGCTGTTCTTACTTCCTCTAGGGTGGGCTCCTCTTCTCCTCTCACTGTAGGCTGTTTCTGGGGCAGTACAGCTTCTGTGGGGTTTTCTTCATTCAGAAGATGCTGGAAATACTCCTATCTGCATTTGATTTACTGTTGACTGGCAAGCAGGTTGTTGCTGGCATCCCTTATGAAGGATGTATGATTATCTTATTTATCTTTCTGTCTTTGCTTTGCAATCTGATATAATTTCTTTGTACCACTTAATGAGTCACTCGCCTGAAGTTGGTAGAGTACCTCCGATGCCCTAGTCTTTGCTATTGCAGCTCCTTTCTTAGCTTCTTTTTTAGCCAACTGGTATTCCTTCCTAGTTTTGTTGGTCTTTTCTACCTCACAATTTTTCCTGCACTCCTTCTTTTTGATCACTTCCTGGACTTCTGCATTCCACCAACAGCTTTCCTTATGTACCTTATTTCCATACCTGAATCAGCCAGATATTTGTTATGTAGTCCTAACACATGCTGTTTTGAGGAGCTGTGATTCTTCTTCAACTCCACCTATTTCTCTTCTTGTTGGGGTGCTAGAGCCCTGAGTAATTCCTTGAACTGCTGTACCTTCTCTCCAGTCAACTTACAGGTCTTCAGCCTGGTCTCTGTTGACCTTAGAGCCTTCCATGACCACTGCTTGCAGCTGATTGTGGTAACCAGTGGTTCATGCTGTAGGCAGACTGTTTCTCTGGGGATGACTTTGCAATCATGGATTCTACCCCAGTGCCTTTTCCTTACTAGGGGGATGTCTACCTAAGTTGCATGTTGGCTACTGTTGTAAGTGATTTTGTGATTGTCTCTCTTTAACCATGTGTTGGCTACTATCAATCCATTTGCCAGACAGATGTCTAGAATGGCTTCTCCTTCTTTACTCCTGTTGCCCCACCCATGTCAACCCAGGCAGTCCTCATATCCTGTTCCGTCTGTCGCCTTATGTGCATTCAAGTCACCCATTATCAACACCAATTCATGTTGTTCTGCTTTATCTAGTAGGTCCTGCAACTGCTGTCTGAATGCAATCTTTTCCTAACTATCACAACTCTGCTGTGGGGCATAGGGCGGGATTATGAATACTGTCCTATAATTACACTGGAAGCTGATTGCCACGAGTCTGTCATTAATTCTGATGATATCCCTCACTGCTTTCTGAAGCTTCTCTCTCACCACAATTCCTGCACCATTTCTAGCCTGTCCCCCCCCTAAGTAGTAGACTCTGGATCCCAAGCCAAGTGGCTTTACTGCACTGCTCTTCCAGCTTGAGTCTTGGATACATAAAATGTCCAGCTTCCTCTGTATCATCATGTCATTCACTTCCAAGCTGTGTCCTGTCAGTGAATGTAATTTAAGTGTAGCAATTATCAGTTCATATTTGTCAGGTTGATTGGTTTTACGTCCAGCTTTCACTCGAGTGCTATCCCAGGTAGCCCAGGCTGGACAACTAGACACCGGCTGGCCAGAAGCTTTTCGACCCAGGACTGCTGGGCTTTATGGTGAGTACATAATGGCCAATAGGGGCACACACACTCCTCACACCATTAGCATGGGTCCCTGGCGTAGGCTGGGTCCTCAACCCACTTATCACCGGTAACTACCCATCCCCATTTTGGTGACATTAATCAACAAGACTGAATCACCTTGAGCCATCTTTTACACTTTGAATGGCTAGTCCTGCCACAGCATGCAGTCTGTGATCCATGGTCTCCTATTTTGAGGATACTGGGCACCACAGTAGACACCCAATGTGGTTGGTCTGTACAACTCTTCCCCCTATAGGACATCATGTAGAATCTGTGCTGTTGCTCACAGCTCCATTCATTGGTGAGTTTTGAGACAGAAAGACTCAACATGTTTTTTGAAGGTGGGTGAAACCCCACAGAGACAACATGCAAACTCCAAACGGGCATTGTTCGGAGGTCAGGATCAAACCTTGTACCTTGTGCATGAGAGGCAAAGACCTTAAACAGTATGCCAACTGGTCTGGGATATTTATATACTGCTCAGGATAACCAAACTAAAATTTGTGTGTGTGTGTGTGTGTGTGTGTGTGTGTGTGTGTGTGTGTGTGTGTGTGTGTGTGTGTGTGTGTTTATTTAGAGTTATGTGAGTTTAGATTTGATTTCCATTTTCTAGTAATTGCTATTTTGGCAGTCACCATAATTAGACACAGCAAGACCTTACCATGTCTAGGCAATTCCAATTCTGAATCATAGTTCAGAAAAATCACCTCCCTCATCACACCAATCTGTTCACACAGCATCTCCGACAGTGCATCCTGCAGGGAATCCTTAAATTCCACCAACTCACAGCAGAAAATATGTTCCCAATTACCGCTTCCTTCCCCATCACACCTCCAACATTTGCTGTCTACATGAGGAATTTTTTTCTGGAGTCTATTTGGGGTATAAAAATATCTATGTAAACATTTCCAAGCAGAAATCCTAACTCTTCTCGATTTTATTGCATATTTGGGATACATACACATATCCTCCCATTGCTTCTTTGTGAATTGCTTATCTAATCTCTTTTCCCAATTCCTTCTAACCTCCTCTGATTGATTCTTATAGTCATCAAGTAATATTTTATATGCTGCATTAATTATTCCTTTTTAATGGCAGTTTCTGTTCTAGATTCTACTAAAAAACTCTACCAGTGCTGGTCTTTCATTTAGGACCTCCCTATTTATTTCTCTTTGCCTATATTTTGATATCAATCCTTGAAAGGGAGGGCAATCTGTAACCTGCAGTCCAAATAAATTCTTGGCGTCTTTCCATTCCATCATCTTTCCCTTCTCTAGTTATTTGCTCCCAATACCTTGGTTCCTTTGCCAGTTTTCTTCAATAAATTCTAGCCACCTCTTGCCTATTGTCTATATCCCTAATTGCAGTCATCTCCTTTCTCCATTCCTGTGTTGGCTAGTTCTTAGAATACTTTGCTACTTTATGGATATAATATTCTGTATGATTATTGTTATTCTCCGTAAAGGTCTGCATCCAAAATCCCAGTCTCTCCTTGTTTCTTGAGCTTCCTCCTGGTTTCATCATCATCATCCCTTTCCACTTTGAATTATGTTTTTCTGCTTGTGCTACATATAGGAATCTTAATTGTGTAGCAATCCACCCTGTTCTACTGGAAGAATCAGCTTATCCCACTTGACTCTTGCTGTCTTCCCCTCCCAGATAAAGCCCTTTAGTGCTTTATTAACTACTATCCACAACTTCTCCTCTGGTTGATAAAAACATGCCTTACCTGTGTATAAGACTAATGGGACTAAAAACAGTTTAACTGCTTGAATCTTACCATCCATATCCATATAACAAAGCTTCCATTTTCTCAGTTTTTGTATTATCTTTTGTTTAGACTCTTCCCACATATCCTTAGCTGCCACACCAGAATAATTTTTAATCCATACTCCTAAATACTTCATTTTATCATGCCCTCATAAATACGGATATTGCTAAACCAATGTGTGGGAACATAATTTACTGCTATTGCTTTTGTTTTAGCTTCATTAATTTTGTATCCTAAAAAGATTTGAAACTGTCTCAGTATGTTTAACACCACTGTAATGTCTCTTTCTGGTTTTGTCAGTTATAAAATAGTATCATCTGCAAATAGGGCCGCTTTTCTCAACTACCATACCAATTATATCTTTGAATTTCTGAGTTCCTTATTTTATTTGCCAGTAGTTCTAAACATAATGCAAACAACAAAGGGGAAAGAGGACACCCCTGCCTGGTTCCTCTGCTCAAGCAGAAATTATCCAAGATGACCCCACCCATTTCAATTTTCTCCTCCAATTCCTCATATATCCTACTAAGCAGTCTTATATTTTTTCAGGAAATGCAGATGCTTCCATTTCCCTGCTCACAAAGTCTCAACTTACTCTGTCAAATGCTTCTCTGCATCAAAACCCACCAAAAACAATGGTATCTTCTTACATTCTGTTTCCATCTGGATCATCAGTGTTCTGTTAATGTTGTTAAATGTTTGCCTCCCCTCCACAAAACCATAATGATCCATATCTAACAATTTTGACATTACTTTTGTCATTCTTTTAGCTATTATACACATTAACACTTTATAAGCATGCTTTAGTATTGAAATGGGCCTGTATGAAGGTGGATCTGATGGATCTTTACCCTCTTTAGGTACTACAGCCATCACTGCTTTCTTCCAGGATGTTGGTGCTTCTCCTCCTCTTAAAATACTGTTAAACCTTCCAGATCTTTATCAGTCTTTTCCCTCCTAGCTTCCAAAGTTCCACAGGAATACCATCTATTCCTGGGCACTTTCCTGTACATTGGTTATAAATCACAATTTTTATCTCATCTCCTATCCTAACAGTTAGTAATTGAGTCTCATATACTTCTAACCTCGGCATATTTAATTCTTCCATAAACGTTTCCATTTGTACCTTTTTTTGATTTCGATATTTGTCTGCTTCATACAGGCTTTCATAGAATTTCTGAAATATTTCTAATACCTCTACACAATCTCGTTACCTTGCCTGTTATAGGCTCCCAAGCTTGGTGACAGCCCTTTTTACTTTCTGCTGCCTGAATCGTTGTGCTAAAAGTTTTTGTGCTCTAGTGTTATTATTAAAAAACAGATGCTTAACAGCAGTCTTTCTAAACTCATGCATATTATCCAAGTAATGCACATGTTCCTGTGAAATGTAAATTCTGTCTAGCCTAGCCCTGTTTTTATATCTTAGTGAATAATATGTACATTCACTCCGAACTCCTGTTACTGAATTTACATCTTCTGTGCCAAATGTTTTCATAAAATGTTTTCAAAAATCTACCTTCCTTTGTTAACTTTCCCGTCTGGGCCCCCAGACACATTTACACTGCTGCAAATCAAATTCCAGTCCCCACCTATAAGTGATATTCCTTGCTGAAAACTGATTATTTCTTCCAGAATTTTCTTAAGCTTTATTATAGCAGTTTTAGGTGGAATATAAATACATGCCAATGCAATACTCCTCCCTTGCCAGTCGCCCCTTCACACTACAGATCTGTCATTATTATCATTTTTATCCTCTTCTATCACTTTTGGAGCTCCTCTTGCAATTAATATAAGTACTCCCTGTTTCCTTGGTCCCAGATATTCTGCTGAATAACCATACTGAAAACCTTTATTTTTCAAATTCACATTTCAATATATTTCCAAGTGTGTTTCCTATAACATAGCTATTTGCATTCTACACTTTTAATTTATTGCCATCCCTTGCTAAAATTCTACTTGCTCCAAACTTGATTAACAGATGATTAGTACTGGACATGTTTATTTAATGTTGTACAGTTTAATGGTCAGTGTTTTTGTAGCTGAAATTACTCATGAAGTCTGTATTTCCATGGAATATTATATTACAGTCTTTAGTCAAAAAATCATCATATTCTTTTGGGAATTCAGTACGTTCCTATAATTTTATATCTGTTACCATTATTATGTATTTATTTATATTTTTTTAACCAAGTTGCCATATTGATTGTAGCCTTTGTACACATAGGATGTCAGAATAAAGTTCTCCAACAGTTAACACAGGAATTTAGTTTAGAAATGCCTGGATAAAAGCTCACAATATTTAATGCAGTATAACGTAAACAGATGTCAAAGGGGGACGCGATTAAAAAGCAATTAACAATTACAGTGTGATAGCAGTTATCCTTAGCATTAGAAAATATGTAAGTTTTACAGTCAAAATCAATGACATTCTTTTATAGTTAAAAGTAACAGTATTTATAACAGTAGCCTTGAATGTACAGGAAAATTATTTGCATGCATCAATTTGAAATCATTATTCAGACAGAAGGAAACAATATGTGAAGTCAATTGAGTTGATCTCAGGTCAGCTTACTATATTTTCTTTGAGCAGAAATACTTCATCACTAACAGTAGACAGACACTGATGTAGACAGGTGTAGATAGATAATAAATATCTTGGAGCATTTCTGTTATCTAGTTTAATTAAAAAAGTTATTATTTATGATCTAATTATGTCATTTGTGAGAATGTGCTAGACAGCATATGTTATTAGAAGCTGAATGTTACATGAAGGATTACCTGTCCTCATAAACTAATTTACAACTGAGAAAGCAGGTATAGCTCTGTTATTTCTGACATGCACTTTTCTGTTTTTTTTTTTTTTACCAGCTTTCAGCAATGACACAGATTGGATCATCCAAGCAAAAAAGGTATATAACTCACCAGTTTTATTGTCCAGACATATGAGGTTTAGTAAAAGTAACTTCATTTATGATTTTTTTCTGTTACCTATCTTTATTTGTTATTTTTTTGAGGGAGATGTTAAAAAGATGACATTACAGAAAATTTAATCAGTACTTGTACTCTCTGGGAGAGTAATGCTGTGGGTCAGGTCACAGTACTTTGAATACTTGCATATTTGACTCCACTTCTGCATTTATTGAATTTCATAACTGTAACAGTACGCTCTTAGTCTGACTACATGCCAAATTGTTACCTTAATTTGTAGATACTACGTGAGCTGAAGGGAGCAGTATCTGTAACAGTACGCTCCTAGTCTGACTACATGCCAAATTGTTGCCTTGATTTATAGATACTGTGTGAGCTGAAGGGAGCAGTATCTGTAAAGTACAGTTTTGTACCTACCATAAATGTAGATGTCCAATAGGTATGCATCTGCAGTCATAACATATGGGTTGTCCTGCCTCAGGCAGCCCTTCGGTCGGCCGGATTCCAAAGTCTGGGTCTGGCCTCGGCTGATGTCGCACTTTCCCCAATGTCAGAGCGTCTGGGGTATAAAAGCATCAGCCGACACCATTTTCCTCAGTTTTTCTTGCCCCAGACGCCAGGTGCCCTCTAGGAAGGCTAAATTTGGATAAATGCTGAAAAGTTCCAAACATTTGCAAAATTATATACATGTATAAACAAATACACCATAATAGATTCCCCCAGCTAGCTAAAAGAGGGGTAAGTACCCTAGGAATACCACAGAGGGGTAGGAGGGAGGGTAATCCTGACTGCAGATGCATACCTATCGGACATCTACATTTATGGTAGGTACAAAACTGTACTATGTCCTTCAAGGATGCATCTGCAGTCATAACATATGGGTAGAATACCATAGCCAATCTGGGGGAGGAGGTATTAAGAAAAGGATGGTGTGGTTAAGATCCCCTGCAGGACTGCAGTAGCAAAACCTGCTCTGGATCTGGAGTATAAAGGTAGATTGTAATGCTTGGCAAATGTATGCACGGAGCTCCAAGTAGCAGCTTCTAAAATGTCCTTGGTAGCCACCCCTCGTAGGAAGGCTGTAGTGGTGGCCGTGGCCCTTGTGGAATGAGGCCTGATGTTTTCAGGAACTGTCTTTCCATGAAAGGAGTAGCAAAATCGAATGCAATGTCCTATCCATTTTGAAATTGTCTGTTTGGAAATTGCTCTTCCTTGCACCCCAGTAGCATATGCTACAAAAAGTTGGTCAGTTTTTCCGCTAGTTTTTGTTCTGTCCAAGTAGTAGCGTAGTTGTCTGTGTATATCCAGGGTGTGTAAAAGTTTTTCCCCTCTATTCTGTGGATTAGGGAAGAACGTAGGCAAGTGAATAGCTTGGTTCAAGGATACCCTAGATACCACCTTTGGCATAAAAGTAGGATTGGTTCTTAGTGAAACTCTGTCCTGGTGGAAAATAAGAAATGGCTGCACTGACATTAATGCTTGTAACTCAGATACTCTTCTTGCTGAAGTGATTGCCAAAAGGAATGCAGTTTTCCAAGACAGAAACTGTAGATCCGCCGATGCTGCTGGTTCAAAAGGAGGAAGTGTCAGTTTCTCCAGCACAAAGTTGAGATCCCAAGCAGGTAGAGGGGGTCTTCTTGGAGGTTTAATATTTTTGATCCCTCTCAGAAATTGTCTGAGGAGAGGGTGCGAGAAGATAGGTGGTTCCACATTGTATTCTGCTGAGATTGCTGAAGCATGAATCTTAATGGAAGAATAGGACAGGCCATTGTGGAACAATTCTGCTAAGTATTCTAGGATATGTGTTATGTTTGCCACTGTGACATCTGAGCCTTTTGATGTGCTCCAAATGAGAAATCTCTTCCATTTAGCTGAGTATGTCTTCCTTGAGGAAGGCCTGCAAGCCTCTAAGATAATGTCCTTCACCCTCTGAGATAAAACAGTTGGATTGGAATTTAAGGAATTTTCCAGGCAGTTAGCTGCAATGTTTTCAAGTTTGGATGCAGGGTCTTGAAATTGTTCTGCGTCAGAAGAAGAGGCCATAGGGGGAGAGGCCATGATTTTGCCTGAGACATGCTTCTCAATAATGGATACCAGTGTTGCCTTGGCCAGTCTGGAGCTATTAGTATCACTCTTGGCTGTTCCTCCCTGATCTTCAGTAGAACCTTGTACATCAATGGGAGAGGTGGGAAGGCATATACTGTTAGGGCTTTCCAACTGAAAGAGAGAGAGTCCACCCTCCAAGCTTGTGGGTGGTATGTCCTTGAGCAGAATGTCTTCAGTTGATGGTTGAGTGGGGAGGCGAACAGATCTATCTCCGGCATTCCCCATGTCTTTGCTATGAGTTGGAAGATGTCTGGGTGCAGCATCCATTCGTGTGCATCCATGGTAGTTCTGCTTAAGCTGTCCGCCAGTGTATTTTCTTTCCCTGGCATGAATTGGGACTGTAGTTGTATATTGAGATTCAGGCATAGTTCCCACAGATTCATAGCCATCCGGAATAGAGGGTAAGAGTGTGTGCCTCCCTGCTTGTTTATGTACCACATGACCGTGGTGTTGTCTGTCCTTATTAACAGGTGGCCTTGTTGGAGGAAGGGTTTGAAGGCCTCGATTGCATGCCTCACTGCCAGCATTTCCTTTTGGTTTATGTGCATGCTTAGCTGTCCTTGAGGCCATAGGCCTTGGATACATTTGCCCTCCATGTGTGCTCCCCATCCTCGGTCTGAGGCGTCCGTGGTGATGGTCTGCCTTGTTTTTGGTTTGTTGAAAGGCAACCCTCTGTTGGACTGGCAGGCCTGAGCCCACCACAGGAATTCCTTTTGAAGGCATGGAATGATTGGTATCATGGTTTCTAAACTGTGACTGTGTTGAGACCATACACTCCTTAGGTACCATTGTAATTTCCTCATATGCAGCCTGGCATGCGGTATCAGAATTATGCAGGATGCCATGTAACCCAGGGCCTGCAGGATTTTCCTTGCAGTAAGCTGAGTTTGTCTTGTCAGAATCATGAAGTAATCTGGAAGTTGATTTTGTTTTTCTTCTGTGAGAAAGGCCATTTGGGTGGTTGTGTCCAGATCTGCACCCAAAAAGGTTATCCTTTGGGATGGTACTAGTCTTGACTTTTGGATGTTGACTGTGTATCCCAAGGTCTGTAGCAGGTGTATGGCATAGGCCAAGTCCTTTATCAAATTTCCCTTGTTGTCCGCTTGTATTAGGCAGTTGTCCAGGTATGGGTAAATTTGAATTCCCTGTAGTCTGCAATGTGCAATTACTGATGCCAGGCATTTCGTGAATACTCTGGGTGCAGTAGATAAGCCAAAGGGCAATGCTGAGAATTGATAATGCTCTGATCCTGCAAGAAATCTGAGGTGTCTTCTACAACTTGGTCGAATAGGGACGTGCAGGTATGCCTCCTTGAGATATAGAGTCACCAGCCAAGACTCCTTGCCCAACATGGGAAGAAGTTGCTGTAGGGTCAGCATCTTGAATTTTGGCACAATGAGATAAGTGTTCAGTGCGGACAGGTTGAGAATAGGTCTCCATTGATTTTCTTTTCTTGGTACAAGGAATAGTCTGGAGTAAAATCCTTGACCTTGTTCTGAACATGGTACCTTTTCTATAGCTTTCATCTGAAGTAAATTGTTGATCTGTCTTAAAGCCTCTGCCCTCTGATTTGGTGGAAGGTTTGGCATTCCGCTTCTTTTTGGCAAAGTGTGGAAGTGGAACCTGTATCCTTTGTCTATTATTTGCAGTGTCCATGTATCCTTTATAATATCATGCCAGTTTTTTGAGAATAAAGCCAGCTTTCCACCCAAGGGTGCTTCCAGTTAATCCCTGGTAGGCGGAATCAGAGTTAAGTCATTGAGCCTGTCCTGGTACAGTGGTTGTTGTTGTTGCTGTTGCACTACTCCTCTGGTTGGCAGGCTGCCACTGATGGCCTCTGTAGGAGCCCTTCGATTGACCTCTGCCTCTAGGGCGCCTGTTCCTGCCTCTCTGGGCTCTGTCCGAGTCTGGAAAGGACCAATTCTTAGTAGGCCAATTTCTGCTGAATCTCGGTGGTTGTACTTGCAGGAAATCTTTAACTGTTTGCACAGATTTTGCCTTTTCTTCAACCTTTTTTATGATCTCCTGAGCAGAGGAGCCAAATAAATTTTGTTTCTCCATTGGAGCATCCAGGAGTTTAGCTTTAACATGGTCTGGCAAAGATTGTTCCTTCAGCCGGGCATGCCTACAAATAACTGCCCCAGTCATAGCTGATCTAAATGAAGCTTCCAGTGCATCATAGCCACATTTTAAGAAATGATTACTAACCTGTTGTGAATTGTGTACCAAATCCTGAAAGGATTTACGGTCTAGGGGTTCAGGAGAAGAAAGTTTCTTATTCAGTTCATCTAACAAATACTCTTGGTACTGTATCATATGAAATTGACAATTTAATGCCCTGACAGAAAGAGTTGCAGAAGTATACACCTTCTTTCCCCATCTCTCTAAAGCTCTAGAGTCTCTTTCAGAGGGTAGAGGATTTTTGGCAGTAGCGGCTGCAACCCCTTTAGGGCCCTCAGAAATAGTTTCTGGGTCTGCAGAATGGGCTTTATACAGATGGAAATGAGAATCCGGGACCCTGTAGTATCTATCAGGTTTGGCAGGGGCCGGAGGAAGAGTATCAGGGGCTGTACTGACATCATTGTACACATCATCAATTACATTCAGAACAGGAGGTATAGCTAAGGGCCTATGTTGAGGCAAATGCAAAAAGGTCCTTAATCTTTTTCTAGAATCAGAGAAATCCTGACCTTGCCATTGAAAATGCTCTCTCATGGAGTGTAGAGTCTCACCAAAGGAAAACTCTTCAGGAGGGGAGGCCGAAGGGATAGATTCCTCAGCATCTGAATCCTCATAAGGTGAGTAAGCCCCTTCCTGGTGGTCTGACAACTCAGACCCATCCGTGGAATCATCTGAAGAGTGTGGGTCAGAGGGGTCAGTCCTGGGCCTTTTGTCCAGAGGAGGGTGAGAGGCCCTGTCTGGGTGAGGTTGTGAACCCCTAATTAAGGAAATAAGGTCCTCAGCAAGGCTGAGGATCTGTGAACTAGAGGAAGGCCTCTGGGAGGTAGTTTTGGTAGGCAAAGCTTTTGATAGTTTGGCAGCTTTAGCCCTTGAAAAGGCCTTAATGGACATGGAAGCAGGGAGCCTAGCTGCCCCACGTGCAGGAGTAGAAATGTCCAAAAGTATGGTGTCGGACATTTCCTGAACACTGGTTTCGGTAGGAAGTTCTGTAGCCGACTCAGCCGGGGCCTCCCGGGCCTCGGTGGTCGGATGTATGGTTTCGGAAGAAGGAATCTCTGAGGACTCAGTTTCGGCCGAAACCGAGACACTCGCGGTAGGCCTAGCCGTGGTTTCAGCCGAAACCGCGGGCCGCGAGTGTTGGTCCTTTTCCTTGCGTTTTTTCACCATATGCGAAGTCGGAGTCTCCGACGGCATTTTATAAGCAAAAGTGGCTCCAAAAAATTCCTCTGCAAACTCCGACCGACGTCTAAGAGTTCGTCGGTTGAAGGAAGCACAGGCTAAACAGACCGATACGTCGTGGTCTGGGCCTAAGCAAGGAAGGCAGTAGGAATGGAAATCCTTATGAGGTATTTGTTTCCCACAAGTTAAACAATTATTTACTTTGTCTGACATCGGCTGAGGCAAGAAAGAGTCCCCAACGGGGTACTTAGCTTTTTTCGAAGTCTTCGGCAGCTGAATTCACTGGATCTGACTGACCGGCACTTGCGAACAGCTTCTGCTTCGGGCACCGCACGGCAAGAAAGAATGAGGAAAATGGCGTCGGCTGATGCTTTTATACTCCAGATGCTCTGACGTCGGGGAAAGTGTGACATCAGCCGAGGCCAGACCCAGACTTTGGAATCTGGCCGACCGAAGGGCTGCCTGAGGCAGGACAACCCATATGTTATGACTGCAGATGCATCCTTGAAGGACATCAGTACACTCCTAGTCTGACTACGTGCCAAATTGTTACCCTGATTTGTAGGTACTGTGTGAGCTGAAGGGAGCAGTATCTGTAACAGTACGCTCCTAGTATGACTACATGCCAAATTGTTACCCTGATTTGTAGGTACTGCGTGAGCTGAAGGGAGCAGTATCTGTAACAGTACACTCTTAGTCTGACTACATGCCAAATTGTTACCTTGATTTATAGATACTGCATGAGCTGAAGGCAGCAGTATCTGTAAAAGTATTCTTCTAGTCTGACTACATGCCAAATTGTTACTTTGATTTATAGATACTGTGTGAGCTGAAGGGAGCAGTATCTGTAATAGTATGCTTCTAGTCTGACTACATGCCAAATTGTTACGTTGATTCGTAGATACTGCATGAGCTGAAGGGAGCAGTATCTGTAAAGTACAGTTTTGTACCTACCATAAATGTAGATGTTCGAGTGTATACCCTGCTGCAGTCATCACACTTGGGTTATCCTGCCATCAAGCGGTCCTGCAGTCGGCCCGAATTCCAAAGTCTTGGTCCGGTGTCGGTTGCTGTCGCTTCTTCCCTGATGTCAGAGCACCAGTGGTATATCAGAGGCATCCAACGCCATTTTCTTCAGTTTTCCTTGCCCCAGATGTCAGGTGCCCCTAATAGGTAGGCAAAGATATATATATATATATATATATATATATATATATATATATATATATGTATAGCTATATGGAAAAAATAAAACAAAAACCATTAGGCACAAGCAAATACACCACAGAGGTAGTATGGAATAGAGTGGTAGAGATAAGTTGAGCTAGTTCAGAGGGGATGGAGGGAGGGTAACCTGGGCTGCAGCAGGGTATACACTCGAACATCTACATTTATGGTAGGTACAAAACTGTACTATGTTCATCGTGTTACCCTGCTGCAGTCATCACACTTGGGTAGAATCCCAAAGCTAAGGATGGGAGGTGGAGTCAAACAGGGTTAGAGGAGGCTAGAAGGCACTGCAAAACTGCAGTGGCGAAGCCAGGTCTAGTCTTAGAGTAAAGTGGTAAGTGGTAATGTTTGGTGAAGGTGTGTACTGAACTGCAAGTTGCAGCTTCCAGAATATCCTTGGTAGGCACCCCCCTGAGGAAGGCTGTAGATGTAGCTGCTGCCCTGGTAGAGTGGGGCCTTATGGTAGCAGGAACTGGTTTTCCATGGTGGGTGTAGCAAAAACGTATGCAATGTCCTATCCATTTGGAAATGGTCTGTTTTGAGATAGCCTTTCCTTGTGATGCTGTAGCATAGGATACAAAAAGCTGGTCAGATTTTCTGAAAACCTTAGTTTTATCCAAGTAGTAATGTAGCTGCCTGTGAATGTCCAAGGAATGCAGGAGTCTTTCTCCTTTGTTCTGTGGATTTGGAAAGAAGGTGGGCAAATGGATGGTTTGAGTTAGAGCCACACTGGATACCACCTTAGGCATAAAGGAGGGGTTAGTTCGTAGAGAAACTCTGTCTTGATGAAAAATGGGGAAAGGCTCTACTGCCATTAGTGCCTGAAGCTCTGAAACCTCTTCTAGCTGAAGTAATTGCTAGCAGCAGGGCAGTCTTCCATGATATAAACTTTAAGTCAGCTGACAAAGCTGGCTCAAAAGGAGGTAGCGTGAGTTTTTCCAGAACAAAGTTGAGGTCCTAAGTAGGTGTTGGGGCTCTCCTGGGAGGCCTAATGTTTTTGGCCCCTCTGAGAAACTGCCTTAGGAGTGAATGTGAAAATAAGGGAGGATCCGTGTTGTAGTGAGCAGAAATAGCTGAGGCGTGGATTTTAATAGATGAAAAAGAAAGGCCTTTGTGTAACATCTCAGTTAAATACTGCAGAATCTGAGGTATGACAGGCTGAAGGGTATTTTGGCCTTTAGCTTGGTTCCAGGTGCAAAACCTTTTCCATTTGCCTGAGTAGGCTTTCCTAGTGCTGGGCCTCCTGGCCTCCAGAATAACATCCATAACAGCTTGTGAGAGAGGAGCTGGCTTGTTGCTTAGGTGATTTGCCATGCAGCCAAGTTTAAGGTTTTGAGCTGGCTGTGTAGAATCTGATTGTCTTGCTGTGTGAGCAGGTGGGTAATTTGTGGTAGAATCCATGGTGGGCCCTGGGCCATATTCCTTAATTGTGGGTACCAGTGCTGGCGTGGCCAGTCTGGGGCAATGAGTATCATTCAGGGTCTCTCCATCCTGACATTCAGTAGCACCTTTGTGAGAAGGGGTAATGGAGGAAAGGCATATACTGTTAGCATTTTCCAATTGAATGAGAGTGCGTCCACTTTCCAAGCTTGATGGTGAAAAGTCTTTGTGCAAAATTTTGTTAGCTGATAGTTTTGAGGGCTGGCAAACAGGTCTATGCCTGGGAGCCCCCATTTTTGAGCTATCATTGTGAATACTTGTGGATCCAGTTTCCACTCGTGGGGATCCATGATGTTTCTGCTTAGGTCGGCTGCCAATGTGTTCTTTTTTCCTGGCAGAAATTGAGCTTGTAATTGAACTTGGTAAGCCAGTGCTGTGTTCCACAAGGTCATTGCTTGCCTGCATAGAGATTAGAAGTGTGTGCCCCCTTGTTTGTTTATGTACCACATTACTGTGGTGTTGTCTGTCTTTATGATAAGCTGTCCTGGATGTAAGAGGTCCTTGAAGGCTGTCAGAGCATTTTGTACAGCTAGCATTTCTTTTTGATTGATGTGCAGATTCCTTTGATCTGCAGTCCATATGCCTTGAACGCACTGTCCTGCCATGTGTGCCCCCCAGGCATAGTCCGATGCATCTGTTGTCATAGTTTGCCTGGCTGGGGGTAGGGTGAAAGGCTGACCCTTGTTGAGGTGACATGCCTGTGGCCACCATAGAAACTCCTGTTGAAGGCAGGGAATGAGAGGTATCATTGTTTCCAAGCTGTGGCTGTGTTGAGTCCATATGCTTTTTAGGTACCATTGTAATTTCCTCATATGCAGTTTTGCAAATGGTATTAGTAGTATGCAAGATGCCATGAAGCCCAAGGTCTGCAGAATTTTTCTTGCAGGGAGTTGGGTCTTTGTTGCCATTGTTTTGAAGTATTGAGTTAGTTGTAGTTGTTTGTCTGGCATCAGATAAGCCATCTGGGCTGTTGTATTCAAGCTGGCACCCAGGAATGTCATATTTTGTGAGGGCACTAGTTTTGATTTCTTTTCGTTTACTGTGTACCCTAGGCAACTTAGAAGATGTTTTACAAAAGCCAGGTGTTGTAAGAGAATGTCCTTGCTTTCTGCTTGGATGAGACAGTCATCCAGGTATGGGTATATTTGAATTCCTCTTTGTCTGCAGTATGCAATTACTGGTGCCAGGCATTTTGTGAAGACCCTGGGCGCAGTAGATAAGCCAAAGGGCAGTGCAGAGAATTGTTAATGGGTTGAACCTGCAATGAAATGGAGGTATCTTCTGCAATTTTGTCTGATAGGGACATGCAGGTATGCCTCCTTGAGGTCCAACGTTACTAGCCAAGCTTTCTTGCCCAACATGGGAAGAAGCTGTTGTAGTGTTAGCATCTTGAATTTGGGTACTTGCAAGAAGGTGTTTAAAACTGAAAGGTCCAGAATGGGTCTCCAAAAATTGTCCTTTCTGGGGACTAGAAAGAGTCTTGAGTAAAATCCTTGGCCTTGCTCCTGTGTAGGAACCAGTTGAATGGCTCTCATGTCCATGAGAGCTGTAATTTGTTTTTGTGCTTCTGCCCATTGATTTTGTGGCAGGTTTGGCATTCCTTTTATCCTTGGCAAGATGTGGAAATGGAATCTGTATCCATGTGAGATAATGTCTAGGACCCATTTGTCCTTTGTGACGATGCGCCAGTTGTCTGAAAAAAGTGCTAATTTTCCTCCCAAGGGAGCTGCCAAGAGAGTTTTGCTTGGCAGTTTGAGGTTTAAGTCATTGTGTTTGCCTTCTAGTAGTTTGGGACCTGTCTTCTCCTCCCTTCTGTGTTGCAGTGCCCAATAGGCGAGGTTTGTAAGGGATTTGTGCTTGTCCTCTGCCCCTTGGGTGCCTGTATTTACCCCTCTGTGGTCTGTCAGAAGCTGGAAAGGACCAATTTTTTGTTGGCCAATTTCTGCTGAAGTGTGGGGGCTGTACCTGTAAGAAATCTTTGACCATCTGCATAGATTTTGCCTTATCCTCCATTTTCTTTAAAACGTCCTCTGCTTTAACCCCAAATAAGACATCCTGCTGTAAGGGTGCATCCAGTAACTTTGCTTTAACATGATCAGGCAGAGATTGTTCCTTTAACCAAGCATGCCTACGTATAACAGACCCAGTAACAGCTGCTCTAGAGGAAGCTTCCAAGGCATCAAAACCACATTGTAAAGTATGTTTGCCCACCTGTTCAGCTGCATGCAACAGATCTTGCATTTCCTTGAATTCAGACTGTTGAGGGTGCGTGCCCATCTTTTGTTTTATTTGAGGGATTAGGAATTGCTCGTATTTAAGCATGTGAAATTGACAATTTAGTGCTCTCACAGCTAGAGTAGCTGAGGTGTAAACCTTCTTCCCCCACCTATCTAGTGCTCTGGAGTCCCTTTCTGAGGGTACAGGATTTTTAGCCATAGAAGCCTTAGCCCCTTTGCTGGATCAGCAACAGGGCTTTTGTAAAGGAATTTGTGTGAGTCAGGCACTCTATAGTATCTATCTGGTTTGGCTGGAGCAGGAGGCAGAGAATCTGGATTTAGACTAGATTCTAAGAAAACATCATCCACAATGTCCAAAACTGGGGGGATAACAAGTGGTCTGTGCTGGGGGAGTAAAAGAAACTATCGGAGCCTTTTCTTTGAGTCGGTGTAGTCCTGACCTTCCCAGTGGAAATGTTCCCTCATGGTATGTAAGGTTTCCCCAAAGGAATAATGTTCAGGGGGAGAAGCTGAGGGAATGGAGTCTTCAGCATCAGAATCTTCATATGGGGGAAAGGAGTAATCCTGTTCCTCAGAGGAGCCTGAGGAAACAGACACTTGATCAGAGAAGGCATAATCCTCCTCTTGTCTAAGCCTTTTGTCGGGGGGGGGGGGTTGTGAACACCTGATCAAAGAAATCAAATCTTCAGCCATTTTAAGCATCTGTTGCTTAGGCATAGGGCCTTGACCTGGAGACTGAAGTGTAGGCTTTTTTGGTTTTAGATGAGTCTTAAGCTTAGCATAAGATTTTATGGTGAGAGTAGTCAGTCTGAAGACACCTTCAGAAACCGAAGGTGTTTCTACAGCGCCGGCTTCCCCTACTGCAATGTCGTTGATAGGGCCTAAAGAAAATGGCTGCGTCGGCCTAGAACTCTCTGCTGGGGGATCCAAAGCGGTCTGGGGATCCAATTCAGCAGTAGCCAGGGGCTGCGTAGGCACCTCACTGAAAACTGGAGAACTGGCGACCGGCCCAGCTGAGGCCTCGGAGTCTGGCTTGGATCTAGGCTGCCTGTCTTTATCTTTGCGTTTTTTATGCACGCCGGTAGTCGGTTGCTCCGACGGCATAGTGTAATTAAATTTTTTTCCGAAGTAGTGTTGTGCGAAATCAAAGCATCGCTTTATAGTTTGCTTATTGAACCTAGCACACAACCGACAACCAGTGATGTCGTGGTCTGGGCCTAGGCAAGATATACAAAAAGAATGAAAGTCCTTATGAGATATTTGCTTCCCACAAGAAATGCAATTGTTAACTTTTTCTGACATCGGACTGAGGCAAGAAAAGGTTCCCCAACGGGGTACTTAGCTTTGAAGACTTCAGACTGAAACTTGATTTGAAAATCTCAGGTGTCGGACGATCGGCACTTGCGAACTGCTTCTGCTTCGGGCACCGTGCGGCAAGAAAGACTGAATAAAATGGCGTCGGATGCCTCTGCTATACCCCTGGCACTCTGACGTCAGGGAAGAAGCGACAGCAACCGACGCCGGACCAAGACTTTGGAATTAGGGCCGACTGCGAGACCGCCTGACGGCAGGATAACCCAAGTGTGATGACTACAGCAGAGTAACACGATGAGCATCAGTACGCTCCTAGTCTGACTACGTGCCAAATTGTTACCCTGATTTGTAGGTACTGCATGAGCTGAAGGGAGCAGTATCTGTAAAAGTATGCTTCTAGTCTGACTACATGCCAAATTGTTACCTTGATTTGTAGATACTGCAGGAGTTGAAGGTAGCAGTATCTGTAACAGTACGCTCCTAGTCTGACTACATGCCAGATTATTACCTTGATTTGTACATACTGCATGAGCTGAAGGGAGCAGTATCTGTAACAGTACGCTCCTAGTCTGAATACGTGCCAAATTGTTACCCTGATTTGTAGGTACTGCATGAGCTGAAGGGAGCAGTGTCTGTAACAGTACGCTCCTAGTGTGACTACATGCCAAATTGTTACCTTGATTTGTAGGTACTGCGTGAGCTGAAGGGAGCAGTATCAGTAACAGTACACTCCTAGTCTGACTACATGCCAAATTGTTACCTTGATTTGTAGGTACTGCGTGAGCTGAAGGGAGCGATATCTGTAACAGTACGCTCCTAGTCTGACTACGTGCCAAACTGTCACCCTGATTTGTACATACTGTGTGAGGTGAAAGGAGTAGGATACATTTTTCTACTTGCTTACTTGCTAGGATATTCAGTAATAATAACCCAAAGTATTGTCATCCATATCTAAAAGGAAGGACCTTCTTAGATTTTTAATTCAGTGAACAATGACCATGTCATAATTGCCCTTAATTCTTTTTAACATAGTTTAAATGCAACTGATTTATTTTCTATGGGAGGCATAACAAAAAAGTCACAACACAATCTCCATTTTGGAGAATGACAAAGCAATGGCTCACAATCCAGCTCCTTACCTACTGGAAATGAATGGAAATCACAGGTAATAAGCAGATCTCCTACCAGGGTGTTTAAAGAGTTGTCAAAAAAAAAAAAAACTAAAGTATTGCTAATCACTAGAAAATATTTCCTTCACATTTCCTTTACACAGCAGACCTGCCAACTTTAAGAAGTGTAGTTATGGCAGATCAGTAAAGCTTGCAAAGGTCAAGCACAAGACTTCCTCCCAAGCCTTGCATCTTCTCTTCATTTCCAAATATTGTTTCCTGGAGAATGATGCAGAATTTTATTAATTTTTATACATCAAACAATTAGCATAATTTCTCTCTTCTTTTCCTTTCTTTTATGTCAAACTCTATGCATAAAGTGCTGTAATTTTTTACCAGATGATTAATTATTGCTCCAACTTTAGGGTGATACTTTCCAAGAAGAAATCCAGCAATCCTACAACTTTTGTAGGATGTCAAGTTGGAATGGGAGAAGAGAAGAGGGGATTCTTCAGGAATTTTTAATCCATCAAAAACATTATCAGCAGATCTTAAAGAATTACAGGCAAGGTAATCAGAAGCATATTCTGCACTTTACTGCATCCATGTAAAGTCAAAAATGGCCACATTTTATATTCTGATGCAATTAGCAGAAAATCCTGATGAGGCAATGTAGGACTCTCGCTTTGGTCATATCCATTTGAAAGTGCTTTTGTGGGTGTTTATTTTTTATTTTGCATTCAAATCAGCCAGTAGAAGGATAACCAGATATCAGAGACTTCAGTTTCTTCTTACATTGGCATATTGCCTGATGACTTGGGAGTGTTACAGTCTTATACTGGCATCTGCAGCTCCACCAGGAGAAAAGGTTTTTGTTTAGTGCTTGTATCAGCTACTGGTAGCATCTCACGTACTTCTACCATGAGGTGGAGGTTATATACAGACTTATTTTGCAACATACACTTTATACACAGTTTCTGAAAATTGCACTGCCAGATTTGCTTACTTGACATATTTTTAGCTAACCTCACATGGCCTTCCTGAAAACATTGGAGGGGATAAATGTATCTCCAAACACCATCATACTAGGTGACTTCAACTACCCTAATATAGACTGGGAACACTACTCAAGCCCGAACACTCTAACCCAAAGATTCCTGGAGTTCATAAACTCAAATGCCATGGAACAACTAGTCACCATCCCCACAAGAGGTGAAAACATACTTGATCTCATCATCACGAACATGGGATCAAAATGTTCAACACCGGAAGTATACCCCTCACTGGTGAGATCAGATCATAAACTAATCTCGCTGGAGGTCCTCATCCCCCCACCTGAAACAAAAAGACCACAGTGAAAAACTTCTCAAAAGCCGATTTCACACTTCTAAAAACTAGTGTGGTCTCCTTTAAGGCCCCTGAGCCAGTGGTAAACATTACTCAAACCGCTGAATCACTTACAAATGCCTTCTACCAGCACCTACAGGACTGCATGGATCAGGCAATCCCAAACAAAACTAAGACTCTCTGTACCAAAGGCAAGCGTCCAGTCTGGTGGACCCCAGCCATAAACAAGCTCTACAACAAGAGGAGGAAGCTACTACAAGATAGAGCAAAATCCTTGAAAGGTAAGACACCTTTGATCATTATAAGTAAAAAACTAAGAGCTCTCATAAAATCATCCAAGGCAAATTTTGAGAGAAAAATCGCCAAGGACTCTAAAGACAATCATAAGGCCTTCTTTAGCTATGTTAGAAACCTAGGAGGAAACTCCCAGATATGCTCAGAATTAGTTCAAAATGATGTGAAAATTACTGAACCTACACACATTGCTAACATACTGGCTGACAGGTTCAGTGCAAACTTCTTCCCCCCCAAAAGGAGAGATATCTATTCCAGAGGATTGTAGCCCCCAAACATCTCCAACGCCCAGGTGAGAACTGCCCTCACTAAGGCAAAAAACACAGCATCCATGGGACCGGATGGTGTCCCCGGCTGTGTGCTTCATGAACTCAACGAGGAATTAAACCCACAGTTGGGACAGCTGTTTAATCTTAGCCTCACCTCAGGATACGCACTCCAAGGAGTGGCGCACGCACTGTGGTCCCACTTCATAAGGGCGGTGCCTCCACAGACCCTGAAATTACCGCCCCATTAGCTTGACAAGCCTTATCTGCAAAGCCATGGAGAGGATCATAATGGAACTCATAAATAAAGACATAGGGAACTTGCAGACTTTGGATCCAACCCAGTTTGGCTTTGTCAAAGGCAGATCCTGCCTCTTAAACTTGGTTGACTTTTTCGAGACAGTCACCAAGGCCATTGATGAGGGAAAGGCAGTCCATACAGCCTACCTCGACCTGGCAAAGGCCTTCACACAATACCCCACTCAGGTATCATCGAAAAACTCATCAGCTTGAATGTAAACCCATACATCACAAGATGGGTTGCAAACTGGCTAAGCGACAGAACCCACAGGGTCAGAGTTGCTGGAGCCATGTCAGACTCAAAGCCTGTCACAAGTGGTGTCCCACAGGGCTCAGTCCTGGGTCCACTCTTGTTCGGCATCTACTTTTCTGAAGTACAAGCAAACACAGGAGGGTTATGGCTGACAAAGTTTGCAGATGACTGCAAACTGGGCCATAGTCGAAAACACATCTGACACAGATATCCTCCAGAAGGGCCTCACAGAAACGGATAACTGGTGCCAGAGCCATGGCCTGAAGTTAAACGCCAAAAATGCATAGTCATACCCTTCGGGAAAAACAAGGTTACCCCTAGCTACCATATAGGTGACAATCCACTGAGCACAGAAAAAGTCATCAGGGATCTGGGGACCCAAGTTGACAGTAGTCTTCGCTTGACACTCATGTTGCTAAAGTAGTTAGGAAAACCTTCTATATTGCCCACCTGATCATGAAGGGATTCACATCTAGATCAAGGGAGGTCATCGTCCCCCTGTACTCATCACTCATTAGACCTATGATTGAGTACAATGCCCGCTCGGAATGTATCTGACCAGACACCTGATGCAGCTTGAAAGGCCCCAAAAGTTCCTCACCAAAAGGATAAAGGGTCTCAAAAATATGTCTTATGCTGCCCGACTGAAAGAACTCCAGCTTTATTCAGTCTCATACCGCTTGCTCAGAGGTGACCTGTGCCTGACATATAAGGCCATGTCAAACCCAGATTTGATGAATATGCTAGATCCCTCAGAACCACAAGGGCGGGAGACTTAAACCTTGATACGGTTATAAATAGAACGTGCTGGAGGGACAGATTCATCACCCAGAGACTCCCTATGCTGTGGAACAAAATCCCGGTACATGTGAGGCAGAGCACCTCGCTGGCCTTGTTCAAGAGGAATCTTGACCAATGGATGGGAGATCGCAGATATACCCCAGGGATTACTTCAGTGTCACTGCTTGACAGAGGCACAGAAAAATGATAGGCATAGTTTTTATTCAAACTAAAGGGGTGGCGAAAGCCACATAACTATGGGCTAGGCTTATAAATGCCCTTGGGCAGATAGCCTAGTATGAACCTATGAACCTATGAACCTATGAAAAGAGAGTAGTTATAGAAAATGGTAAACAATGACATCAGACATACAGTTTCCATAAAAATGGCTGACCTGCTAAATTCTATAACTACACAATCTTATATGAATAGAAATAGTTCAGTTATCGTGTTTTTCTGCTATAATATTTCATATCCTTTCACACAACAGCCAGGATTTGGAAAAATGAATTGGCCCCAATTCTATTTGGAGAGTGCCATAGTAGTAGTGCAATGGTAATAAACTATGATTCAGAGACATGATAAAGTTGCAATAAGCAACATTTCACTAGTGCCTCATTATCATAACTCTGATTCGTACACTGCACTGTTAGAGCTAATTCTGCTAGTGCTCCCCCTACCAGCACATGCAATGAAGTTGCACAGGTACCTTCAAACACCCATGTACCCATATACACACAGAAGCACACACACACACACACACACACACACACAGCTGCAAACATGCCCCTACAGGCATACAAGCACACACATATGAGAACACACAAAGATGGCTTTACAGTACTTAACTGCAGTAGAGCTGTGGGTATTCACTTTTGTTTTTGCTTTATTGTATGAGCAGCAGACTAATGTTATTTAAGGCACTGTACCGTGGTGTTTGTTGTCAGCAAAGTTTCAAGAATGAGCAAAAGCAGGACGTTTCCAAAAAGGAGCACATGGTTCAGAATGGTCACCATTCACTGTGGCCAAAACCAGACCTAAGCCACATCCCTCACACCTCCCATAACCAATCTATTTCCTCTCATCTGTCTGCACCACTTTATGCCCATTTTTGAAGTCACAGGCATGTCCAGTGGAGGAGGGACAACTTCTTTTACTGGATTATTTTACAATAGCATCACTTTAACAATGCTTTTTTTTTTTTTAATAAAAGCACCATGTAAATGGAGATTTCACAAACTCTGATAGTCTGCTTCCTTTGTAAAACAGAATACCGGAGTTTGTACAGTGTTTTCCAGAGTACCAGACAATCATTTGATTTGCGGAATGTCTGGAAAAGAATGGATAGGTGGCAACCATAGGTTAATTTGAATTAGCCGGACAGCCACATTTGCATGCAACTTTGAGCAGCAAGAAGAATGCAGTGCTACAGACCAGTGCCATACCTCTCAACTGTCCAGATTTTTGCAGAATGACCAGATTTATGCCATATATTTTTGGTGCATTTCTCTGATTTTGTCATAAAATTTGTGATTTTCTAGCAAATCACTGACGACTGAAGTCAGTAAATAATGACATACATTTGAGTTTCAAACTTTACATCCTTCAGAAAGCGCATGCCAATACAAATCCTATTATTTAACAACCTTCTAAGTTTATGAGCAATATTTAAATTCTGCCCTATTTTTGGTCCTTTGACCCCCCTCCCACATTATTTTAGGCTTTCTCCACATTTCTTGTGCTAAGAGGTTCAATGCTATGGCCAGTGCTTTCATGCCACTATAATGCTGCAGTGGTCTCTGCATTGCTCAAGCATAATGCTGTGTGAAGACCTCTAGGAGAGTGGTAAGGGTGGTGAGTTATGTCCTGCTGCATCCCATGGTATGACTTACTTATGCATACCATTAACTCTTCATACATTAATAAACACATGCAAATGAACCAGGAAATGAATTACCATTAGGACACCTTGCAGGATTAAATTAATGCATTAAATGTACCACATGATATTTTGGTACTTTTCCGTTATCAGGGCAACAGTTCTAATGAACTTTAGGAACTGCTTTTCATGAACTTTAGGAAGTATTTTTCAGCATGGAATACCAAAAGCCGGTGGTTTGTGTGATTGTCGTACATTATGTCAGAAAGGTCCAAGCAGTGTGTTAAAGTCACGAAGGGATTTAATCTCTCTGTTTAATCCATCTTCAAAGTCCCAAGGATAGTATTATGAAGTCGAGTCTGTTTGTTAGTATCGAGGCAGTTTTCATCTGACAAGAAAGTGGTAAGAATAGTTGCGCATCTGCTTTCTGGGGAGAGACAGCCACTTCAGGTATGACTTTTTAAGTGTTGTAGAAGCGTGCTTTTTTAGGTCTTGCCTGAAGTTGCAGCCCTGGTTGTTCATTCATGGCGAACAACACTGACATGTTAATCAGTGAGGCGTTTTATCATTTTGATACAGTATATCATGCTTACATTATTTTTACACTGTAAAATGTTTACCAGTGCATATTCTTTGTTGTTTCTTAACAATCCAGACTGAAACAGAATACTGATCGGACTACACTGCTGTGGTCAGTAGATCCATGCAGTAGAGTAGCCAGAAAGCCAACTGTAGTAGTAAAATATTACAGATAATCTGCTCAGAACAGCACCATTGGTAAAGTGAAATCAACACAGAACATAAAAAACATAAAAACCACAACAGCTGCAGAGCACTGCTGAAATATAAAAATAATCCATTTCAGCCGATCGATGAAAATGATTGTAGGACTAATATAGCATACATCATTTCACTGTAGGACATAGTGTAAATGAATAAAAACACAATTGCTTGCATTTAAAGCTGTGAGTTCTGCAGAAGAATGGGAATGGTAAAAGGGAATGATTGCGATCGAGGGAAAAATGGGTTACAGAGAGGTACATTAAAGTCTGTCTCTCTTTCAAAAGAACCGCTTCAGGGCTGGCAGCTGTGCGCATTAGAACTGTTGCCCTGATAACAGAAAAGTACTGATATTTCTGTACCTTTTTCATTCTTTCTGTTACTATACAGAAGCAAACACAAACTAAAAATGCTTTCCTTTTAAGAAGGCATGCTATACAGAAAAGTATAATTTCACAAAAATAATTTAAATAACTGCTATAAATGTAAGCATTCTAGTAGCTAAACGGGAAACAAATATAACGTGTGTGTTTGGAGCTCTACATGTATGAATATTTTCACAGCATTGCTTAATAAACTCCTGGCTGAGCCAAGGAAGCATAGCATATGTTTTAATTGACACTATTCTATGATCCAGTGAGAAGATAAAGACCTGTACTAGCTGTGACTTGAAATTTGCCCTTGGTGCAAGCAATCCCAACAGTAAGAGAAAGGAGAAAAAAAACACAGTAGCGGCCTGTATGTGCCTCTTTGTATTGGAGAGTTGCAGGCCTACAAATAAAGTTTCCATACATGTGGAAGGAGTCAAGGCTACAAAATGAAGAGTTTAACTAAATATCAAAAGAATGATGCTACAAAAATAAAGGTATATAAAGTTGGCCAACAAAAAATGTGAACCTCACAAAAAAAAAAAAAAAAAAAAAAATATATATATATATATATATATATATATATATATATATATATATATATATATATATATATATATATATATATATATATATTATGCACCAAAACCAAGCAACAATTGGTGGTCAAAAGGAATACAAAATCCCAACTTCCCAAATATGCACACTTCCAAGTTCAACACCATGGTAGGACAGTAGTAAGAAAAAGTTCATGGCATCAAACTATCTGGAATATAGTCCTCCACAGAACATTGTATACGATTAGAAAGTACATAAGACGCTTCCTTCCTGGTGCACCTATTTTTATAATTTAGGAGACAGACATCACCCCAGACACCATGAACTCTCATCTTAGGATTACTAAATATGTGTAGCTCTTGCAAAGGGCTATACGTTAGAGATCAGCTGTGTTTTTTTTTTTATTTCTAAATGTTTTAAACTTCCTTGAATGGGTAATGTGATTATGCATTAAATCCATAAAACCTATGGGTATTAACTACTACTGGAGTATACTTAGCCCTATTCTACAAAACATGACCAGTTTAAAACCAGTAACTGGATCATGCTGTAGAGCACCTCCCCAGCAGTACTGGCATATGAATCCTGGGGTCAGTTCTTACTAAACAGATAGCAGTATGTAGAACTATTGAAGAAATGTGCTTTTCATGTGAGCAATTTACAGACGTACATGTGCATATGTACATGTGCACACACACACACACACACACACACACACACACACACACACACACACACACACACACACACACACACACACACACACACACACACACATGCGCACGGCACACACACACACACACACACACACACACACACACACACACACACACACACACACACACACACACACACACACACACACACACACACACACAGCATCCAAATGTACTTCAAGGCTGCACAACATCAGAGTAGGTACATAATACATTATATAATACATGTGATTAACTGAAATTTGTTTTGTCCTTAGAATGAATACCCCAATAAGCAACTAAACAGCTTTGACTAATAATATTCAAGTAACACTACATGAACAAACCCTGAGTTCACATTGTAAATCATGGAATAAGAAAAAAGAAGACATGTACATTGCATAAACAATGTTGCTATGCTTTTTCTATCAATGTATGTGTACTTATGTCACTGTCTAAAATGGACTTTAATAAAACAATATTTTTATGTACAGTATTTTATTCCATTAATCAATCAGTTTATTAAACAAATGTCTTTCCAAAGCTACATTATGTCTGTTTGCAGATGCACACAAATCCAAAATAGCAACTGATGTCTTTGTTTTGACTGTGCTAGAGCATTGATCACCATGAGCACACTCTGATTAAGTGACTTCATCAGAGTTACATGGAGAATGAGAGAATCAGACCTTAGATTACAGGAAGCAGCTCTTTAATACTGTAGAGCCTTATTCCCCTATGCCAAATACCAATCTATGACAGCAGCATGGCTGAACTTAAATGACAAACAGTTTTAGAATATTTTAATTATGAAACATAAAATGCTTCGTCAAATTCTGATATACAAACTCAAACTTCACTTCCAATGTGTATGTCAGCTAATAAAAAACTAAAATCCTTATTAAATAACATAACTTTTAAAATGAGAATGCAATAGGAATTCTGTACCCAGTTGTTGCAAATCCAGTTTAGTGAATTGCCATTTTACAAATGGCAAATACAACTTAAAATATGAGAAATATATAAAATCAAAAATTAAATTACACAACTACTGCATAGATGCTTTCTTTGGGATGGGGGAATGAGGGGGTGCCACCCCTTCAGTACTTCCATCACTTATTAATGTACTCTGAGGTTGTACAGTCTTATGGTTAGAATGAATAATTGTCTTTGCATCAAAAGGGTGTGATCTCAGAGCTCGTATATTTATAAATGTAGCCCCACCTGCAAAAACAAAATGTAATATTTTTCACTAAATAACATATTTAATAACTACAATAGATTTTGAAACTGTACATGACTGCTGGCTAGGATTGTACACAAACACAGAAAAACAATTTTTTACACAGTTTTAAAGTCCATTTTAGACAGTGACATAACTACACATACATTGATAGAAAAAGCATAGCAAAATTGGTCCATGCAGTGTACATCTTCTTTTTAACAATTATCATTTATACCAGTACTACATAAATTGTTCAGTTCTTGCCTTCCCTTTACACTCCTCCTTTCAAACATTATTCTGCATATATTTTTCTAACAAATAACATTTATTTTATGCAATATACTCCTTTCCTTATCTAAACATCCTACCTCAATTTCTTTTATCTCATTTACAATATTCAGTATTTGAATTACAGTTAGCTTAGGTTTTAATTTCCAGTTTTTGGTAACTGCTTTTTTCGCAGCCAACAGCATTAAACTTAATAAGGCCTTACTCTATCTAGGCAATTCTCATCCTATGTCCCAGCTCAAAAGAATCACATCATTAGTAGAAATTATTTGCTCTTCCAACATTTCTGACAAAGTACTTTGTACATATTTGTAAAATCTGCCAGCTCATTACATTCTCAAAAAGCATATTCTCAATTACCTATCTCTTTCCTATTACATCTCTCCAACATTTGTTTGTACCTGAAGAAAAGCTTTCTAAAATCTGCTTGAAGTATAAAAAATACCTCTGTAGATACTTCCAAGGAAAAATGTATACCTTCTTGAATTTGTTGTATACTTAGGAACGATAAACATGTCCTCCCATTGTTCCTTTACCAATTACTTCCACTCTCTTCCCAATATTTTCTAACCTCCTCTTACTATTTCTTATAATTATAATTATATATTTTATATGGTCTACTAATTAACCCATTTTTAACAGCAGTATCAGTTTTAACCTCAACAAAAAAAAAAAAAAAACTCATTCATATCATTTTCTCTTTGCCTATACTCTGATATCAATCCCAGTTAGGGAAGTCAGTGTCGAACCTGTACTCCAAACTTCTGATTGCCATTATTACACTGTATTTCCATTCCTTGCTTTGTATACAGCTGGCTTTATTCTCGTTAAGGACCTGCATTCAAAATTTTACTCACTCCCTATTTCACTATCATCATCACCTCTTTCTACCTTGATGTATAACCTTCTGCTTGTATTATGCATATGAGCCTTAACTGCATAGCTCTAAGGAATCCATTCAATCAGGTAATCCTAACCTGACTTGTTTTAAGGAGAGAATAAGGTTATAGGAAAGAGAATGTTAAAAGCTGCAAGTTGGTGTTCCATGTACTTAACTATTCAAAAATTTGGGTTTGAGGATACCAGATTCCAAGTACTCATTTGAAAAGCCTCTTAGCTACCCACTAAAAATGCATATAACTGCTTAAATAGTATGGATATGCTTTGAAAAATACAACCACTACAATTTCATAATACATAAGTATACATACACACTTTCAACACATTAAAAATCTGTTTATTTCTTGCTTCTTAGCATGTTATAACACAAACCACAACCAGTGTCTAAAGAGAAATATAACATTTAAATTTCAAGTCTGTGGGCTGCATTTGTCTTTATAACCTCTTCAAACAAAAGATACATTATTACTGACAAGATGCAATATCTGATAGTTATATCAATAGACTTACAATATACAGTGCATATAATGCGCAAAGCACATTAGTTACAATGCTACAAAAAGTAATGAACATTTACCTAGCAGTGTTTAAAATCAGTCCAAAAATTTGGCAATAACATTACAGTAATAGTTTTCACTTCAAGAAAATTATTTCAAAGTTTCTAGCTAAACAGTGATACTCATTATAATACTATGTCAAACTGAGGCATGCCCTGTTGGAGGCTTACACAGGTTTCCCCTAGCTGCTGGCAGGCATCCACTGTGGTGACGGCTGAGGGGGCAGGAACAAGCTGGCATCAAGGACAATGATGCATGTGATGACACACTCAATCTGCTCAGGCAGGGACTTGTCGCCCCTGTGTCCATTCTCCATACATGACCCTTAACCACTTGCCTGTCTGAAAGGAGGAACAATAGTCTTACTGGTAGTAGACTGCAAGGTCATTTTCTTCCTACAGATAAAGCACTATATAACCATTCATGGACAATATGGTGGGAAGAGTCCAAGATTCACAGAAGTATTAAATGGTAAGTTTTCTCTATTTCAGGACAGGGAGGGCCCAGCTGAGGGTTACAACAACATTTGGGCAAACCTCTCCACACTCGAGGTGGATAGCTGAGAGAATAGACTAATATGAAATAATGACAAACAGCACTTATGAGTGGAGAAGCTGAACACAAAAAAAACAAAACAAAAAGCTTGAGTTGAAAGCAATGCATGAGAACTAGTCACTTTGCAAAACACTGCCAAACATGTTGGAGCTTTTGTTAGTATAAAACATGTGAACAGTAATGATCAGAATTGCATGTAATTTCACTATGATACATATTTTTAGAATCCTGCTTAGAGTTTGCTATTGACACTAGCAATCAGTGCTTGCCATGAAACATCCTAACAACTACATTTGAAACATATTCTTTGAATTTGTAATTTTGGTAAGCCAGCATTGGCTCACAACATGTCTTGAATGCCCATAGCATAATGCCTCATCTAGATACTCTATAACATACACGTGAACAAATAAATGATATCTGAAAAAAATAATTCACCCATTTAGTCTTTGGGAACAAAATAAAGTAATGAAGAAGGTAGATATATACCAGTGTGTTCAATTATTGTTTCAATGGTGTTATTGAAATATTTATGATTTGGTATTATTGTATCATTATTTTGATGGCCCACAGAATTTCACTTGCATGATTATTTTTCATGAAATTAAATGACAAGATAAAATCCACGTTTAGTCAAGACCTTACTTGCATAGAAAAAACTGCAGTGCAATTTCACTTGTGAAGAATCTTAATAGAAGTTATAACATCAATGCTATATTGTCGTTATAATCTTGACACAAAGACTACATTTCTTTTTCATTTTTTAACTCACCTTCTGTTCGGATGGTGAATGGCGAGTCTCCAAGTCTCTTTGCTGAGAACTGACCTCCAAGCGATGTCATTAGAAAGCATAGGGTAAAAAATCCAATTCCAGCCAAAAATATCCTAAAGCAAAAACAAGGAGACAAAACCATTAATAAAATGATAGTTAAATTATGCCATGACATCTGCAGCCTAGAACCATTAAGTATCAAAAAAAGTGAATAAATAACAGATTGCAAACTAACAGTTGTGCAATACTAGAGTAAATGCTGATTGCTTTTGGGGTTTTATGAACCTCTTTAGGAAATAAATGGAAATGGCAGAAATGACCAATGGGACTGAGGTACAATATACTACATACAGTTTTAGGAAACACTAAACACACTATACAGCTGCATTTATCTACAGTTAAATTAATAAAAATTAATTATATCACAAGGCATACTTAATAAGGACTACTCAGTTTACAGATTTAAAATGAAGAAAACAAGGCTTTATATTTAAAATTACACACGATTTCTCAAACTAAACCTCTTTTTACTAGTTAGTCATGCACTTTCTATTTCAGATGTTCTATTATAAACATGTAATAGTTATCATTCAAGCAACTCACTTGCTGTACAACATGTTGACCCCACACAAACATGTAAATATATTAGACATCACTACCGAATTTCGTACAAGAAGCTAGCCTGTTTATTGATAACTCGGAATTGCAATTCTACAGGCTAATTTAGAATCATGGGTCTCATTACAAAATTATTGAAACATAACCTCTCAGTGACTGACTGATAAAATGCACTGCTCTCCTATTTGCTGATGTGGTACCGATGTTAAAGTGCTGACAATTTTCTACTAACAGACTCTTACCAGGTGGTTTCAGCAATCTCACTCCACTATGTTGAATGTTCAGTGTTAAGAATCAGCTGACATGGCTAGCCTATAAAATGTCTGATCTTAAAGAAAAAGGTAAAGAATCAAGGGATGCTGGGCAACCCTTTGGGGGGGGGGGGGGCTGCCCTAAGCTGCTGGAGCATTATACGCTGTATAAGTCAAAAATGTCCTCTGCAAGGTAACATTTTGTACAAGCAGATGTCTGGAAAAGCTAACCATCCAGATATGTTTTCATAAAGTAGACCATCAATGGAACCAAGCCTCTTCTGCAATGTTAAAGTGATTTTCCAGTGTTAGGATATGTCTACGTCATTTGATGAGTCAAGTGCCATGTTGCACTTTTATTTACACTTATTTATAGTTACATATTTGTGCCATTTATTAATAAAATGCTTCATAAACTTTTTATTAAACTCTGACCAAATAAATTTAGCATGTACTACTGTGACATTACCTTCAGGTTATGTGGTGTGTCCATAGACTAAGATGGCACCTTCAAGTATGTCCTGTGGTGCACCCATTAATATCTATGGACACAACACTCGTTTTTCCTACACTGACACCATTAAGGTTAAAGTTTAATGTTTTTCCACAGTGCTGTCAGTGTATGTTTATCATATTTTTAAAGTGTATTTCTTGTATAAATTCAACATGTAAATGTTAACTAATGGATAAAGGCACTGTTTGCCAGTTTTTGTACTATATCCTGTAGTGCAAAGGTAAGATTAGAAAAACTGGAACATCACTGTAAGAATTTAAGGAACTTCGCTAATTCTTTGGCAGTGTTCTCTAATAGGTTTCTGCCATCAGGTAATTTGCCTTTTAACATAACTGCAATGACAAACATTAACGGGCGGACCACAGCACATGGTTATTTTAAGAGCTGAGTCAGGTCTTTGTTGCTAAACAGCTCCAACCAGTGGACTACCATATAGTAGTTGTTTGTGGCTTGCATGTCTCCTTCAGATTAATCTGTGAAGTATGACACATTAAAATCTGATATCACTGAAAATGGTTCTTTTCTATTAAAAAGGCTACTTTCTCAGTCATCTAAATCTGTCACTGGCAACCTCACTTCCAGAAAGGAAGGTTTAATTCTGATAGTCCAAATGGTCAACATATGTCTAATCTCCCATTTTAGGAAAGATTATTAAGAGGTCATCAGCTATACAGATGGAGTCATGTTTCTAGCCCTAAGAACATGTGGACCCTACTCATTCTAGCTTCAAACAATGACACATTACTGATACTCATATATGGTATATGAAATACCATATGTCTATACACACACACACACACACACATATATATATATATATATATATATATATATATATATATATATAAAAAGTCTTTATGGTACATTCAGGCCAGTAAAACCAAACACCACCAGCTGTAGACATGACATGTTTTGTACTTTTTTGACTTTGTCAGTGCAGCAAAAATGGATTGTTTGGTTATACTTTAGAAACATAGGGCTTACTACTCAGTAGGATGCCCATAAACATGAAGGTGCCTGAATATCCCAAGCAGCATTCAAGCAAAGGCCAAAAAGGTTATACAAGCAAACCATTCAGTAAAAACTGCAAGAAAGGCTCACCCAAGCTAGAGTCTTTACTGTGTAACACCTTAATCCTCCTGTACTGGATGCCCGATGCACTATTGAAGATTTTACTCTACTGCAAAGTGTTTTTCTTTTGATTACCATATACATGCATTTTACACACTACTAGCTGTTTGTATGAGTACTAAACAGATAGTTAGCCAGACTGACTTTACTGGTCGAGAAACAGATCAATGCATGTTAGATACTTTGCTGTTTATATAGCTATTATAACTGAGTCTAGTTGTTATCACAGTTATAGTTAACTACCCGTATCACCTTACCTTTTTTAACCTTGCTAAGCAACCTACTACTCTCTTACTTGACTGGAATCCTCACACTTCTCTCTCTGTTTCTATTTTACTCCATAATCCTTAACAACATATCTGTCCTTCTATTTCAGTCCTTTTATCCTACTTCAGTGTGTGTCTGCACATACAGAGACGGCTACCTGAACTGCTCCCCTGAATGAACGAATTTCTCATCTGTGGAACCCATACTTTAAATGCTGCCTGCAGTGTATGTTTTCACTGAAACATCCATCTCTTTAACTTTAATTGTTTAATATCATAAGGTATAGGTGTTCACACTACTGCACCCTCTTTTCTCTCTCTCTCTCTCTCTCTCTCTAGGACCTAATACTCTGTTATCTACATAAATAATTGACTTCAAAAGAAACAAAGACATTTTTATTTTTGTCTCTTTAGAAGGAAACACTACACAGTATTGGAATACATCTATCCCACTTGCTTCCCTTGTTACTTATGGCCTGGGAAATTTTTGTCTAACATCCAAAGGCTCTTGTGTACTGACATGGGGAAGCTACTGTAACTGATTGTTTTTTTCTGGTCACACTGCCTTGGTCCACATCACAGTTCAACCTGCGCTGTTCACCCATACACTGCTCAAGCTCAGTCTGCACCCTATCCTACTACCAATTCCCACCCACCCCCAATACATCTACATTTATAGCAGCCAGGTAACACACACCCCTACCCTAACTACCCAATCACCACAGCCTACCTACCTAATCAACAATTATAAACCCACAGATAAATCTCAGCCTAAGACATCATAATATTCAACCCTAACAGGATCCTCTCCATCTTACAATATGTTCCTACTACAGGCTGCTAGTCTAACTATTCTGTCATTAATTGTCCACTTTACCTCATATAGTGTCAACCTAAATGAACCAATATGTTATCACACTTCCTCTCTCTCCTTTCCTCAAAAAATTAACTCTTACAGCTTTCACATATCCTCTTTTGTCTTTAATACCACATCCACTCAACACACTCCCTTCATATTACTAGCTCACCATTACTCCCACCAAACCTCCCTGATATATGACAGGTACAAAGCCAAAATCATAAAAACATTAATCTACATAGTAACATAACTCACTCTTACTGAAGACATACATTCCAACCCTGGACCAACAACCAACCTGACATACTCATCCACCCATCCTACCAACCTCTCCCACAGCATACTTAATCACGGAAAAGTAGCAGATCTATTGCTACTAAACATAAACATTAGAAGTATTACTAACAAAATTCATGATCTGTATGTCAGTCTTTCACTATATTCATCTGATATTGTTTTAATAATTGAAACATGGCTAAAACCTGACAATAGCAATGATGATGTTTTGACTCCTGGATATAATATCCTACAAATGGATAGAAGCGGCAAAAGGTGAGGTGGTGTATAAATATTATTTAAAAATCACTTGGAAGTTGATACTCTGGATAAAAATACTCCCAAATTTGACAATGATGAAGTACTTTTTACCAAACTCAAAATTAACTCTAAAAAATACTAAACATAATAGGAACTTACATTTCATCTGGTAACGATATCTCTGCACTTGAAAACTTACGGCATTGGACCTCCAATGCACTTCCACAATAAACAATAATTATGGGTGATATTAACATTGATTGGCTTACTTTCAACTCTTATAACCCCACTAATCACATCAACCTCCATGGGTTCACACAAATCATACAATCTCCCACCAGAATTGAGAAGTCATCCAAAAGGCACTCCATTTTCGATTGGATATTAAATAGATCAGTCTTCTCGTTTCAACCTGGCTGTATCCCAGACAGCCTCAGTGACCATCTACCAACCCAACCTTTCTACTAAGACATTCCCTGTATCCTGCAACACCAACTGCTTACCATCTAATTAGGAACAAAAGAAACTTTAACCCCATCAATTTCACATCTGCCCTTAAAAGTTGTAATGGGCACAACTCAAGTTACTAAACCTAGGAGAAGCTGTTACTTTAACTCTAGACTGCTAGACATTCTGAACTTACCTGCCCATCCCAGAACTATCAGAATTAAATCGGTGTGCCCCTTGGTTAAAGAAAGAAACCAGAGTGTCACAAAAGGAAATACTGCCAGCCCAGCTATCTGGAATTTTGTAAATAATTATATGTCATTTGTGAATATTAATATGATTTATACAGAAGTGTGACAGAAGGAGATACTGCTAGCACAGCTATCTGAAATTTTGTAAATAGTTATATGTCATTTCTGAATATCAGCAGGATGCAATTGCTTGTGTTACAACTATATTGCAACAGTATGTTGTCTGTATATCAAGCTGTTGATACAGACATGTGTTTGTAAAGTACTGAGATTATGGATGTGTCCACAGTGTACTCTACTGGAAAAGAATAGAAATGTACATAAATTGTACCTGTGTAAATGAATATGTTTTAATAGTGGGGACTAGAACATAGAGGGTTAACTTGCAAAACCTCAGGAAAATAGTTGAAATTAAATTGTTTTATAACCACATAATAGAAGAGATGTTCTCCTTCAGTTTCAGTGCAATAGGAGACAATGTCTAGAACTAGGGAGCCTACTGCATTGTATTGTAAGTGTTTTATTGTTTTATGTCTCCTAGCAGCTGTAAACATCTGAAGGTTGTATGTTTTCACAGAGAAATGCTATATGCTAGTAGTTTCTGACAATGGGGTTTAGCTTGGGAAATAAAGCCAGGTGACAAAAAGTGATGTCATTCTGCCAGCTACTCCAACAGTAATATCTGATATTAATTTTAGAACACTCAGACAGACAGTGCATTTTGTATTTGTCTTTGACCAGACAAAATCCACTCACCAACTCTGCACTTACCTTGTAAGTTAACTAGGGTACAGTAATTTATCTTAGATTCACTTACAGTACTAACAGTACTCTTAGATTCAGTTAGGAATATAGTGAAGTATACTGTAATTTAGATGTTTTCTGTATATAACTGAGACTGTCCTGCAATGTTGTTTTAAATATTTCCTGTGATTTTGAACTCTAATGTCACTGTGAATACATATTTAGTGTTGCCTTGTTCATTTATTATTTATTATTAAATATAATTAAACCATTCAATTGTGGCTTGTCTGTTTAGAGATATTTAAGCTCCTAGAGTACTTGCATATCTATTTGGTGACACTGGAGAAGCCACTCCTAATAGCCTGGCTCTTGATCAAACTACCATTTGGATTAATATTAATATTACACAGTAAGACTGCCACCCTTTGTTATGAACCTTAAAGTAGCTGATATGTAGTAGCTGGTGGCAGTGGAAACTACCTTATAGTCTGGGCAGAAGGGGGCACAGCTAGAAAACCTGTGCTAGCCTTTCCCAGGTGTGTGTGTGTGTGTGTGTGTGTGTGTGTGTGTGTGTGTGTGTGTGTGTGTGTGTGTGTGTGTGTGTGTGTGTGTGTGTGTGTGTGTGTGTCTTGGACAGGGACACGAAGCACTGCCTGGACAGAGAGGGTGTTGAAGGTCTTGGTTTGGCCACTCAGCTGAGATCTCAACCCTATAGCTGTGTTAGTGTGGAGTCATATTGGGAAATCTGGAGAAAGAGGGAGAAACCAGCCCCAAACTGACTGTGGTCTCTGTGTGCTCTTAAGGGAAATTGTACTTTACTCTGTGTGTACTTGTCATTCTTCAAGTGTGTACATCTCCAACTGTTGCCAGTGGTGAGGACTGAGGCTCCTTGATTACTGGGCCAGGGCAGGGGCATCACACAGGGCATTGCTGAAACTAGGGACACAGCCTGGGACCACTGGCATAAAATTAGGTCCCAAGCCAAAAATAAGCATACCACCAACTTAGAAATAAAGCAAAGAGACTACTTAAACAGGATAAGATTAACTGCTACCACAACATCCAAACTAAGCATCAAAACAACCCACAAAAGTTCTGGGCAGCTATTATTAACATCCTCATTCCAGGTAAATCAAGTACATCCTCGCCAGCTACTGCAAACACCTCAAAAACATAACTACGCAATTCAATAAATACTTTACAGAGTCTATCCAAGCCCTCTCCAACTTCAGAACTCCTCTCCCAACACAGAACCACTAAAATGAAATAATAACAATAACACCTTTACCTTTTAACCACTCTTTACAGCCATGATAAAAAATTGCTTCAGAAACTCAAACCCACAACACTGGCTGCAGATAAACTACCAGCTGATTTTCTTAGAACTGCAGCCACATCTACAGCCTACCCTATAGCCATTCTTATTAACAGATCAATGTATGAAAATCTAGTACCAGAGATTTGGAAAATCTTTCATATTATTTCACTACACAAAGAAGGTGCTGGTACAGAACTGACCATTTACCACCCTATTGCTATTCTACCTGCTCTGTCTAAAATTATATATATATATATATATATATATATATATATATATATATATATATATATATACATAAATATACTCAAATTATGGACTGCTTACATACTCAAACATCTATCAAAGATTCAACATGGCTTTCTTCCCTTTCACAGTACTACCACTGCTCTAATGTCTTTCACCACTACAGTAAACAAACACAAAAACAATGGGAAATTTGTATCTGCTATCTCTCCTGACCTTTCAAAAGCCTTTGACAAGGTGTCACCCTTCTTAGTTTCTCCAAATCTTCTGATTTTCTAATACCATGATGGGAATGGACTCCATTCCTAAGTCAAATTATGATTAAATTTCATGAAATTAATATCGTTTCACTCTGGTGTCTGATGTCAGGCAAAAGTGCTGTTTGTAGGACCCGCAGGGTGCCCAGTAATGATTCCTTCTGCAACACGTATGATTTACCTGTACTGGTAGCATATCTAAATATGACTGTAGACTCTTTTTTAAAGACCCATTGCTCCTACTACTATTGGAACTATCTGGGTATCTTTCTTCCACATCTCATTTCTGCTTGCAAATCTGGCTATTTTATGACTTTGTGTCTCTATGCATAAAGGACACTGTAGTCACTGTGTGTGGTGATTTCAATGATCAGTGCTACTTTTGTCTTATTTTCTTGGACCACTACATCCAGTTTTCTAGCATCTATCTTTTGAACTGTTGATAATGGATGATCCCATGTGATGTAGACCATCATTTCCTATGATGCTTTGTGGCTCATGTTTCCAGTGTTTTTCAGCCACTTCAGTATCATAATGTTTGCACAATCCCCAGTGCAACAGTCTTGCCACATTATTATGCCAACCAGCAATGAGGTATGCAACTGTTTCTAATTGTGTTTTACAAAAAACCTACATTTGTCGGTTTCTCCTACATAATTAAAACCAAATAAATAACAGTGATGGATATAGAAAGGCTTCTTTATTTGCTGTTAAGAGTTTTTCATTTGTCTCAAATAGCAAATTTCATCAGACAACAAACAACAACTAAAACCTCCCTTCTTATATACTTAAAATGGCATCATTTCCTTTTCAAACAGGAAGTGACATATTCAAAGCTTTTTTAAAAAACATATGACCCATATAAAACCTTATTGCTAAAATACTGTTACAATATCCAATCATCTAAGCCAATATGTTCTATGAATAATTATACTGCAGACAATGAATCATTTTTATATATAAATATGCATTTTTATATATATATATATATATATATATATATATATATATATATATACATACACACACACACACACACACACACACATAGATATTCATAGATTAAATGAAAAACTGACTATATCCATCATACTAGCAATGCATTTTCTATGAGACCCAATAATTAATAAAATAGTGATTGCTATATACACTTGAAAAGACACAATATGAATATAAACATGCTAACCAATGCCTACACTGCAAATATTATGATTAATATTCTATTTTTTATTATTTATTATTATTATTAATAATTCCTTATTCACTTTCCTACTGTTTTTACTTTTTTACTTTTTTACTTTTTTACTTACTACCTAGCCAATGCCTTTAATTTAAGTATACTATTAATAGTGCAGTAATAATTTAATAATTTAATCCTGGCTATACACATGAATGTAGTTGCAGTTGCCAAACCAATTCAGCCTTTTCCAGCTGAATACTCCAAGGTCTGCCTGTATCCTATTCTAAAAGACAAAATAAAGTGAAGGGGGGGGGGCTTCACCCCCATACTTAAATATACCAACTCCGACATCACACTACAATGCAGGAAACGACAACTTCCCCACAATGGCCCAGCAATTTTTTTCCCTGGGGAAAAAAAAACATTATTGTGGCCATTTAAGATTTTGGCATTTCATTTTATATGTGACAATGTAAGGGCATTTGATGAACAGCCCTGTTGACATGCTAATATAGACTTAAATTATAGCCATGGCCTAAGCTGTTAAGTAGACAGCTTAATGGGTTAAAGGCAAGGCAAAACATCAGTAGTAACAGAATCACCTTGGAATATCCCCCCTTTGAATTTTTATCCCTGGAATAATAATTTGTCCTTTATCATGGCTTAATTGCAAAGTGGTCTGCCATGGTCACTGTAATGTAATCGATCATTTTAAGCACTCATTTATCCATGGATGTGGGATACTATCAAATGCTTTTTTGCAGTCAGTTCATGCCATACTTAAATTCTTCCCCTTTTTACAGTTCTCCACTATCACTTTATTTAACAGCAAATGATCCTTTGTCCCATATGATTTTCTTTTATTGCCATTTTGTTCTACTGCCATAACTGAATTTCCTTCTAAATGACTATAAACTGTCAGCATCAATTCCCATGTATAGTTTATATGTCATTGGAAGGCAATTTGTTGGTCTATAATTTTTAGGGTGACTTGCAGGTTCACTCTTAAGTAGGAGCAATGTTTTTCCTGTTATTAGCCAGGTTGGTGTCTGTTCGGGGTGCACATTTAAATAGTTCTTACGGCTAAATCTTCATGCAAAGATGTTAATACTTTGAACCATAACTTAGGTACTTAATCTGGGCCTGGGATTTCCTGAATTAGATTTTCTTCACTGAATCCTTCACTTTGGAGGTACTCCATAACCTCAGTTTCTATTTCTTTAACTTCTCCATTATATATCTCCTTTTCTACTTTTCCTCTTTGTCTTCTTATTTTTTGTATTGTAAAGTTTTCTATGTTCAGATTCCTTTGCCTGCATTCCCCTTCAAATAACTTTGGTGCTGCTTTTTTTTTGTATTGATTAGTTTTGCTTGCTCCTTTGCATAGATATTACACCATATTAACTCTCTTTTTCTTTCCCATGTCCATATCTCCTTTCAGATGTCTCCTGACCTTCCTGTCCCTCCTTACTTTGGGGATTCGTCCATCATGCTGTGATGTAACCTGTGTTAGATCATCTACATCAGATCCTTCACTTTGTAGGCACTCCATAACTTCAACTAACATTTTTTTTACTTCTACTTTACTAATCTGCTTTTCGACATTCCCTCGTTGTGATATTTTGTTATTGTGAAATTTTCCATGTCTGGATGCCTTTGCCTGTATTTCTCTTCAAATATATTTGGGGCTGCCTTTTTTATGTTGATTAATTTGGCTTTCGCCTTTGCCTAAATATTGCACCATATTAAATCTCTCTTTCTTTCTCATCTCCATATTTCTTTTTTATACTTTTCAAAAACATCTAGGTTTTGTTGTTTATATTTTTGCAGTTCCTTGGATGCTTCTTTTTCCAAGCAGATCAAAGTCTCTTGGTCTATATACTGTTTTTCAAAAATTTGTTGCAATAATGACCACAACTTTTTTATTTAAAGCTTCTGACAGTTTTTCTTGTGGATGTATTTTTCTTTCCTCTAATTTATCTCAATCTTTTTTTATATCTTGTATCTGGAAATTCAGGGCTTTTTGCACAATAGTAATGATACATAATTTCTTTCTTGTCCTCAATAGTCCACTCTATCATCTTTATGGCTCTTCTTTGGCCTATCAATTTTTGTGATTTTTGTGGACTACTACTTCCTTGTACAACAGGGGGGGCATCCTTCCCCTGGGCCTGATCTAGACCTATTGTAGGAATGTTATCATATTTTGAGGATTCTACACTATCATTTATACCAGTGCACCTACCAGGACTGGGCGCTTTTTTATCCTGGATCTTGTGCACGCAACTATCACTTTTAATTTTGGGCCTACTTCTGTCCATGATATATGCTATATGAATACAGTCTATTTATCAGTGTCATCTTGGTGAGATTTTGTAGAAAACAGGGTCCACCTCATGAAGGCACTCACCAAAACTTGAGGATGAATTAACTTTCAGCACTACTACTTTCCGTTGCTTGCTGACTTTTCTCCATTCTCCCCACATAGCAAACTAATTAATTAATGTTCTTTCAGATCTGAATCTAAGTCAGTCCTCTATTGCCTGGTTCCAAAGCTATTTATCTGGATGCCATCAGCCAACTCAATGGCAAAGTGACCTCCCCCCTCTTCTTCCTGTGACCCTAGGGGTTTCCCAAAGCTCCACCCTTGGAACCCTACTGCTCTCCCTATTTACTAACAATCCATACTTCCACAATACACGATTCCACACTAATATGTCCAACATCTTCCTTACCAGAACTTCACTCACTAACACAAGATCCTTTTTCCTTCAGTCGAAACATGGGTTACTAATTCCCACTGTATTCTGAATACTAATAAAACAAAACTTCTTTTCCAATCTACTAGGTGCACTGTTCCACGTGCCACATTTAATATTCTGTCCAAGAACAAGACCTTTATCTCACCTGCAACTCACACCAAACTTCTAGGTGTAGAGATCGACATTAATATGATATTTTATATCCACATCTTTCAAACCATAAACAAGTGCATAAAAAAATTGGTGCTCTAAGCAGAGATAAGTAGTTTCTTACAACCCCCCGCCCTCAAAATTCCCCATTGTATGCAAACAACACATCTCAACACTTTTCTATGCCTCACCAATTCTTATTAAGCTTAGAAAGACTGACCTAGCTAAACTGGACTCCTGCTACAACAAAATAGGCAGGTTTGCCACAGACACCGTATATCACTAAAGCAACCTAGTAGGTAGCGTTGTCGCCTCACAGTAAGTCGCTGTCCGGTTCGATTCTCAGCTAGAGCGTCTTCTGCATGGAGACGTGTGAATGGGCGTACCTTCGTTGAAGGTTGTGCGTCAGGGCTGGTAACTCGGCACATAAAAATCAACTACCAATCATTAGCAGACCGGAGTTCCACTGTGGCGACCCCTAACTGGGAAAAGCTGAAAGACACAACAACAAGAATAAATTGGGAATTAGTAAGCCGTGCTTCAACTGAAGGAAAAAGGATCTTGTGTTAGTGAGTGAAGTTCTGGTAAGGAAGAAGCTGCACATATTAGTGTTTACTGGTTGGAACTTCCTCAGCTCTTACTCTTTAATCTACTTACTCTAGCCAATAAAATTCTGAATCAGCCAGAGAAAACCCCTGAACTTCAAAATCTGTTACACCCCCATTCTATTAATAGGGATTCTCCGCTCCAGTAATAAATTCCAATTAGATGTAACTAAAGCCAATAATGCCTCAAGTGAATCACTCTTCTCCAACTTCATACCTAAAATATGGAACACCCTAGCTAGCAATATATTGTCTACTACTTCCTTAGATCAGTTTAAAGCAATGCTAAAAACTCACCTAGTAAATACCTGGCTCTGTACTTGTACAAGTCCTGGATAACTTAACCCTTAATTTGCTAACCTGTCTACATTCCAATCTCAGGTTCTAAGTTCCTGTTAACTGTAAATAGTAGTAATAGTCCTGTCTTTCAATCTCATAATTCCCTGGAACTATTTTACACTCTCATACCCTGTCTAATACTAACTATAAACATGAACTCCTTTTTTGTTTCTTTCACATTTGATGTAACTGTAAAAGTTGTTATTTTACTGCAAATCTAAACGTACACTGTTGATTTATTTGTATTTGTATATTTTATGTAGTGTGAAGCTTTTGTCCCTGGGCCTCTGCTGAAAAAGGACTTGTGTCCAGTCAGATCTTCCTGATAAACAAATGTAAAAGTAAACAAATAAATACCTGCAAATTGTGTGTGTGTGTGTGTGTGTGTGTGTGTGTGTGTGTGTGTGTGTGTGTGTGTGTGTGTGTGTGTGTGTGTGTGTGTGTGTGTGTGTGTGTGTGTGTGTGTGTGTGTGTGTGTGTGTATCCAGAAAGATACAGACATATGTATATATCAATATCTTTCTGGATATAGACACACACACATACCAGTAATAGACAAACATGACACAAACATAATACAGAGGAAGTATTGGTTCTGCTAAAATATACTTCAGAAAACAGATCTACAGCGTACTATCAATACTATATATCAACACTAAATATATCACTTTGCATGATTTTTTGAAAGCAAAAGCTCAAAAACCTACTTTCCTTTTATCTTAATTGAAAATCTTGGCATTATCTGACACTGATATCATGGCAACTTGAGAAACTGCATGGAAAGAAATGTGGGCTATTTGGTATGGTATTTGGTTTTCTAAACATTTTATAACCATTGTTCACATTATCACCAAACATCATTTTTAGCGCCACATTTCTAGTGAACATTTTTATGTCTATTATTACGTCCATTAAATCAGAATTTTTAGAGGGTATAATGAGAGACCTTTGTTCAACAGAGATCTCTCACTATTAGACAATAAATAATGACATAACAATGGTTATAAGATGTTTAGAAAACCATCTACATTCATACCTCAGATGCATCCACTTTTGGATGCATTTGAAAGAGCTTGTGAGCATGATTTATTACAATTGTCAATGTCACATACTAGCCCTGACTTTTTTAATTTAACTAGTGAAGAGTCTCAAGCTTTGAATAGACTGCAGAATAATGTTGAGATAGTAATTAGACATGTAGACAAGGGTGGAGCTGTGGTGTTACTAGACAGAGATTTCTATAAGAAAAAAAATGGAGCAACTATTGGCTGATAATAATACTTATAAGGTATTGAGTAAGGTGCAATTGGATAAGATCATAAAAAGTGTTCACAGTGAATTATATGACCGTCTTTTATGTAGAGTAATATACATTGACCTATATAGATACTTTTTGGTTGAGAAACCAATTATCCCCACTTTCAGGGGACTGCCGAAGGTTCATAAGAGTTTGATAGACCCGAATATGAGACCTATAGTCTCGGGGAGGGGGTGGCTTACAGAACCTCTCTCCATTTATTTAGAAAAACCACTCAGACCAGTGGTAAATGGTGTAGCCACTATAATCAGGGACACACAACAGTTTTTAGAGACTTATGCTGGGTATGTTTTTTCTGATGTAGCTATTGGTAATGAACTTTTGGTTTCAGTTGTTTCCTTATTTACATCTATACCAAATAGCACAGGAATTGAATATGTCAGGCTCTTATTAATGGAAGAAGGAGTGCCCAGGGACCTCATTATGAGACACATGTCACTGTTAGACATTGTATTGAATAACAATGTTTTTATGTATGAAGAGGAACATTTCTTACAGACCAAGAGGGTAGCGATGGGCACCCAGTGTGTGAACTCATATGCCAACCTAGTGTTGGCATATTGGGAGAAGACATATGTAATGAATAGTGCAGATTATGGGGAATACATTGGCTACTACAAACGATTTGTAGATGATGTTTTTCTTGTGTGGAAGGGCACTAGTGAACAACTGGAAGAATATGTGGAATATCTGAATGGGACAACAGATTTTCTATCCTTTGAATGTGTTAGTTCTCAGAGGAGATTACAATTTTTGGATGTAAAATTGAGTAGGGAGGAAGATGGACTACACACTGATATGTTTAGGAGACAATGTTAGAAAAACAGTTTGTTACATCTGAGAAGTATGCATCTAGCTCGAGGCTCACTAGTCATGATGAATCATACAGAGAAGTATGTAAGACATTGGCAGATAATTTTAGACATTGAGGTTACAAGGATGGTGAGATAGAGAGATCCATGCACAACAGTTGGTCATATAGGAGTAGAAAAGAAAGACCATATTTCCAAAGAAATGTTAATATTGACAGGGTTGGTGAAGAAGGTTTAATCGGAAGAGAAAATGAGAGGCTTAAAGTGGTTATTCCATTTACAAATAGGAGCAATAAGATAAGAGAAGTAATAGAGAGAAATTAGAGGTTATTGAATGTAGATGAGGACGTCTCCACGATTGTAGGGAATAGGCCAAGGTACACATACAGGAATTCAAAATCACTTAAGCGACTACTTTGTTATGAGCAAGAAAAGATTCACAATATAAGATATTCAGATAGACAGGGGACGTTTGCATGTAGGGGCTGCAATCAGTGCCCATACATGGTAGGTGATAATATATTTGCTCACTCTGACACGAGACAAGAATATATGTTTAAACAATATGCAGATTGTAAGATGAGGGACTTGGTATACCTGGCGCAATGCCAGGTATGCAAGTCCTTCTATGTAGGCAAAACTAACAGGACCTTCAGAGAAAGAATAAGAGAGCATATTTATGCTCTAAATAAGAGGATGATAAGAATGTGGTAGCTAAACATGTGTTGACCTATGGTATGACACATAAGTTTAAGTTTAGAGCATTAGAATTAATTAGGAAATCAGGTAGGTTAGGGAATGTTAAGAATTACATGGTGGGTCAAGAAAGCAGATGGATTATATGTTTACAAGCTCATAAAATGAGCGGAGTGAATGACAGGGTGACATTAAAACCCTTTCTATCAGCTAGATCATATGCACATTAGTCATTTTATCTAGAATCTTAAAATTTTAAATTTTTATAGTTTTATGTAAATGATTTTCAGACATATATATACATACATATAGTTTTTAGTTAGTTTCTAGAATAAACTATATTATATATATATATATATATATATATATATATATATATATATATATATATTTTAGCTTTATTCAAATATAAAAATGTATTTTTGTGCCATTTATAAATATATGCATTACATTAATATTTATACTTATATGTATATATATTTCAGCATGTCTTTTAAAATTTTAGTATGATGTCATAATTGTTTGTGTTGAGCAATAGGCTACTAATATTTGAATCTATTACTTATGGTTGGTAGTTAATGTTTTTTGTTGAAAGTCTGATGAAACGTTGTGATAACGTGAAAGTGCTCACTGTTTTAATAGTTGTGGATTAAAGGTTTGCTTTATTGGATCATCTGCTTTGGTGTTGCCTTTTTCAGCTATTTTTGGATACTTTTTTCACAACTTACTCAGCACAAAAAAAAAAAAACTTGTGGTCTCACTACAGCAATTCATGCTGTATTTACTGCACACGACTTCCACCTCATCTTGTATTTTGGGTTCTGTTTTCATTAACTGCACCGTCTACAGATTCTTGGTGCTTGGATAATGATAGACATAACACAACTCATACTTTCCTGTTGTGCACTTTGTTTCCTTTATTCCAGTTAAACCCAGAATCAGTCACAAGAAATCTGCAGTGTCCTATACGACTACAAATCCAAATACCGCATGATTTGCAATCTCTTCAGCAAATGAATATCCCTAGAACTCTGTGTGCTAAGCAATGAATTCATTCAGGAGAGGATGGAAGTGCATTTGCATGATTTACTCACTCACAAATGACATACATACTTACAAGCAACCTGAACACCAGTTTAGTTACAGGATTGGACAAATGAAGAAACTGCAGTATGTGGTAAATACCTAAATTAACACTAATAGAGCATGCAAACTCCACACAAATGACACCCCCCAAAAAATAAATTGAAGTACTGAATACAATATGACAGGAATGTGCACTTCTACATCACTGTGACACTCTGCTTTAATTTTAGAAAGCATTTATTTGATTTTAATCAGTTAGTAATTCAGCACTTTCCTGCTTTGAACAACTTAATGTTCTATAACTTCTAAATGGCAACTTGAGACAGGAAGGCTGCTTATAAAGGCAAATGTGGCTGAGTGACAGACCAACATGAAATTTAATAACAACATTCTATTATAGCGGCCGAGGTGGGCCCGGGGACCAAACAGCCAAACCGGCACCCATTTGGCACCACCCAGTTAGAAGTTATTTAAGACATTATGGACATTATTTAAGAAAAGAAACTATTAAATATCTTAATTTTATACAAGCAATAATGCCTGCTGCCTGTTACCTGTTTACCTGGCCATCATAGAAATGTGAAGGGCAGTTCGCGGACTGCGTATACTCGCGGGGTGTAAAAATATGAGAAAAAAAGATCTCCAGAAAGCTTTTTTGGCGTTTCAATTGCTACTCACTAAGTTAAATGCCGAAAACATTACCGAGACAGTTTTAAATTTAACATAACCGGACGTTCGCTTGTGCGTTATTTTAAAACATCTCGATATTCTTCTCACTGCAACTAAAAAAGCAACAGATTTGTATTTCTGTTCTTAATTAAAAACACTACATAGCTATGGGTAAATGGGTTTAAGCAACGGAGACTCGCAACTAAATAATGCTTGTCTCGCCCGTTTAAACTTTTAAAACACAGCTAACATAGCTTTTAAAGTTTTATATACGAAAAAAGTTATACTCCTGGAAAAGTCAAGGCGACGGGACTTTTTTGAGTAGTATAACTCGATTCTATATAACGCGCTGGCCAATCAGCATGCACGTTTTGGGGGGGTCATGGTATAATAATCCATTTTCTAGTCTGTCATAGGACTCTGGTAGGGCTCAACAAAAAGCATATTAAAAAACTGAAAACAAATATTTGTGATTTTGTTGAGTGTGTAATTTATCCAACTTGCTAAGTATGCATTTTGGTGAATACTTAAAATAAGCAATTTTTCTTTTGATTTAGAAGCCTGTCATACCAATATGTGTTAAATAGAATGACCTACAGTACTGAAACATAATTTTAGTTTTCATTGAAATGCCCGTTTAACAAATCAGTGATAATTTCTCTATATAATTAAATATGCAAAAAACAAACTCAAGTAAATATAAACACTCTCCCGAGCCTAATACCTCACACCCACACATTCTTTCTGCATATAATGTTAAATATAACCCTGAAATTAAATAAAATGCAGCATTTTCACTACTTTGGTGAAGATGCTAGCCTCTTGGCCCCTTAAACCCTGATGCAGAAATGACTGCTATTTATTTCCATTTTTTTTTTTTTAGATTTTCAAAGAGGAAGCAGACTAAAAATTGTAAAGAAAAACAGGCTGAGCCAGTCACCACGGCTGATATAAATCCACTTTAATTGTAGAGACAAAAAGTAAGCGCTTTCACCATCCTCTCAACTGTTTCATCAGACTCAAATAAAATCCTTTCATACACCTACTTTTATACACTCAATAATCAATTAAAACATTAATTAAGAACATCAATTATTCAATTATGCATGCTAAAACTTCATATAAGGACTTCATTTAAAAAGTAGTAAAAAGTGTAGCAAAAAATACATTTGTCTAATAACTCATTAATGCTTAAGTGTCCTAGCTTTTAAAAAGGGTTTCAGGGACACTGCCTCATTAATCCCTGGAGAGGTATGTGCATTCAATCTGAGTATCCATCTTTGCTCTGCAAGCTCAGTCCTGTTTTTTATATCCCCACCCCTGTTTTTCTTTATATCTGATTGTTTTGTGTGAGCCAGTTCTTTATCAGGTAGCTGATGCTATTTTCTTTGCTACTAGACTTAAAAATGTCTCTGTATTAGCCAACAAGAAATAGTGTCTACTTCTGCCATGTAACAGTGCGAGTGGCCCCTAACTTGCGAGGAGAAAACTGATGTAGCCAAACCCTCCTACCCCAGCAATAAAATAGTGTTAGACAGTGCATTTATTAATGGGTTATCAACTTGTCACACATTCTGATCTAATAAATCTGATACACTAGGAACAGCAGTATGTTCCAAGAACACTAAGGGGTATGAGCATCTCTCCAGGTGAGGCAGTGACACAGACTTCAATATACAGCAGTGTTTAAATTATATGTTGATAGTAAATAAGACTGCTGATTAGGAAATATTAGTCTTTTCTGTTTGTTAGTTTTATCATTGACCACAATACACTTTTCTGCAGACATGCTCTTGACAATGCTGCCAATGTGCACTTGAGGGGGCACAATACACACACACACACACACACACACACACACACACACACACACACACACACACACGCACACACACTCACACACACACGCACACACGCACACGCACATGCAGACACACACACACACACACACACACACACATACACAAAATCTGATTAGGTCAGTCCAACAAATTGTTTAACTACAACAACAATAGCTGCTTTGTTAAGTTCCACATTCACCTTTTTGTTTGCCACGCTACAGCAGCACAAATGAAGTTGATCATGATAATTTTGTTACTCATGTTTTTTGCACTTATTACCCCAACTGTATTACTGAATTACCCCAATAAACAGGAACAGGCACACTTTGGAGTTAGGCTAATGAAAAAATATCCTATGTAGGAAATATATTCATGAAATTTGAGGGAATTGCAGCTGGTTCACTTATGTTACATGCATATAAATATGTACAGGAATTTTGGAAACCTACTATCTGCATATGTTTACCTGCAAAAAGACACTCTGAGACTTTCTTTACATTTTCCACCAACACAGGAGTAGTCTGCTTAACTGGACTAACCTAGTTAATGGATTCAAAATATAAAAACAAGCTACCTGAATATTTAATCCTATCGGAGGGAAAAAGTCACTTTTTTCAGAGAAAAAAATGTGTGTCTGTCACTTTTTTCAGAGAAAAAAATGTGTGTCTGTCACTTTTTTCAGAGAAAAAAATGTGTGTGTATATGTGTGTGTGTGTGTGTGTGTGTGTGTGTGTGTGTGTGTGTGTGTGTGTGTGTGTGTGTGTGTAAATATATAAATAAATAAATAGATAGGTCTACCTTCATTACCCGAAAGACCACTTATCTGAATCTCATTTGGCCGAGACGAATTCAACAAAAGCTGACATTTCCAAAACCACAGAGCACCAAACGGCTTTCATTGGGAAACAAACCACTTGGCCACCAGGGTGAACTATGCCCTTTACCCCCAGGTAGTGCGATTTCAGAGTTGGTATATTTAGTTAGGGTGGGTGTTGGGGGTGCAGCCCCCCACTTGGGTGGGTTTCATTTTTGTCCATTTTCTTATTTTACCCTGGTGGCCAAGTGGTTTGCTTCCCGGTGAAAGCCATTCAGTGCTCCGTGGTTTCAGACATGTCAGCTTTCGTTGAATTCGTCTCGGCCAAATGGAATTCGGGTAGGTGGTCTTTTAGGTAATAAAGGTAGACCCATATATTTTACATATTTACATATTTATTCATTCACAGGTTCCACTCTTGGTACATCACATTTCTGCAACTTGTTTCTAGTTAGATTCAGTTTTATTCTGTGCAGTCACTACTGTATTGAAACTGCTAGAGTTTGATCTACCGTGCTGTAATTGGACTGACACAGAGTGGCTAACCTCATGCAAATCAGCCGAGGAGCAGAATTTGTCCTGCCATGCAGAGTCTGCAGTTTACAGGATTTCAGATATATTTTATGGAAAGGGAAGCCACATGATATATTGTATTATATTAAAGTTATATTTTATGGAACAGGAAGTTACATGATATATTGCATCATATTAGATCTTTGTGTCAGTCATACTTAGCATGACCAATAATGTCAGACAACAGTTTGAAAGCAATGCCCTAAAGCACATTATCTATGCCAGAGCTCCTAAAACTAATGGAGTCCAAATGAGGTAAGAATAAGGAATTATAACTGTACTAGGAAAAACTGCTAAAGATGGAATAATATACAAGTGTAATGACTGAGCACTATCTGAAAGGCCACAAACTATGACTCAACAGTCACCCTAGGGTACTGTTACAGTTACAGACTTGCTGAAATCCTGAAGCCCTATATATCTACTATATATCTACTATGTATATCTACTATCTGCAAATTTACTAAGTGCTACTGCAGCTTGTCAAAGTTGCAATCATTCATTAAGGTACAATGAAGGTTTAATGTTATTGGTGCATCATTCTTCCCCATTTAATCAGCATCCCCATCATCAACCCCTTACCCTCATTTACACAAAGGATTAAGGTGTTACCTTGAATGCCATCACCTCTCTTGATTCCGAGTCACTCTAATAACCTCTTCAAACAGTTTTGTTTGACTGTCACAAGTCTTTTCTCCTTGTCATTCTCTGCAGCTAAGGCTAGTTTGGCTTCCTCTCTGATTTCTTTACTTTAATGCTTTCTACTACCCATCTCAGAAACGTAATCTTCCATGCCTCAAGCATGCTCATCTATCCTGCCTTTACTGCTCAGGTTTCTGTGCATAGAAAAGTACTGATTATGCCACCTTTTTTGGTTTTCTTTTACTGTACAGTATCCTTGATACTTTGTGCCAGTTGGTTGCGGCACAAATTTTTCATTGGCATCCTCATTCTGATTTCCCTTCTGTTCAACCACTCCTTACAGATACTTGAAGCTGTTAACTTGCTCCACTATTTTCATTTTGTCTGAACTTTTGAGCTTCTTCTGATTTCCACATTTGCTGCCATGACAGCTGTGCTATCTGTTCTCAGTCAGCCCTTTGCATTCAGCACTGCATTTCAGTCCGCTATCATCTACAGTCTGCCTGTAATGTCACATTCTGTGCGTACAGCAGCTTTGCTGATCTGTCCCCTGACCCATTTGCCAATCTAGACCATCACAAAATAATATGAGCAGGAGTGGGCCCAAAGATGAACCTTTATGCACACCTCATGGGGAACCCCTTGAGTCCTTGTACATAGTCTGCATTAATTTTTCCAATGTACCACCATAGAACTGCTCAAAATCAGCTTTCTTGGGACCTTCGCATATGCTTTCTCCAACTCTAGAAATGCCCAGTTGGACGTTTTCTTCATCTCCATCTTTTTTTTCTGTTATCCGTCTCACTGTAGACATTGGATTGATTGTGCTACATCTTTGTCATTACAACTACTCTCTAACTTTTTGTGAACAAGACAGTACATCTTCTTAGCCAGGGCTATCTTTTCTATCTCTCACTGCTTCCTGCAGTCCCATCTTCCTTTTGATAACTTGCTGGACTTCCATCTCTCACCACCACTAGCTTTTCTTGTGTACCTTATTAACACACCTAACTAACCTTTGCACCTAAATATTTCTTGGTCTGTTCCTTCCCCCTACAGTCTATTCACAACCTTTAAATATTGTGGTTTCTTTCTCTCACTAACCTCTACCTTAACTCTTTCCTTGATTCTTCTGTTAAAAAATGTATATGCTCATTAAAATGCCAAGGCAATTCGTACTCCATATTTTAACAAATGCATCACCGTTTACTGCTATAAACAGTTTATGTGCCATACTACGTGTAACACACACATACATTTGAACATGTATTTTTCTTACTCTTTTCTTTTTAACATGTAATTTCATATCTCAGTTTGTACATGTGTGTGAATTGTAAGTTGTAAAGTTTGAGATAATTCATATTTCAAAATTGTACTTTGTGTAAGAAATGGTAGGCATATCCTAATCTTGGAAGCAACAGTGAACAAACGGGGGTGGGGGTCTTTAACTCTTATACACACTAAATGATTGTTCATTTCATAAGTATTATTTTCGGTCAGAATACTTTCTGCAATGGCAAACAAAAGAATATGAATATAGTAACCTCACAAAAAGAATAATTTCATTAAAATATGCAATTTTCTGGACTATTTTCGTGCTTCACTAGAATGACAGAATCTGGGAAATGTGGGAAATTCCCATTTCAAACTTTGGACAAAATTCACAAAACTCAACCATCCACTTATTTTATACAATAACATAAAAGTGTTGCTCTGCATTTAGTGCAGATAAGTGCAGACACAACCTGACAAAGAAACTGTACATCCTACATGTCTATAGGCCATAGATCCCTTATGTGCAAGTTAACATCCTGTAGTAAATCTTTGCAGAATATGCTGGAATGCCCTGTACGTGAAACACTATACAACATATCCTAGCTGCTTCACTTGGCAAGGTAGTTGTTCACCTGTGTTTATCAGAATATCAGTCATTAGTTTACTTTTGAATTTTCTGTCTCTTTAACCTGCAATTGCATCCTGCTGATTTGTAGTGAAACCAGTATTAAAATGAACGGTTACAGATGTCTACGGTCTCACTACCATATTCCAGTCACTTAATAATGACAATAGTGAGTTTAAAAAAAATTGCTGCACTACAGTCAATAGTGAATATGGCAATAGTGCAAACATACTAAAGGTAACAAATATTTTATTCATGTAGTCACATTCTTAATTGTTTAATACCAAATTGTAAAATCTTCTCCAAGATCAGATCTTTCACTTGAGTTAGTTGTACTTCTTCTATTCCCAATTTCTTTGTCAGCTTATCCTGATGGGCATAGCTCAGTGTAGATTTTTTAACCTCCTTACCCTGATTTCAGTTAGAGCACTCTACTCAGTTGAAACTCAACTACAGTTTACTGCAGTACTGCCTGGTGTTTTAGTATGTCAAATGTACTTTCCTTTAACATTCATCATCCTCTAACATATGTTATAAATTAGACACTGGAAACACAGAAACATTCCTTACACAAATGAGCATTTAATTTCTGTATCTTTTTAATCACTAATAGCTGAGAACAAAAAAAAAGTCTTGTAGTATGCATGCAGTAGTTTAGGAAAGGACTAGTCAGCAACTAATTTATAAACAATTTACTGCAGTTATAAAGTTAAAAATTTTAAAATCAGCACTATTAAAAACTGAGCTGCACACACCTTTGACTGCCACTTTTCATATTTAACTAGTAAATATAAATAGACTTTAATATTAACTGTATTTGCCTTTGTCATTCTCTAACTGTAAAAACTGATGCCAGTATAGTATTACTTAATTCCTGACATTGTCTCTTAACTGTAGACTTTAGTCAAAGAATTTGATCTCTAGGCTGTGACTATGACGCATGGCAGACAGTAGCTACATCAGGTGCTAGGTGGCTTTCTTATTTAATATGCAATACAGGCTTCACTAATTGTGCAGTAGCATTATATTGAATTTTCTCTTTTTCCCCATGTTTGTGGGCATTTTATCTTGGTACTTCAGGCTCCTCATACCTACTAGAAATATAGTGGCTGATTACATTTTCTAGAAACACCCAGTCTCAGCCTCCTTTACCTCTCTGTTTGTCTGTGTTCATATGCATATCTGTGTGTGTGTGCACATGTATTATATAATAATAGACATAAATGTATATTATAGCACATGGTGGCTCAATCAAGAGAGTGTGCAACAAGTAGAGGAAATAGTCCAGGAAAGGGGTATTTGGATGATCCAGACAAGTATTTAGACAAGAAAGAATAGCTTTTATGCAGGAGAATATGCTTGGGTAAAGTGATGGGGACTGCTCCCTTTAAAATGAGATACCTGGGCTTCAGTTGTCTCAAGACCACTATTAACCTACACCTTCTGTAGCTCATGAGAATTCTAGTATGGCAAAAGGACATTGGGCATAATCCAGAACACAGTGAAATATTTTCTTGAATTACTGTTGCTGAATGAAACTGTCTGATGCCAGAGCAGTAGGCTTCAGGATGAAAGTACAGTTTGTGGCTTATACATGTCAGTGGAAGTCCTGATAATGGAAATCTAGAAGTTTCCTGACCAGAGATTCTCACAAAAAATGCATTTGTTTCACCAGATAAACCCTGGTGATAAAAATGCTCTGAATTATAAATATGGTAGTTTTGCTCTCCACGGTCACTTGGACTTTGCATTGTTTTGCTTTATGCATTTCAGACAGATACCTTCTTCTGAAAGAGACTTTGTGTTTTAACAGACTTGTCCAAGGGTGCAATTTCAAAGACTGTTACAGTTTAGGAAGATACTGTGCACCTAAGTATCACAACTAATGTGGTAAAGGACTGAAGTGTGTAGCATCCTGTTCTGTTACCTTTTCACTTTTGGCTGCATTTGGTAAAGTCAGACAATATTTGTTTTGTACCAATACAAAGACACTGTTCTGTGAGAAACTAGGTGGGTTCACTGCATTTAAAATTTCATACCTTCTGGAGAACGTGGGTAGCTGCAACTTCTTGCCTTTCCAACTCTACCTGTCTTCACCAAACAATGAGCTTTGTCTATGGTGTATGTGAAGAAGTTTGTGCTCTTCACAGTTGAACTGGCAGTAGTAGAGTTGGTACAAATGGGTTCCTGACACAGCATATACCCAATGACCACCACAAAGAAACCTCTATAGATGATCACTGTAGTTGGCAAAGGTAAAGGTTGTCCCTGGTGTAACCAACATATATACCCCTATGCAAGTCCCTTAATAGTACCAAAGACCTGGAAGTCTACTGATAACAGCTGACAAACAAGGTGGAGTGAGAATTCCAGATGAGCTCAGAAACTGGCAGCTCACCTCATAGCCATATATTGGGCTGTAGTAACATCACAAATTAAAGTTAAGTTTACTAGCAAGGGTAGGACTCATCTACAAGACTCAGACCATTACATTTCGTAAGTAAACTTTCTCAAGAGGCAAAATGAAGGGCACGATTAATTTCAGTAAATAGCATAACATGAAATTGTGCTAGCTCCCATGACTGAGAACAGCAAAGAATCAATGACAGAAAAGCTGGTAATACACAGATTTCAAAGAGCTTTGACAACAGTCATTAAAATGTTGGTTTGCAAGCAGACCCACAAGGTACTGAAACTTACCTGTAGCAGAAAGAATATTATGCTATGAAAACAAACATCTGCTAAAGTAGTAGAAAACACAGTAAAAGTGAAAGGGCCATGCCTTCCATGCTTATGTTTAGGTGTGGTAAGACAGTTAAGATTGTTTAGTATTGAGGAGGAGGAAAACTGAAAAGGAAACTGCTTTGTAGAAAGCTAAGAAAACAGGAGACAGTGAAGAACCTACTGAATTTAATCAGGGGCAGCTCGTGCTATTGGGCTGCAGGACTGCAGCGGCCCCCAACTGTAAAACAGAAAAGTAAGAAAATAAAAACAGAAAAGTAAAAACAAACGTGAGTCCCGGAACATCGCACATGCGCACTTGAAGCATTTCCAGACTGCTGGTGAACCAGTTTGGAGCTTGCACACAGAATCTGGACTGTCTCATCAGCACTCCGGAACATTGCGCATGCAGACTTGCAGCATTTCCGGACTGCTGAAGAACCAGTCTGGAGCATCCGCACAGAATCCAGACTGTCTCACCAGCAGTCCGGATTAGGAAGACAGCATTCAGCAGTAGCTATCCCAAAAGTCTATGCAGTTACAACTGCATAGACTGGAAGGGGATCAGACTGCAACATCTGCAGGGTGGGTAGCACCCAGCTTGCTCTCACGGGAAGGGGAAGGACTGGGGCGAGCCTCACATGAAGGACTAGGACTTGCTCTCTCATCATGGGATTTTGTACTGCAGGAATGTGGAGTTTAACACAATGGAATTTGGAACAGATTACTGCAGGAAGGTGGCAACAGACTCACATAGGGTGTGTGTGTGTGTGTGTGTGTGTGTGTGTGTGTGTGAAATGCTCCGGTTAAATATACCTGGTGGCAAGACTCAAACCCTGTACCTTGGGAGGTAATAGCAAGAGCTTGAATTCCCTACCCACCACCACTTGTGAAACTTTTGCCTCATATTTTTGTTCATGTTAAACATTGTGGTCAGACTTGATATTCTTCGGAAAGTACATGGTAAATACAAAAACTTTTATTCCAGCAATTTTCTGTTTATAAGATCAATATTTGAAATGTCTCCCTATTTTTGGGGCTGTATTCCCCCATTATTGTCTTTGTCTAGGTGTTTTGTGCTAAGAGGCTGAAAGCTATGGTGAGAACTGAAGTCACTAAATGATAACCATTTAAGTTTTAGTTTACCTGCTTTTCAAGAAACATCTGATTTGGCAGAGCAGTATGTTGCTCTGACTGTAGTGCACAGGGTCCAGGGTTCAAGTCTTGGCAGTGAAAGGCATGGTGGTAACACAGCATTTTATTCTAGCAACTTTCCAATATTTTACAAGCAATGTTTAAAATGTGTCCCTAGTGTTTGGGCTTTTGTCCCCCCCAATACATTTTTGCTTTTTCCAGATTTCTTGTGCATCAAAGTTGAGAGATACAGTTGAGTGTCGAGTGGATTTTACGAGGAGCTGAGAGCTTGAAGAGAAGTTTAATGCTTATACTGAGTCTGCTTGTATTGTTAATAGTACAACAGGTAGTGTACTTGCTTTTGGTACAGAAGGCTGTGGGTTCTACTCCCACAGTATATAGATGCATTGTTGATACTGTACTGTGTTGACTTTTAAAGCGGGTGGATGATGCAGTCCTGAGAATGTCCTCTTTGGTGGAGATACCTAGTAACGATGAACCTGTTATCAGTTTGCCATCCATTCCCTATTGCAATATTACTAGCTTATTTTTTTAATATAACATAGGCAATTTATTCCTCAATGTTAACAAGCACTTTATTTATAGATGAAACAATGAAATATAAAGTTGTTTGCTAGCAGCAACCTCTTCATTAGTTACAGATCTCTTTAATGTGGAATTATTTAGATGAATTTTACTTCTGCAGAGATTGTGCATATTTACTGATACTGGTGGATTGTAGAAGTTTGAGTAGACTTTTATGATGGAAATGTTCTGAACTGGGCAGTTTTGTCATTATTGGTGCATGTATTGTGTTTCATTGTTTACTGGAAAAAATGTTCAAAACAATAAATTTAAAATGCCCTCTAACAGTTATACTGTATTACATGAGGAATATAATTTAATACAATCAGGAAGGTGTATCAAAGAATACATGTATGTTTCCTGTGCAAGGGGCCTATGATTTGAAAACAGCCCAAAGTTAATGTTTATCTGAAACTGGCCAGATGTATTTTCTTTGAATGTGGGTTTCAATTCTGTTTCAATGAATGTGAGTTTCAAGGGCAGAGAAGTTTTAATGTTATGTTTATTTTCATTGTGAGACTGCACTGCTTTGTTAGCAGATGTCTATTAGTGTGTGTGCAGTAAAATAAAACTTTTAAATGAAATCCAAAACATCGTAGAAGTAAACCAGTATACACATTAGTGTTTATGATAAATGGGGTGAAATAGCCAAGTAATGGGACATTGGAATAGCTGCAGGGAGGAGGTCCCATTCAACCATTATTTTGTGAGGGGGAAAGGCGACAAACTCAGACAGCCCCGGCTGAACTATATCTCTTAACTGTCCAGATTTTTGCTTCTTATTTTTGTTTTTCTGGTAAATAATTGAGGAATGAAGTCACTAAATAATGACAGACACTGAGTTTCAGACTGCATATTCTTCAGAAAAATGCATGCTAAAGCAAGACCTGTTGTTCTGTCAACTGACTAAGTTTATACAAGAGCAATTTTTAGTACTGTTTCTATGTTCCCCCAATATATTTGGCCTTGTTCAGTTTTCCTGTGTTAACAGGATGAGAGGTACGCACAAATAAATCAACTTTATAGAGTTAGGTATATCTAAACCTCTCAACTGTCTATGATTTTGGATCAAAATGTTGCTCTCCCCCTAATAATCCCTCCACAAACTATAAAATTTGGAAGAAAATGTGGAGCATTTACAATTAATAAATAATTGTAATGATTAGAGTTATAGATTGCTTTTAATTTCAGAAATGCATGTAGATTCTCTTATTTTGACAGCTGCTCAAGTTAACAGTACTAATATTAAAAGGTGTCCCTTCTTTGACAGGTTCCCAGCTGTATTGTGTAGCTATTTTATATTTATGCATCATATTTTGGTCCGTTTTTCATAAAATTGTGTTTTTCTGGCAAGTTAGTGGCAAATCATTAAAGATTGAAGTTAGAAAATAATGACAGACATTTGAGTTTCAGATTTCATAACCTTCAGAAAATTCATACTAATGCAAGACCTGTTATTTTCTAAGTTTATAAGAGCAATATTTAAAAATTGTCCTTATTTTTGGGCCTTTGTCCCATTTCTGTTTATGGCTTTGTCCAGATTTCTTACTCTGAGGCTGAAAGTTATGGCAAATGTGTCGGGGCCATCACCATCAGCCAGAGACATTTCAAATTGTGACATACTTGCTGCCCCCCACGTAGTGACTCTGGATGTGTCCAAGCAAGGCAAGGAGCAGCTATGCACTGTAAGTGTGCAGAGTATCCCCCCATCCAAGGTAGACAGAAGTACTACAGTGGCTTTTCATCTGTCCTTGATTTTGCAGAATGTTCTGGTTTTCTGTCATATTTTTAAACTATTGATTTATGCTTCTTCTTGTTCAGAAAATGAATGTCGTTGCAATGACTGCTGCTCTGTGTTTAAGTAGCAATGCTTCAATGACCATCAGGTAAGCTTGTCTGAGACTGTAAGATGTGAGTAAGCTTTAATAAGCATAATGTTACAGAATTACCAACATTGAAAGCCTTTTTGTTGTTGCCATGCAGAGAATATTTGCATAACTAGATAGCATATAAGCCTTGAGTATTGAAATGCATATGACAATATTTGTAATAAAGGACAGGATTACAGTATTTTCAGAAGCTCATTACATTTGTTGGAGACTTGCAGTCATCTTTGCAGGCTTTACCCGTAAACTAAACAGAATGCCAATCTATCATGTGTGGTTCATAACTTGTGCAGTAATCCTTTAAGCAATTTATCTTGAGCTTGTTTCTTGTTTGCTGTTCATTTTTTACTTTGATCATGTTTTCCCCATGAAACAAGTAGATAGTTGTCAAGCATCAGGTCTTTTTTGGATAAGAAACATTTTTACAAGTGGGGGCATTGCTACTTTGAGCATGTTACTTGGTACTTTTATAAAGCTGAATATAAATTATAATTAGAACTGCAGTGCAAGGAGAAGTGGTTTGAGTTGAGTGCTGCTTATTTTTTTATACTTGATTTTGACTGGCATTCCAGTGATGTACCTAAAAAGTAATTTATTTTTTCATGCCTCACAACCATTTTGTTTCCATCTAGATATTAAGTAAGCTGCCATGTAACCAATGCATTTAAATATGTTTTTTTCTTATACAATTCATTTTGTCTTGATTGAACTCTCATAATGGCAGTTTGGTAGTGGCACCCAGGGCAGTGTATTTAATTAAAGTCCCAGTTTTTGCAGTTTTTAGCATAACCACCCCTTTCTAGTTGACCACATCCCTTCCCATTGGCCTCACCCATTCGTCTCTCTCCTGCAGCCCCCGTTTGATTTGAAGTCACCAGCCTCCACTGAATTTAATAAAGTGAGGAGTCAGCTTGTCAAGGCCGCATTCTACTATTACGCTACTGCACAGTTCATGTTTATTCAGAGCAGAAGAGCAAGAATTAAATGACTATAATAGTCTGGTGGTTTATCATGAAAATGTTGACTGCACATCATCGACACCACTTAAGTGAAGTTCAAACTCTGAATGCAGAAAAGGTCAAACACCGATATTCCAGACTGCAAAATCTATCCCCCTTTTTGACCCATGTTAGCACTTGTTTTTAGGTGTGGAGTTGTCTGAAATCTCAACGTTCATTTTTTTTTTGGCATTCTGAAACGTTGTCATGTAAATTTGTCAACAATGTACATATTCGACTATGTGCAATCAAGATTTTGATGGTAAACCTAGTCTGGTAAGATACATTTTGTGAAGGCCACAATATCTCTGTAAGTAAAGACCTACTCATCAAAATGTTTTTAAGACAGTGTGCATCAATGGGGAGAAAATATATTATCCAGTTACACAGGTGGAGGTACAAACCCAGTTTGGAAACATCCTGAATCAAGTAGCCATAGTTCCCTATCTCACCCATGATGTAAAACATGGGAGAGTCTTACCATTTTTGGGTCAATTTCAATTATTCGAACGCTTAAAATATTGAACGTTATATGGTCGAGACCACATGTTCGACATTTCAAGTGTTCGAAGGTTGACTTTTAATGGCACTGTATGGTGCAGAATGGGAGAATTTCCCTTTTCTGCACTGAAGTGCGGTCTTGGAGTTGGTATATTTAAGTAGGGGGCGTGTGCAGGTGGGCTTGCTCGCACTGTTAGTATATGTTTTTCTTTTTTCTTTTTTTTTTTTTATTAGATATCCGAACTTCCAAATATTAAACATATGGTTTCAACCATATGGTATTCAACATTTTGGAAGTTTGAATATTTGACATATATCCCCATTTTCCAAGTACCACTGGAAACAGTGTCAAGGAGATAACATAAGGGGTCTCATATAATCCTTGAAGGAGAATCAAAATTGAGGTAGTGCAGTGGTCAGGAGATTAAAGGCAACTCCTTCAGCCTAGCAGCATTCAAAAACAGTGGACCTGAGACACCCAGTATAACCACAGGGGGAAAGGGATAGACCATGGTATAGATAAACCTCTCTCTAAAGAAGATATTCCATGCTCCTGTACTACTAAAGAAGATATTCCATGCCCCTCTACTACAAGAGATGTCGAGCAAAGATAGGAGTGCAAGATTCCTGGAAACCAAAGTATGGTTGAAACTATAAGTTGAGATGAAGAATAGTGAAAAACAACGAAGTAAGAGTGGGACTTCAGTTCAAGAGGTAACTGATAACAGTTCCTTATAGCACTGGAGTGAGCAACATTTCCTATACCTGGCCTAGCCAGAGAAAAGTGAGTGATAAGAGGATTGTAGTCTATGCAGCCTCCAGATGGGTCAATTAAGCTTCAAAAGGACCTAGTTAGAGGATGATATGTCAATTCCTACATATCCCCATTTTGAGCCACAGAGCAATATTTTCTATAAAATAGCTGAGAGAGAGACAGTGAGTTAAGAGAGGAGAGAGTACATAAACTACCAGCCAAACCATTTATGTAAACGATAATGAAAATGTCCCACAATCATAAACTGGGTAGCCATTTCGACATGCGTAAATCCAAAGGAAGGGGCCTAGCCAGGTCTATTGACAGATGCCTTAAAGAAAAAATATTGTGCCAGGTGTCTCAAGTATCAAACAACAGGCCCTAAACTGGACCTAAGAATCCTTTAATTCCAATGCTTATAAATGAACTTAAATTTTAAAGGACTGCTAGAGATACCAACCATCAGTTAGGTCTAGCTTTTGATACAAGTATGTTCTTGTGGTGCTTGGCTACACTACACAGTGCCTTGAAGCTATTCTTTTTAGGAAGTAAAACTACAAAGCAATTGCTAAGGAACTGGTGTTGCTGTTTCCTGCATTAGGACACCTAAGTAATGAGGCATTTGTGTCAAAGCCTTCAAGTAAAACAAATGAAGACCTCAGTGTAACACATCTAAAGGGATTGTTTGGTAGGGTGAATTAATAGAATCATGAAATATGCTTTAAGGAAGGTTACTGAGGAGGATGGGAAAGACTAGGACCAAGTGATACCATATTGAATGCTCTCCATTTGCGAAGTACCCAGACCCTCAATGGTATTGTGTGCCTTTAAATTGCTACATGGTATGCAGTCCACTGAGCTTTTGGATATAGTGAAAAAACAAAAGACACGGGAGGTAGAGAAGACACCCTTCCAGGGTAAAAACAATTATTTTATAGATCTAAATGAGAAACTAATAGTAGTGATGCTTGTTTGCTGGAGCACATGGACAGGGCGCAAGTGAGACAACAAGGAGTCTATAACAGTTGTTCCCAAAATACCAATTCCTGGCTTTATGTCAAGGACCCTGTCAATAACTTAGGAGATAAATAATGTGAATTACACATTGATACAAACCGGAAAAAGGTATGCTGTGCAAATTTACCATTTACATTTTCATAATACCATGAAGAACATTTAAATAAGTGTGGCAAGCATGGTGACCGAGGTCAGAGACTACAAACAAGAAAAGCAAATCGTATCTCTTCACAAAGTGGCAGTGGGTGAAACATTTTCCAAACCTCAAAAGCAAGAGGTTCAAGAATTCTGTCTAAGGAAGAAGTTCATTTTTTCACAGTTGCCAAGAAGGACAACTCTTATTTAAATAAAAACATACATTTACTTTTTTCACCCAGTGGAATAGGTATGCCCAGAAACAGGTGATGAGAGAGGAGATTGCAGGTTATTGAAGTCTCATCTTGTGGCTGGTACAGCCATATTGTATCTGTCCCAAAGCCATATGGTACAGTCTGACTTTGCAACAACTTCAGAAAGCTCAGCAGCATCACCAAGATTGTCAGATACCACCTGCAAAGGGTAGGCAAAAAGGCTGAATGGTTGGTGAATTGCTAAGCTCATAACTACTCTGGATGTAATAAAGGGTTACTGGCAGATCCCATTACCTGATTAGTTTAAGGAGAAAATGGCATTTTCTACAGCTGACAGGTTGTGTCAATATACCATCCTCTATTTGGTAAAAATAGGGAAACCAGTTGTACAGAAACAATAACAGCAATAGCAGCATATGATGTGCTCAAATAAATTGTTGTCATAAATACTAATGTCAGATCCATGTTAAAAAATCACCTTGCATTTTATCAAAAACAAGAAAACAGGATTCAAGCTGGCATTGGTTGTTTAACCCATGGTTTATTAAATAAAAAAAAGATGAGCGGTTTCACTCTAGGTACAGCTTCAGCAGATCTCCAGGACAGGCAACAAAGACATACTGGCCAGTGAAGGTTTACGCAATTTGTATTATTATAGAGATAAATATTGAAACTTCTTCTGCTTTAAAACCAACAGAAAACTTTTACTAAGCCCTTACCAGAACATTCTCAATGATCATCTAATCAAATTCTGGAAATATAGGCATGGAAAATGCTCTTCTGGAAGTTTATGCAAGGGTTATATAATCTGATTACTTTCTCTCTCAGCTAAAGTGGAAAGACTGTGAGCTGTAGGGAGTCATCCTAGAGATTTAGATTCTACAACTTGTCATATATTTTTTCTGTTAATCAACTGATTTTCTTAGAATCAAGTTTCAGTAATTGAGAGGAAGGTTGCATATACTTGCCAAGGTTTCTTATTGACTCTTGTGAGGGCTGTAAGTTTCTGAAACAAATGCAGAAGTGAAGGTTGTGGCTCTGAAGATTAGTCTTTCTAACTCTGTAAACAAATGGGCATAAATACTTAAAAGTCTGCTTGTCCTGAGGAAGATTTTTATTCCAAAAAATCAAATCACATCATTTCATGGTCTGTGCTGAGTAAAGAAAAGTAGAAAAATACCCTCAACATAAGTAGGGCCAACAGTAACAATACAGAAAGTAACAGCAGCTTTCAAAACATGGAAAGCAAAAAGCTCAATGAGGTAAGTGTTATTCTAGGCAGAAGCTAAAAAGGTTTGCAGAGCATTGAATGCAGACGGCCCAACAGAATTAAAGGAATCAAAGTTAGGAAAAGTCCAACAAATGGCAGAATGAAGACATTCAAAGAACTCTGGAAGAGTAATGAGTACATCTGGAAATACAATTAATCATTGCTCACAGTTTTTTGAAATGTTTCCTAACAATAAGCAAAGAATCTATAGCACGGGATAATGGCTTCATGTTCAGCACTGAAGCGTGGCATTACACCATACGGTAGGAAAAGTAACAGCCTTAGCAAGGATTAGATGTGGAGCAGTTCTAATGCTGATGTGACAGATGGACCTCTTACCAAACCTACTTTATCATCTCTCTGCTTCCTTGCCTAATCATTTGCCAAGGGTGCTCTCTCACTCTCTTTCCTTAATATCTTTTAATATTCTTTTTGCATTGTAAATTTATTTAAATGTATTTGTGAGGCATCTGCAACAGCAACTGCCTTCTCAATGGTCCAGTAAGTAGCTGGCTTAATCAGGACAGACAGCTCTACTATTTTTCATATTGCTGTCCACTGTCTGCAAGGTTTAATGAAAGCTTTCCCTTTGAACTATCAACCCAACCTCCAGAAAACAATTCTGGTGCTCAATCTAGTGGTGCGTTGGGTCAAATACTTCATTTGCTCCAAATTTGTAAGATTCTGTTTACACTATACCATACAGAAGGAATGTGTGCTTCATGATTTTTATACTTTTCTAAAGATGCTGATAAAGAAAATACATCCTGTTTAGCAATCCAAGGTAATTTGTTCTGGGCAGCTCCAGAAGAGCTGCCCGAATGCTTCAGGTGACCACTGCGTTGGTAAAGTTTTAGGTGGTCCTCTGGAGATGTTGTAATGTTTAACATGACCTTTCTGATGCTGTGCTAATGTTTCAAGCAACCCTTGAAGAGCTGCCCTATACATAAGGCTTAGAATTTGGCTACAAGTGTCAGATTCGTCAAGCTTTACTTTGAGACTATGTTGCACTAGAAGAACCTAAACCACATGACAAACACATTGAACCAAGACAAACTAAAAGCATCGATATTTACAATAAAAACATACAAATAACACACTCCCCTTTATCAAAGGAAAAATGTTTCTCCACTGAGGCAGGCTGTGGTAGGTTCATAAAACATTGCTAATAATCATGTTTATATTTTGCATATATCTATCTTTCAGATAGTATATTCTGAAAAGTTTTGTATTTCTCTGACAGTAATATTTTCATTAAGTACAAAGTCAAAGCACTTTATTAGTATAACAATAAATCAATGCTATTCATACACAAAATTTGTTAATATTTTGCAGTCCTTTAATCTCTACTATTCCTAACACCCTTTAATTCCACTAGCATGTTTCACTGGACGTTCACCACACTCCCCCTCATAGCTCTAACTCTTAGTCTTCTTGCAAACAACACATCATTTGGTCCCAAAAAAACCCTCATAACAGAAAAATCTACCACCTCCAACACTTCTGTAGAAACAAAAACAGACACCTTCTCCAATATATCACCCATTCTCTATAATTTTAGCATATTATTCACCAAACTCACAATTCTACATGACTCCGCAAAACCAAATAAATAACAAAATTAAATAAAACTACCCTCCTAAACCACCACACAAAATTCTACTCCTATCTAGCCCAATGTGGTGACATCTAGCCTACTCTAGGTCCAATTTCTAACCATACATCTTCCAAAGCTTCTTCTCCCCCTACACTCCCCTGACATACTTGCCATTACTGAAACATGGCTCAAGCCACATATTAAAGACACTGACCTACCCCCACCAGGCTACAACATAATAAGAGCAGACCAAATGCAAAAAAAGGGGGAGGTGTAGCCTTAATCTATCCCAACACTCTCACCCTACTCCCTTATCCCAAACCCATCCTCACCTTTTCTAATGCTGAAATCCTCTTAGCCTCCTTAAACATCAAGAGTACCAACTACGCATCACAGTCTTATAAATTCCATCAGGGAATAAAATCCCTATATTGGAAGACATCCTATCCTGGATATCACAAAACATCCAAAACAACCATCATCATGGGGGACACTGACATAAGCTGACAAACCCTGAAGTCCACCTACCTCACGAATAGCATAAACCTACATGCTTTTACACAACTTATGTCTGGCCCTACTAGAATTCCAAAAAATAACAACCATTGATTGACCCTCAACTGGATCCCAGTTTCGGATCCCCTCAAATACTCCAACTCCAGAATCCTTCCAAATATTTTAATCGACCACCTGCCTACCTACATAAACAGAACCATGACCCACACCACCAAAAACACACCTATAAAACCTCATGCAGCCTAACTTCAACCAACACCAATTTAACTCCATTCTAAAATCAATGCACTGGTGCATACTAAAAACTCTTCCTTTAGATGATACCATCAACTACTTCAACAAAATATTTCTCGATACCCTGAACAACCTAGCCCCACTCCACACAAAAAGAATAAAATCTAATCATGCTCCCTGACTAGCCAAGTCTACCAAAAACTTACTAGTACAAAGGGATAAAAACTGGCAAGAATGGCACAGAACCAAAAATGATCTAAACTGCCAAAAATATAAACACTTATGCAACCAAGTGAAAAAAATGTTAAACAAGGATAAGAAGTAATACTTCTTCTGGAGGCTAACCTGCCACAAAAACAACCCAAAAACATTTTGGGATACCATTTCCCAGCTCTTCAACCCTGGGACCAAAGGAAATCAACCCCCTGCCACCAACAAAACCATACCCCAAATAGCAGTACTTTCAACACACATTTTGTAGACAGTATACTCAATTTATTCAACTCTCCCAACAATCCCTCAAACTCTAACCCCATGCCCAATCCCTGCCCCACAAAAACCAATACTAAACACTCCACCTCATCCTCCTTTCTTCCACAGGACACAACTTTTACTGATCCACATATTCCTCACCTGTCTCTCCAACCCGTACCCACCCACTAAATACCCAGGCTACTTCTTAAACTATAACTCTGTTCTCCCTCTGCTGACAAGGCCCCACGAGAATATTTAAAACACACCACTGACACTATAGCTTATCCAGTCAGCATACTTATCAACCAATCCATCTGAGAATCACACATAACCACCCTATGGAAAAAATCCATAATAACTCCCCTGCACAAAGGCAGTAAGTGCTACGACATTACCAATTATCATCCCATCGCTATCCTATCGCCCCTATCCAAACTGTTAGAAAAATGCATACACAAACAACTATACAATCATAATCTAGAAAACAATTTACTTACTCCCACCCAACATGGTTTCAGAGACCTCACATAGTACAACTGCTGCATTAATCTCATTCACAGATACAATTAACAAAAACTGGGATGCTGGATTACTAAAGTCAGTAATACTTCTTGATCTAGCCAAGGCTTTCTATACTGTTTTCTATCCAATATTACTACAAAAACTCTCCACCCTCTACAACTCAGCAATGGTTCAACAACTGCCTAATAGGGAGACAATAATGTGTAAAATGTCAGGGAACCCTCTCCAACTATCTACCTGCTAACACAGGAGTACCACAAGGGTCCATTCTTGGATTATAACTTTTCAACATCTTCGTTAACAACCTTCACACTGCCTCACACCAAAGCTCTCTAATCCAGTATACAGATGATGCCACTATCATCTCCTCCTCCAACAATTTAAAACACCTTCTGCATCTAACCCAAACTGCCACAGAGACTTGGCTAAACAACGCACAGTGCTGCTGAACTCAAATAAAACCTAACTCCTCCTCCTTGCACCCAAAAATCTCTTAGCCGACTTTAAGATTACCTCACTGAACAATACCTAAATAGAAATTGTTTCCCAAGCCAAACTATTAGGAGTAATATAGACAATAGCCTCTCTTTTGATCTTCATATCCACAATGTAATCAAAACAACTCACTATAAACTAGGAATGCTCTACTGAAACAAAATATCATGAACCCATCCACCAAAACCACCTTGCCCACAACTTACCTACTCCCCTCTCTACTCTATAGTGCACTCATTCTGGCAAACATTCATATACCCTACAAAACAAACTTGAATCCTGCTATAATAAAATTGGTAAATTTGCTATCAACTTGCCCCATAACACACACCACTGCACAACCCTCAGTCCCCTCAACTGGCTTAAACGTCCATACATCCTAGTCCAACTACAATGCAATATGGGACACAAAATTATATATCGACCCAAAAACTGCCCTGCACTCAACTCTCTCCTCCAAATATATATACCTACCAGGACCCTCTGGTCTGAAGACAAGCAACAGACATAAAAAAGCTGGAGAGTGTCTATCCTCCTACACTGTAGCAAAACTCTGGATGCCTTAACACCAAACTTCAGAAGAATAACAAACCATAAGAATTTCAAACTCACCCTAAAAAGTCATCTCCAAGTTACAAACACTTGCCCCTGTTTCAAAACAACCTAGTAATCTTCCCCCTCCAACTCTTCTACTCTCCCCCACACTCCCTGCCTCTCTCTACCCCTTCTTTTCTACTTTACCCTAGCATTGCTTTCTTCCCACCCCAACCATGTTCAAATGATCTAGCTGCAAGAACTATTGAAGCCTACTTGAAATATTAAGCTCCCCCATTTCTCCCTGTATATTATCTGTTAGTGTTACTGATATATATTAGCTATTCTATTTCTTATAACCTTTTTAATGGCATACCTGCAGCCCATCTAAAAATCAAAATATCTGTAAATAACAATCAATCAAAACATATTCTCCTATGCTTATCAATAATCTACTTAAAAGAATTGTAACTGACAAAACTAAATGTATTTAGCTCAAATAATTTTACTTCTTGTTTTCGTATGATTTCTGTTGAAAATGTCTACCAATTGTCTGTCATGTCAATACAGTTACCTTATAACAGGTAAGCTACACTCCACTTGTAAATTTAGTAACTCTGTATTTTTCTTTGTTATATGTATTTTTGTCATTTATATTTTTACTTTGTGGAGCTTTTCTCCCTAGGCCTCCTCTGAAAATAGGCTCCTGACCCACTCGGACTTTCCCAGTCAACAAATGTGAAATAAATAAATGAATATAGAGACCTCTTTTTGCGCAATCTTCTAAATTCTGCATACTTTCAGAATTCTTAAGATGATGGACTAATCATAGAAAAGCTACATCTTGCTGCATTCTGCTTTGCTGGCTATTGAAACATAGAAGCAGAAACATCAGCCATTTCCTATTGATCAACATTTCAATACAGCCATACATCTCAGATCACAAACTGTATCCTTGTTTGAGTCCACTGGACCCAGCGAAGAGAGAGAATGTATATTGTGTATTTTCACTTTTCCTCTTCTCTGAGTTTATGTAAACTTCAGAGCAGCATGAATATAAAATTCAGGGACTATGGTCAGACACCACATCAGGGGCTGCTGGAGGCAAAATGTCTGTGCATGGTGCATGTTTTGGTGACCTTGTGTCAATGTTTTCCCAAAGTTTTAAATATTTTAGCATTGAATGATTTATTTATTTAATCCTTTGCTTACCAGGGTAGGTTGACTGAGCCAGCTGAAGGGCCCTTTTCAGCTGGGTCATGGGGAGAAACATTCCAGTAATGAAAACAATATAATACCCCTCTTCAAAAGGAACCTTGATGATTGGATGGGAGAAAGGAAATTCACCCCGGGGATCACGTCAGTCACCCCGCTAGACAGGGGTCCAGGAAGTAAAATAGTGTGGGAAGAAATAGCCAGGGAATTGTTATGGCTAGGCTTGTATAGGGCCGATAGCCTAGTACCAACCTATAAACCTATACCAGTGCTGATATACGAAATTGCCAAGAAACATACAGAGAAATGAAAGATAGTTTATCACAAAATTCTACAGCTCAATAGTTTCTGACTAAGTTCTAAGCTGGGTATATGCAATGAAATGTTCACTGATATGTTTATGTCTTATGATTAATTTAGAGCAGCAGAATTATATAACCGCTGCAGATGGAAATGAGGAGTTTTGTCGATATATACACTTTCAACTGTGTTGCAAGTTTTATATATGCTGAAGGCATGCAGGAGATTATGTTAATGGTGACTAGAGAAAGGTGAGGATATAGTGGTAATCAGGATGTCACCTCCATGCTGATTAAACAACACATGATTATTCACAGTAGATCCACTAGAAACTGCATCTGATGAGAAATCTCTACCTATTTGTTTGGTATTCTGGAATGTGTAGAGCTATATGAAACTCCTAAAACAGAAGTGTCCTCCTATTGGATCTATGCCCCCACCAAATACAACAATATAAAGAGACATACAAATTACAAAATACAAACATAAGGAAAGATACAAATTACATGGAAATAATATTGTGCATGTGTTGATATCCATATCCCCAACTAGGGCCACTAAGGCCTAAACATAAACCCAATATACTAGTCATAAGAGATTCCATTGTGAGAGACACAGATGTGCCCCTCACCAGGCTGGATAAGGAGGAAGTCATGGTTAGTTGTTTGTCAGATGTCAGAATCCGCAATATCACCCATGCACTCAAGTCTCTCAACAACATGTACCGTTATGACTCTGTCATAGTCCATGTTGGCATGAATGACTTAAGATGTACTTCCTGGGACTATATGAAGAGAGGCATGATCAAGCTCGCTGAATATGTGTTCCAGGCAGGTATGTTCCCAGTCTCAAGCAGCATTCTACTGCCACCTAGCATGGTGCTTCAATACTAATGGAAAATGATTGACTTTAACAATTGGCTTAGTTTCTGGTGTCATTCCAAGGGGACCCAGTACCTGATGGCCTGGGAAGACATGACTGACAAACTGTGATGCTTTGCCAGAGATGGTCTGTATCTGTCTCCCTTGGGCTTCAGGCTCCTGGCAAAGGCTCTTGCCTCCCCCATAGTGCCTTTTTTAACCAATGCCATGAGGTCAAAACTACCAACATGAAAATGTCATCAAAACCCAAATTAAAGGTCATGCTGCTAAACACTAGGAGTCTAAACATGAAACTACAGTTATTGCAAGCATTCTTAACCCTGGAAGATGCTGACATTTGTGCAGTCACAGAAACCTGGTTCAAAGCTGAGGAGAGCACCGCTGTCATACCAGGTTGCTCATCCTATCATACATTCAGTCCCCAAACCATGGGCAGCAAAGCAAAAGGAGGTGCAGTAGCAATGTACATAAAGGACATACGCACCTCCAGGCTGGAGAGCCAGTACATGCACAGGAGACACTCCAGCTGCAGTTAACCATTGACAGGACCCCCTATTCAAATCATAGCTAGCTACAGGCCTGCAACTTTGACTCAAGATGCCCACTCCACCTATGTGCATGTCTTCGAATCTATCAAGATTCAACCCTTTACCCAGATCCTGGGCAACTTTAACTATCCAACCATAGAGTGGAAGAACTACTCATGCCAAAACACTAATGCCCAAGGATTCCTTGATTTTGTCAATGTAAATGCCTTGGCCCAGCTGGGCGACATCCCCACAAGAGGTGATAATACCTTGGCTTGGTATTAACCAACATGAGCAACTACTGCAGCATCCCTACAGTGTTAACCTCCCTGGTAAGATCTGAATATAAAGCACTCACTTTTGAAGTCACCATCTCTCCAAACCCCCCCACCCCATCCTCCAGATAGGGTCAGACAAAAAAACTTCTCCAAAGTTGATTACAACCTCCTGAGGGAAGGTATAAACAGCTTTACAGCCCTCTCCCCCTCTACAGGAATGGGCACATATGTCCAAACTTACACCAAAGTGCTATACAAGTATTTATATAGCTGAATGGTATCAGGAATACCCAACAGGACAAAATCCTCCTTCTCAAGGAAGAGTAAATTTGCCTGGTGGACATCTGCAATAATTAAACTCTATAATAAAAGGAAAAAAATTGCTGTCTGGGACCAAGAAGGGCAGTGCCTAACTGGAAACAATCTCTCCTTAGCCTGAACAAGCAAATAAGAGCACTAGTGAAATCCTTCAAAGCAAACTTCAAGTCCAAACTGGCCCATATTGAGTACTGATTCACTGAAAAAAATGAAAATGCAGAAGATCAAATACTGAACAGTGATTCTCTCCTTTCAACTTGTTTTTTTGCAGGGAGAGCAAGTCCCCCTTTACCCCCAGATCTTATATATACAAATTCTGCAACTGCCATACCTTGGAGAAAAGGGAACATCCAGAGAAATGGGCATCTAAAACTTAGTATATGCAAGTCTGTTTTTTTCATCCATTCAGTCTCCGCAGTTTGGGATTCGTTCCAGTGAGTCCTGACATTTCTAATGGTTACCAAGAAATAGTGAAAGGGTGGAAGGAAGAAGCAGTAAAGACAGTTCATCTATCAGAGATGAATAACTGGGTGGAAATGGCATAGCACATTTTACTGAGGTAGCTAAGCTGTGGGATATGCCAAGGACACAGAGGTGAAAACACAGTGAAGGGAAGGTGGAAGGACAGAATCAGTTAGTGGTCACAGAGTAAGAAAGTTCTGGGAAACAAAGCTAGTAGAAATGACTGAGGAAGAGATTATAAGGCAAGGTAGTGAAGAGGAATAGTGTGAAGGGAAAGGAGAGAGCAAATGACAGTTTCAAACTATTTGGTTTAAATTAGTGAGTTTTTCGTGGTCAGGTTTTAAGCAGCAAAGTAAAAGGCTGCAGCATTACAAAGAAGAATGGCTAGCGATACTGCAGTCATTTTATTTTTGTGATGTTAAATGTATGAAGGGTTGAAATTTATCACATTGAACTGGTGTACAAGTGTTATAAAACAAGTACAAAATATACACAGGAAAAAAGAAAGGCTGCTAAATGATTATTTCTCTGCAGTATTCACAAAGATTTATCGTTGATATTCAGTGGAAGATTCTTCAGGCCAGGCTTGATCTTGGTCCTCCATACAAGAAAATTTCTATTTATTCATTTTATTTAGTTATACTTTGTTGAGTGTGTAGGTGGACTGGTCTGAGGAGCCTTTTCAACACAACTTTGGTACAATACTCAGTGACGTAGAATTAGGAATGACAGGATATGGTTACAGAAAGTTGGCAAATAAGGCAGAAGCATTTATTATACAAACAGAAAGACAACTGAAATTAGCATCTACTAGAAAATTACAGGCAAGCTAAGATCACATTCAACAAAGACAAATGTTTGTACATTTCATCCACAGCAAGAATAATTAGAATTCAAATCTAACTCTTGGGCCCCATCATCATATTTACACAGAGACAGTATCTCCAAATGTACAACTGCAGTGAGGAAGAAAAGAGGGTGTGGCATCCCTGCTCTAGGCCAGTAATCAAGAAGTCTCAAACCTCACTACTGACACTGGTTGAGAGGGTGGCTTAATGGCTAAGGTATTTTCCTTACAAACACAAGGTGCAGGGTTTGAGTCTCACAAGAGATAATTGGCTAGGCTTAAAATGGTTCGCAAGGGCCATTAGCTTAGTACTAAACTATGAACCTATGGTGGGGAATGTTCATTTAGAGCAAAAATGGATGTACACATAGTATTTTCAGATGCAGCTCTCCGCACCAAGCACAATTTCTCTTAAGAGCACACAGGAAGCACAATCCAGACCTGGGGCTAAACTTCCTCTCCAGACCCCAAATAAGACTCCACCTTTCTCTCTGTAGAAACCAGGGCTCTGTGTCCCTTTTCCAAGTAGCTGACACACATCCTCTGAGATTAAATTTTCACACACGTATATACCTGGGAAATGCTGGCACAGATCTACCCACTATACCACCTTTACCCAGACTATAAGGTAAATTCACTGACACCAGCCAGATACTTTAAGGCTGTTACCAGGGTAACTAATCACTCTCCGTAAAACTAATACTTATACAAATATAAGTATTAACCAAGTGGCAAGGCATTCAGGAGCATGAAACCACAGTGCCACCAAATAAATGCAATTACTCTCAAAGGTTAAAATATTTTCTAAAAGACCAGCCACAATGAAAGGCTTAGATATATTTAATAATAAAACAGAAAACATGCAACTACTGAATATCTATGTACAGTAAACACCAGAGTTTCAATTTACAGGAAATATAAAAAAATAATACAGGTGGAAAGAATCAAGACAGATACAGAAAAACAATATTTAACTAATCTCACTATATTTTGTAACTGAAGAATTACTGTTCCCTAGTTAAGTTACTTACAAATGCAAGGCAATATGAAGTGGATGAGTGCCTTTGTTGTCAGTTCCAATAACAGAGTGCTCAGTGTCACTATCACATCTCACACTAATATTTAAATACAATTTCAGTGTTGGCTATAGAATGACATCACATCTGGTTCCCTGACTCTGTGGTTCCCACAATACCACACTGACTGGAAGATGAACCACGATCTAGCACAGATGTGTCACAATACACACCTAGGACTTTGCTAAGGCATCTGGAGACTGTAAAACAATTGCAATACTTTCATCCTTCTGCAGAGACTAAACAGCCATTCTCTGGCACCCCAGGGCAGCAATTAGTTCACCACTAAGGACAATAAGAGCCCAAGCCTTTACTAGACATTGCATCTCTGGTTGCATTCAGGCCTGTCAGATAAAATCTTTATGGCCTAAACTAAGTCATTTAATTTCTCACTATTTTTCTTAAGGTAAGTTGAGCTGAACTAACCCCTTGCCTTCCAGCATCCTCTGTTAACATATATAAATTTAATCAGTTACGACAGTATAGTCTGATATAAATGTAAATTTATTTTCTGTCCATCAGGACCCACTGTTGATATATTTTTAACACAAACAACTTTACAAACACATTTTGAACAAAAGCATCTGTACAAATCAGTTTGATATATAAGTGACATAAAATACTTAAAAAAAACTCCAGCTAGCTCTGCTGGCATATGTTACAGATGCACTGCCCTACTGTCTCTGGCATAGCTGGCACTACCTCGCAACATGACAGATGGCATGGAGCTAAAAAATATTTTGTGTTAGAATGTCACCCTTAACCTGAAAACATGTACACCTATGTGAGTTTGCTAGGTGTCTTACCATTTTTTTTTTCCTGAAGGGCGGTATTCTACCATCTATCACAGCTCTCTTGGATAATGATTCCAGACAGCAGGTTTAATTTTGGTGAAGGTTCTTTCTCCTAAGGAGGGTCCAAAAATAGGATGAGGGGTTAAGTAAATGTCAAAATGGGAGGAAGAGTTAAGTAAATGTCAGAATGGGATTGTCTTCGTATTGGAGAGGATAAGGGGAGGACTTTATTTGTATCTTACTTCTGAGGAAGGGGAGGAAGCCATCATTTAATATATTAAGCATATATAAGGGAGGATAAAAGCAGGGTTGAACATGCTGCGACAGAAGACATTTTGCTTTTATAGGGAAATATAGTGGATCTCCAGGCATGACAATAGATTAATAAATCAACATATGGCAGAGTGGACAGACAGATTACAGGATGGACATATTCCTGTCTGGATATGAAAATATTTTTGGCAAGGGCTTGTTTCACTGTTTGACTAGGTTGACTTCATATGGAGCAGGCAGACTTCAGCTGAGAAAGAAGTTCTTTGTTTAGAGTGTCAGTATGTTAAGGAGATGTTCTACAGAGTTTGGGTTTGGTACAGATGAACATGGATTCTGTTTTGTGATATTTATGGTGAGTTTGTATGTAGTTACCCAGTTGAAAAAGAAGACATAAGCCTTTTAAGGTGATGTCTTAACTGCTTTGCCAAGGGGCCATTTCTATGCATGAGGATGGTGTCCACATACAGTTACATTACTTGAAAGAATTAAATTGTCAGAACATTAATAAAGATTGGGAATAAATTAGGACCTAGTGTACAGCCCCAGTGAAAACTGGCTACTTGGCTGCTTGCATCTGTACATAGATTTCCTGACTGTATTAAGAGTGTTCTGTTAGATCGTCAATCAGCTGAGAGCATTTTCCTCAAGACCTACTGCATTTAGTTTACTGTAGTAGAATTGCAGGCTTGTTTACAAAAGCTCTGCAAAGGTCAAGTGAAGATGATTCCAGTCAGGTAGCCATTTTCCATGGAAATGATTTTATCTGTCACTGTGTAGATAGTCATAAGGGTATTATATCCACTCCTGACTCTGTACTGAAACTTGATGAGGAGGCTATATTTGTTCAGACATTTAAAGTAATTCAAAAGGTAGTTTTTCAAAATGTTTTTATGAGTAGGCAGAGGATCATTTTTTGATGAAAGTTTTGTGAGAGTGAGGGACTAGATTTTTTTGAAACAGGAAAATGGGGCGTTTGAAAGGAGGAGGAATGCTACCTGTAATAATGAACAGTACAAGATATCTGCAAGTCCATCCATCCATCCTCAACCCCTCTTCCATTGTTGCACATGGGGTCTGGGTGTCACTTCAACAGTGACAATCATCTCGAGCCAAGGTTTCACCGCCGGGTGGCTAGCCCTGCTGCGAATATCTGCAAGTGATTTGGAGAAATGCTTGATGCATGCTAATACATCAGGGTATAGTTTGGTGTCTAGGTTTTTTAGCTACTCTTTAATAGATTTTGCTGTGACTTCTGTGAACTAAAATGGGGGAGGGCATAAAGTGGAGATCAGCAAGGGAGATGTGGAAGAGGTTTAGAGGAGAGTGGAGTTATGTGGAAGAGGAGTGGATGTTGTGGACTGATAAATATGAATACATGGATTAGTAATCCTAAATGGAATGAAAGGAGAGCTGATGCGGGCATTAAAGTCTTTTCAGTGTGTCTTAATTAATGATGCTGTTAATGCTGATTATGTTAATTATTAATTGCTAATACATGCTATGTTCTTTATTGTCCACCAGAACAATTTTGGCTGGTCAACTGCAGTTTGTAACTTATTGCAAAAGTAAGTAGACTGCTTTTTAACTTCAAGTTTGCAGGAGTGTCGAAGGACAGAAAGTATGTAGATCTTGGTTATGTTAGGAAGTTTTCCAGGATAGCCATATTTTATTTCTGTCTTTGACAGTTTCTTTAAAGAAGTACCTAACCAAGGGCAATTTCATCCATTGAAACATGCATTCTTAAAGTTAGAAAGTGGTTACAGAGGACAGATCAAGTTACAGAGTTGAAGAAGTGTAATGCTGCATTTGGGTCACCAGGGTGATAAAGTGCAGACCAGCCCAGACAGTTAATATCTTCTCTTGTTTCTGAGGGAGATTTAGTTTTAGTGGTAATGGAAGAACAGGAATACCCTTAAGTGACAGAATCCCCTGTATGGGGAGATGCAGAGTACAAAGGATTAGTCCAGACAAAATCTTTTCAGCAAGCAGATGTACAGTACTCTGTATCCGATACTCTCCCTGACGCCTTCCTGAAGTTCCAAGTAGTTTATTCATTTATGTAGGTAGCTGGACGAGTGTTCTTGTTCTAATGTTTTGTTTGATTAGAACACTCATTTATCTACCTGCTTAACTAAATAAACTAGGCATCTTTATTCCTCCCACAGACAAATAAAGGAACAAAGTCCATACATAAGGTTTAAGATTTTTGCTTGGCAGTGTTTGCATAGGTATGTTTATACCCAAAGCAGATTTCGGAGCACTTTTCCTTGAGTGGATAACAAATTGTACAAGCATCATAAAAAAGAGAGGAAAGTGGGAAAAAATTTGGGGAATGTAATAAGCTGGCAGATTAAAATAAAATCTCTACACAGTACTCTGTCAGAAATACCATTTAATTCTACTGGCTGCCAAAAAATGCAATTGTTACAAAATGGATATAAAAATCTAAACCAACTGTATTTGAAGTTTTAATTATTGGAAAAGTGATAAAAACTGGAAGTGGGGTCTTTAGAAAAGGGAAAGAGCAAGTTACACAGAAATACATGGAATTTGTGGGAACACTGTATGCAGTGTAATTTTCTGGAAGAGGTGGAATGAGGTTTAAGGGAATGTAAGAACTGAGCAGTTTATGTAATTTTTGGAGTGAATGATTGTTAAAAACAAAACATATTATTGAATGAAAAATGCTACTATGGCTTGTTTTCTCTTCTTTTAATGCAGGAGTACCTAGGTTACTGTCTAAAACAGGAATTATTAAAAGTGATGCATTGCAGTAGCACAGATGTAGGTACACATACCTGTGTAATCTATGATCATATCCTGTAGTCTCCACAGATCTCTTTAGTAGTGCCCATACTGGTCACAAGAGGGAGGTATGCCAGGGACATTAGTCAATGAGTTGTCAAAATTCTGCTCTGCAGCCACTTTATTCAAGGGACCTTATGGGAGTTCCCAATCAAACCCTCCTGGTAGTTCCTAAGCAGCTGTAAAATAAACATCCTGCTTTCCTTACCGCACCACCTGGGAGCTCTGCCAACATCTGTGCATTTGGAGGTCATGGTCATTCACCAGGTCAAATTCAAGAGAACTATGGTAACCCTCAAGATCACGATGCTGTTGATCTCAGCCCATGATGCATAACATTATGCAGCTAGTTACAGAAGTCAGTCAAAGTGTCACCTTTGATTAGTGCAGAAATACTTGGCATGGCAAGATGGTGTTGGGATGAGAACACTGGCATGAAAATCTGTAGAGCATTATTGTGCCTAATTGTGACAGACATTTTGCTTTTAGTACAGCTCTTGGGTACCGAAGAGAAATATATTTCCTATGTCCCCAAAGGGTCATTAACCCACCCACACATTGCACTTAAAAAGGTGCACATGCATGTTCTCAGAACAGCACTGGTTACTGACACAATAAGAAAAGCATGTAATTCAGGAACATTCATTATACTGTTCTTCATTAGCACAACAACCATCCTACTATCTTTGAAAATAAATAATATAGGCTGCTGTACCCAATGTAAGCCTCACTGTGCTAGAAAAGACGGCTTCAAAGCAACAAAATAAGCAAGATTAGAAAATGCTGAGAAGGATTTCTTAGGTATTTCTGAAAGGAAAGTTTGTGGGAAATGTTACTGCTATAATTTGTTACTCAAGTGTTTTTGTGGTGCTTCATGATATCCTTGACACACTGATATACTGTAGTAATTCTGTTGCTGTTACTAGGTACAGCAATGATGCCACTGTTCTGTGGAGTATGACCCTGACTGTGGGTCTACTGCCATGGTAGGAAAAATGGGGTTGCAGGCATTCTAGATCATGTATAAATGTTCTCTGTGTTGTTGAAGTCAATTCATACTAGTAGGCCAAGGAATAAAACTTTTCTAACTAATACCTTCTCAAGTGACAACTTTATGAGGTGTTGTACTGGCTGGAAATTACAAAAGAAACTGCTACAATATTGCTTGCATTATGTTGTAAGAGGAGAAAATAAGGGATATGTTTATTACTCCATAAGGCACCACTTAATACCTGGTACATATCTTTATGCTAAATATTTTGTGCAAGTTATTGTGAGGGTTCTACAGTGGACTGTGAGGTAAAAGGTGGTGGTAACCAGATAGCACAGTGAAACATTCCAACATATATTGTGAAACTTGATTCAGCTATGCAGGCCCTCAAGGTTTCCAGCATCCCTACAAGCCCAACCTTTCCCTGACCAACAAACTCAATATGGTTTTGAAACATCTTGGGTATTACTGAAACTGCAGGATGTTGACAGCCTATACTTTCAGTGAGGTGTGTGTCTTATCATATGAAGCCCTCACTTCCTCTCTGCAGATACCTAATTGGACTCAGCTAGGTATCAGTCAAGCGGATGCCATCTCCATGGTCTAGTGCTTAAGATTCATCAATTGTGTCATAGTGGTACAGGGCATTATATGTCAAGCCTGTGCCATTTCAAATTGATCGTTTTTTTCAGTTGGGTGGAAAGACCTACACACGTACCCACATGCAATGGGCATCTACTTACACACTGAGAGAATCACATTCACAGCTTGAGGGATATAATATTGCATGACTCTGCTGTCCTACTTGAGTTAATGTGAAGGTTCCTCATATTCAGTGTAATATATAGCTGTCATGTATTTGAACTGCAGGAATGTTAATCAACAGCAACTGGTATCTGTTCTTTTCAGTTTCCAAATACTCATGCCATAATGTGGTAAGCAGTGGATGTGCACGTTTTCCTATGCAGAGATTGACATCTTGCTTTTGGTCCTTTGTCTGCAGAGTTTCTGGATGGTCAGCCATGAAAAATAAATAACCAGGTCTTCCTGATATCAGACATGAATGATATTGATGGCCAAACTAGAAAATATGATCAGGTCAGATGATGCACTTCTAAGGTTGACCATGTAGCACTGGGGCAGAGGTCCACTGCAGGTGGTCAGCTGATCAAACAACTGACAGCTGATAAGTTCCTGGCATCTCTGCACAGAGGATCAGCTGACAGATAAGTTCCTGGCATCTCTGCACAGAGGTCCAGACACTACTTCCTTCCAGGTCAGAGTGACACAGGCCACCACACAGACATCTGTTGATGATGCCCCAAGTGAGCATGTCCCAACTGTTTAACACCTGTGCAGTGTGGAATGTCACACCTCTAGAAGCCTACAAACATCCTTGAATTCCAGAGCAGTTTCTGAGAAATCATTTTCAAAGGCATTACATAACCAAATGTAAATATTTTATGCACAATAGAAGCTGTACAAAAAGGAGCTATATGACTGTGTTAATATGGACTAGTATCTGCTATAGTACCCCAGAATGTGAGTTAATACAACCATGACAGCTTTAGACTATAGGAACATCAAGATCAGAGGCCACCTGCCCAAGGTGTGTTAGATATTACTTTCCCTACCACTATATTAAGCAGCAGTAACAGTGGTGCTGCCAAAACAATGCAGATACTGATGAAGGCTTCTTACTTAACTTGAATAATTTCTTGGTGTTTTCTCAGGCGCTGTGTTACCAGGGACCTCCAATTAAGAGACAGGCCTGCTTGACTGTCAGAGGATTGTCTGGCTCTGATGATAATGGTGTGAATGTTAGACTCGGACAATGTGACACTTTCATTCCTTACCAATTCCATAGACACAGTTTCTGTGCCTGTGCATTCATTACTCCACATGCACAGGGATAAAACAACACATCCGCCTGTGGCACAACCTGTCTCAGTTGCTACAAACTCCGTTGGGCATGTAATAACAGCAGAGGACAGACTGCCAGTGGCTAAGTATGCTATGGATACCATCCATCTCATTAGCTGTGTGTACCCTTGGCCACTACTCAGAATTTTTGTAGGACCATGACACAAGCAAACACCAACACAGGCTTTGCCTTGCTAGTTGACGTAATACTGATCTGTGTGATGACCTGAGGGAGTACTCAGGCCATATGTGCAAAATCATGTGCTTGTAGTATATCATGATAGCCCATAGCAGGTGCCTCTATGAAGCCACATATCATGACCAATACACCGAATGTGACTCTACCTCTTTGACCAGCACCAGGGAAAAGGTTCAACATTTTAAGAAGAAGGTGTAGTCTGTAACCTGTAGTACCATCATGTCTGTACCAACATTCAGTGCCAGGGGTACTACTGGGCACCATGGCTGTACATGTAGAGGGGGTGTTCATAGGGAGAACACCCAAAGCACCAACCTCCCTTCATCAGCGTGGGAGCTCTCCATCCTCTCAACATGATATAGATCATGCAATCTTCCCTTAAAAGGGTGCCCCCATGCACGGGGACATGCACAGTCAGTACATTTGTATCATGTGAGTGTTATGGCTTGCCATCAGATCTTAGCACATTACTGTACCATCTGCTGAGTCCATGTCCAAACAAACACACTTCCGTAACAATGGAGATACCACCCCCCCTCCACCAGTCTACCCTTCTCTCCCAGCCATGTCTCTCCCATACACTCACAGACACACACACACACATGCACACACACACACAGACACACACACACACACACACACACACACACACACACGCGCACATGCACACACACACACACACACACACACACACACACACACACACACACACACACACACACACACACACACACACCAATGTTGACACTTGTCACTGCAGCCTGTGTCACTGCTGCATATTGTTACAGAGGGCAGGGAACTGTTACCTTACTTGGGTAGTCTATATAATTATGTAGTTTGACAAGTCAATGCATGGTGTAGCATAGACAGCATGTAGGTTTGCAGGCATCATTTTTCAAGTTATTTATAATGCTTTAATTTGGCTTATACATATAAACCAGACACTGCCTCACAACCATTTTAGACACTGCCACACAGCCATTTCCTGTGTGTACTGTGCTCAACTCCACATGACATAATCATCCCCTACAGCCAGGTCTTCATCCTGTAAATCTTAATCTGTTGAATCTGGTGCTTCCTCTTCCTGAATGTCTGTACCCTGCTGTAACAATTTGTGCGTAAGGATGTTGGGTAACCCTGCACAAACTGCAAATATTTTACTGCATGTTTCCAGGTCACACTACAGGGCACCACCTGATAAATCCAAACAGAGGAAGCAGGCATTAAACAGGCCAAACAGACTTTCAACAATGACTCAGGGTCTGTGACATGGAACTGTTGCATCCATTTTACTGTGGTCTGAGAATTTTTAACAATTATCATTAACCATGACCCCAAGGCATGCATATATTTATATTTAATTTATTTATTCATCCTCCTGGGTCCAGGTTAATCCTACTAACCTAGTGGTGTCTTCTCAGGAGAGATCTGAGGTGATATTTATTCTACTACTAGGGGAAATTTGCCTAGGGAACTTTTGGAAAGTGCCATGGAATCTTTTACACTCACCTCAGCAACCACCAACTGAAGAAGAAGATGGGACCTACTTTAAAGTCTCATCTTAAGGACAGCATGCTCAGAAGTGACCCCTTACTGCTGTGGTGTAGGATTAACAATTTAAAAATTAATCTAATAACCTTGAGTGTGATAAAAACCCACAGTCTTCTGCTCTTCAGCACCAAAGGCAAATGCACTACCTGTTAAGACACCAACAATACAAGATGTCTGTGCATTATTAATAAGATGCCCCAGAAGTTAATCACCCCACATGCACTGTTACTATAGCACTCAGGTGTGAGCAGCCATGGGCACTGCCTGGATGGCCTGCAGAAATAATGGATATTATACCCTGTGAATTATAGAGCACCTGGTAGTCCACTCTTTATCCATGCCTTGCAGGATGGACCATTATTGCAATGTAGGTGCAGAATATCTCAGGTCTCTCTCCTCCATGGTATGAGAAAACATGTGTGTTCCCAAAGCTGTTCCACTGCACTGAAGAACTGATTAAGTATCCTTGAGGCAGATGTCTGGGATACACCCACCATATCACCTCGGTTAATGAAACATCCTTGTAGCTCACATTCTAAAAGCCACACACATGCCTTGGTAGCCACAGGGAAAGACACGCCATGCATCCACTGGGCCTGTATAGGAGAGTGACATCTCGACCACAGCCAGTATGATGCCTCTGTCCACAGGACATCAGTCCATAATTTCTGTGTCATGGAGGGTATGATAATATTAGGAGCAGAGGGATGACTCTGATTTACTGAGAATGAAGACACACAATATGATCATTAATAGCAACAATATCAGCCTCTAGCAGATACACATTTAATAACGCAGCTACTGCTCCACTCATGTTTTCATGGTTTGTCTCCCCCAACTCCAAGTTTTAGCAATAATCAACGACTCTGGCATCAAGTATCACTTGTAATAAAATATATACATTTCTGAATCACTTGACCAAATGTTTCTCCTCATTTGCATGTGTAGTTACCCTCATTTTAATGTTGCTACTCATTTTCATGTCATTTTACCACCATTTGTAAATTATGGAATCTCTCAGGTTTCTGCAGTCATACACATTCCATGATTTACCTCCACCCAGAGTGTGGCCAGTCTTCACAGAAGACTGACTAACGTGGTTCACACTGTTCCTGAATCTCATGGTTAAGATATCTAAAATGGACTATTCACTAGGTATAGGGCATATAGAGCTTTGTTGGACAGATCACAAACTGTGTGGTTTAATCTTTTGATAATAGCAAGTAATTGAGACATATAATTGGAAACAAACTGTAGCACCAGCACAGGAGGATGTGTGTGAGATTGTGTGATAAATACAAGAGCTCGGAAAAATAAACAAATGCTCATAAAATTCAGCAAAATACATTGAATTCCAACAGTCAAAATGCAGATGGTACTAGCAAATGGTTTCTCCAGCAACAAATCCAAGTTAAAAAGCAATAAAGGAGCCTCCAGACCAGGGGTTTTATGGTTGTATGAAAGTATATCAGGATGTAAAATGGTTATATTTGACTGAAAAGAATAAATGCCATTTGTTAAAAATTATTTTTTGGTTATTTACGCTTGATAAATTTCAGTTTCTCACAAAGAGAACTTCCCAGTAGCTAATCATTATTGTACATACCAGAATTCTGGACAAAGCCAAAAACAAGAGGTAGGACAAAGGCCTCAAATCATGGGCAATTTAAATATTAATCCATTTTAATTAAAAAGTTAGCATAACCAAAGTAATGGAATCAACAGGAATTTTCTAAAGAATAAGAATTAGGAAAATCTAATGTCTGACTGTAATATTCAGTGATATTTTACCAGAACATCAAACAATATGGAACATACAGCAAAATTCCATGTTTAAGGACCATAGCACTCAGAATACTGAAATAATGCTTGTGTTTTTGGGACACAACTGTAGTTATTTTTCTCTTGGGAATAGTTTGAAAATCTTTGCATGTGATGCATCTGCTGCAGATTTAAGAATATGCTATGGCAAACATAATTTTACTGAACCAAAACAAAATTCAGTAGTACAAGCAACAGAACTACCAGAACATTTTCTAAATGTAATGGCTTGTAGATAAAAATATGGCCAAACTGTATAGTCTCTGATATGATTTTGCATTTATCGTTCAATTTATAGGGGTCAATTAAATACTACACTGCAATGCACTTGAGACAGCCGCATTTTTGTAAAGTTAATAGCATACACAAACTGGTCATGAAGTGTACACTACAATGATAGTTTTGCACCATTTTTTTACATAAATATTGCTGTTTTATGCAAAACACTTAGTGGATACATGGATGCAACCAATGAGAATAGAACAGATTGAGAGTAGTAGCCATGTACCCAGACACTTCATCCAAAGGTCAGCAATGATTTTGTAGAAAGACTAGTTTACATCAAAATACAACTTTGGGCCGGATTCATGAACGCCTACAATAAATGTACACAATATATTTGTGCTGTCTATTCACTCAGAAAGAATATATTAATACACAGTTTATATTTCTGTTAACCTTTATGAATCTAACTAGATATTTAAGGTTGCAAGAAAATCAGTAGGAAAACTAAAATTAGGAGGAAGAAGGTGGGAGTTTTGCTTGTGTTGTCTATTCATTCAGAATGGTGTACACTTAGTGTGGGCGTTAATGAATCCAGCCAATAAACTACTTTAAAAACTACTTACTCTTAACTATATTATATGCAAAGGCAAAGTAATGTATTTAGGGCCGTACATGGTACCCAGGGTGTATGGTAATACATCTAACATGCACACCTCCTTGTGCCTTGACTATTTTATGCAAATAAAAACTGTAAAAATATTTGTTATAAATTAATAACTAAAGATAAAACAAACATATAGACTCAATGCCAACTACAACAGAGAAATCATTTAGATAATCAGTATAATCCTTATGCATTTCTTAGCTGTGCAGATGATTATCAAAACTTTTAAAAATAAAATAAATGAAAAAACTCAAAGAACCATTCAACAAAGAGTAACTTGTACATATGCATAAACAAATTATTCGATTATGAATTTTTTTCTTCTGTAAACAATATTTCGGTTTATTGATATACTCTCACTGGCTTTTATACTGATACCTTTTGTATTGTAACAATAGTTAATTAAAAAAATACTTAACTGCAATTGAACTGGGTAAGTGACGTGATCATTTTCAGGTACTATGCAGGGTCTTTTTAACTAGTCACAATGAACAATATTATAATTTTGTTACAAATACAGCTGCTAAATTACATCAAATAAAATAGGCAAAATAAGTTACATTCAAGTCCAATACATTTTTGACATTCACATTTCCATGACAATTAAAAAAGTGCACAAAAAACTAGGAGCATTATATAGAAATCATCAACTACTTACCAAAGCAGCTAAAATTTTGGTAGCAAATTCTCATCTTATCTCTATCCTACTCTATGCCTCTCCAATATTTACTAACCTTAGACAATGTGATCTAAATAAGCTCAAAACTTGCTACAACAAAATTGTCAAATTCGCCACAGGAGCTTCCTACTGTACTCACCACTGTCTCTCACTAGCAGAACTTTGGGTTGTCTAGCAAAAGTGATGGTTCTATGCATTTTAACCTTACGTTGAGCTTGTTTTTAGTGCACTGAGAGTTTACTAAGGAGGATTCGTTCTGGAGGTTATGAGTATCAGAGGGTGACATACAACATCCTACAATTTGTAGTCATAGGTCAACTTTGTTATCCAGAGGTCTTGTCTCTCTACTTGAATATCTGATAAGTAAAAGACCAAAACAAGTGGTCCCAGCACCAAGTCCTCAGGGATACTGCTGGTCACTTTCATATTTTCTGATACGGTGCCTGCAACTCACACTTTGTGGGCTCCATCATTTAGCCAGTTTCCTAACCATCTTACTTCATACGGGCCATTTTTTTTTCTTTTTTACAGGATTTAGCTTCTGTATGATGCCAACATGGGGAATAGAGTTGTAGGCCTTCTCCAAGTCAAGATGTACCATGGGTACTCCATGGCCACTATGTACAACCTCCATAACACTTATGAAGAAATTTCCCAGCTTCAGCATAGAGAGTCTACCTTTCACAAAGCCCAACTAGTGAGGATCAAGTATAACATTCTCAATATCCTAGTTTTTGAGGTCAGTCATAATACTCTCCACAGCTTTTCCGATGAGGCTTGTAAGACTGATAAGTCTGTAATTACCTGGGTTAGTTGTAAGGCCACCCTTATGGAGGGGCTTCATCACTGCAGTGCACCACTCATTAGGAAAATATCAGCAGCTAAGCTTATGTTAAGCATTTTAAGGAATGGTTTGCAAGGGGATGTTTAACACTATTAATTAAGCAACCAGGTCTATCAGGTCCCATGAAGGGAACACTTATGGCTTTGCTTAGCGCTTTCAGTAAATGATCTTAAAAGATAATTGGGTGAGCCAGGGATTCAGGTATTTGAGGGTTTTGGATAGAAATACTGGGGGAAGCTGGCATTAAATTTATTTGCATCATTATGAAGCAAAGTGGGGTATTGTTTCATAGTTTTCTAACATAGTTAAAGAAGGGTATATAATTATGCTAGGCTTCAGAGGCCAGCCTGAGTTCATAGTCTCCTTTAGTGGATCTGATAGAGTTTGTTTATTTAATTATTTGTCTTTTTAGTTTTTGCTTGTAATACTTAAAAAAATCATTGAGAATATGGATTTTGAATCTGCTATAACATTGAACTCACTCACACCTAAAATGACTTTCTGTATACTTCCAGTTCACACCCATACCTCCTTATGGCATCCAGAACTCTTTGAGGTCTGGCTTTTTTAACAAATTATTTACCAGCCAGTATTAGAAATGGCAAGGAGTTATTAACAAAATTACACTAAGATTGTTAGTCTAGAATGTTCTGCACTGGAGAATTTTGTCTTTGTTTGCCACTTATTATTCATATTTTCATAAATGAGAGACCTACAAGTTATGTAGGTGGACAGTGTGAAACAGCAATGTGGGAAATAAAACCATTCATTTTCAATGCTGGTTTACATCACACTATACAGGAAATATTGCTAGTTGCTGGAAAGTAATTATGAAAATAAGTAATACTTCCATATGTACTTAATACTTCAAAAAAGAGTGACTTGCAAACTGCTGCACAGCATTAAGAGAAACCTTAGATGTTAAGAAAAATTGTGTGTCTATTTAGATATTATTTGTTTTGCTAATCATACAATTAAGCATATGTTTTCATGTTTCTGTAAATATTCAATAAACATGCACTCTGAGAAATTTTTTGTTGTCATGTGAAACTTTGGTAAACAAATATGTTCTAATTATATATATGTCTAGACTGTACAACTTTCAAGATACGAACATTTGTTTATGAAAGTTTACAGGAGTTTACAAAAAATATATTTTTTGTTCATTATAATATATTACTGAATTTATGGAAAAGACTACGAATGCATTATCACCACCGTAAAGAATACTTCCTACTGATAACATTGCTATTTGCACAGTTTTAATAGCTTTTATTGTTGAACATGTGTTTACATTTGTTTATCTTATACTTTGTTTATTTTTTCAGAAAATGCTCTGGAATGTAAGATGTGTGTAGGCTGCTAGATGTGTGGCATTGCACACTACATAGGGCTGATGAGCTAACTCTTACTTTTGCTGTAGAGTGTATTTATGGTGGGGAACCACCAGAGTGGATTACTTTTGAAATTCCCATGATATGTGGCTCTGTTAGGAACTATTTGCTGTATGCATTTTTCTTAATGGATATGAAATTCATTAATGTATTACTTAATGAAGATCGTTGCTATATGAAGGTGAGGGGTGGTGCAATCATAAGGGAATTTTGACATTTCATCATAAATTAGGATGAGGATGGTATGCTTTAGTTCTTCAATTCAGTAGAGTGTGCTGTAAAGGCCTTGGGGAATTTAAAGGAGAAGTTCACAAGTTTGTGGTCAAACTTCACTGGGGAAGGAGATACCAGAGGAGTAGTGCGGTCATATTTGTAAGGATCAGGTCAAGAACATTATGTCCTCTGGCAGATTTGTTTCTCAACTGCTCAAGTGAGTGTTTGTTAATTAATCTATGAACTTTTGGGTGTATCCTATATTGAAGGTTTACATCTCCCAGTTCATTGCAGAGTAGTTGGGTCACCCAAAATAATGGAGCTTATGAAGAATATTGCATAGTCATCAAGGAACAAAGAATGTGTTCTGTACCAAGCTATTCATTGATAATTAATCCCATCTACAATGATCTGTAGTCCATTGAGTTCATTTTGTGGGTATCTAGAGATCTGCCTAGATGTATTATGTTCTTTGACAAATACTGAAAATCCACCACAATTGCCTTCAGGTTTGAAGACATAAAAAGCATAAAACCAAGGAATACAGAAAGTGCTCTCTTCACATTTAAACCAAGTCTCAAAAACTAAGATGACATGGATGTTTTCCAAATGCAGGAGTCCCTCAAGATCAGGCAATATACTGATTAGACTTCTGGCATTGAGAAGATCCATCATAAGGTGATTTGATTTTGAAAATGATACATTCTTTATGTTAGGATTTCCATCAACTGGACTCTAACTAAAGTAGGCATTAGTTAACAGCAAAGGCTCTAGTAAGTATTGGGAAGCCTTGGAACAAGAGGTGCATACCATCCCTAACAAAGCAATCTGATATGTCAAGCATCTCGTCCCCTCAGGTGTCAGGGTACTTTTCCATTATCGGGGCAACAATTCTAACATGGTAGAACAAATGAGCTAAGTTAAAGTCTGTTTAATGTGATACAACAACATTTAAAATGTCTCTGATTTGCAGTCTTTTTTCCTCACTATTTTTGGCTTTGTCTCACATTCCTGAAAGAACCAAGAGCATTGAATTTGCCACCGATCAATGATGGTGACTAATAGCAGGTAAAATGTGTCAGAAGAATACTGCCATGAGTGCCAAAGGCCAACAGTTTGAAGAATCTGAAAAAAGAATGCCAACCTCGGCTCCCTCTGTCCTGCGAGCTGTGACACCATCATTGGGCCAGCCTGCAGGTACATTGTCATTTGTGGCAGCATGCGATTCACGGACTCAGATTTACAAGTTTGTTATTACTATTCTTTACTTAATTACTTATTTGCTTTGTTGGCTGGGAAAGCAGGATCTCAGTGGACCTGTGGAACAGCTTAAATAAGCTGTAGAGGCTTAAACTCTGTGTGCCTCTGGGCAGCTTCAATTGTAGGTAACAGAGTATGTGAAAAAAAATCACTTAGCAGTTACACCACACTTGCTGGCTTACAGTCCCATTTGTACTAGCGTCACTAAATCACAACAAGGTACATTTTACAGGGAAACAAAAACACTGCAGGAAACAGACAGGTGAAAGGGAAGCCATTTCCTCAACAGGAAGTGACTGAAAGTGGGGTCAATTATGGTTACTGAAGGGGGAGGAGATGAAGGACTTTTCCGTTATCGGGGCAACAGTTGTAAGGTGTGCTTGGAGTATTAGCAGGTGCTTGCAGCTATTTCACAGCTCCCAATGATGATCCTCAGTAGTTCACTACCAATTCAAACATTTTAGGAGAAACAGACCAAAATACGATACAAATTCTGAGACTGTCTGCAAAATGAGAGACATCTGACAGCTATACCTCTCCCCCTGTATGTGCTGGTATTGTCAACAAAGCCAAAATGATTCGGGGTTGACAGACAAAGATCACAGGCAGGATTAATGAACAACTAATCATAATTTATAAATACAAATAAATTACTCACATTTAAAAATCTGTGAGTGTGTTGCCGCATTAGAAGTGTTGCCTTGATAACGGAAAAGTACCCTGACACCTAATGGATCTCACTGCAATAACAACAGTTACTTAATCATTTATTGAAACTATCTTATCTTTGTATGTAGGCATCATTCCAGATGAAAGAATACTGCTCAAGACCAGAGTCATACCATATTACATGCATGGAAAGTTCTAGCATGCCTCTCTCTATATCTCTCAGGGTTTTACCCATCAAGTTGTTCACTCTTGCATTTACACTTCTATGTCACAGTCACATCTGTCAGGAGTTAGGATCCTTAGGGGTCATATAAAGTCAGAAATTCTGTACCTGAAAGACAATTCACTGTAACTCTCTCTTTATCCAGCCTTGTGAATGATGAGTCAGTGTGCCTGACAATACAGTCACCTGTCACTAAAACATTTCTGTTGTTGCAGTGATTCAGAAAGGTAGATTTGGAGAGTCTTTGCTCAGGATGACTCCTTATGGTAATTATGCATGAGGCAGATGACTGGCTTAATTTTTGTTTAGACAATGTTCTTAATTCACGGAGGCTTTGAGAGTGATTTTTACAGCTTCAGCATAACACATTTTGGTGTGATTAGTGAAAAAGTGTGTTGCAGATGTAAGAAATTGGCTGATGTGCTGTATGGGGCTTTTTGCTGATTATTTTCTGTCATTTATTGCAGCGCTGCCCTTCTTGCAGAGGTGTGGCGGATTGCACTGCACAAACTTAGGCATTTACAACATTAAGTTTCTTTGTACAAAGTACTCCCCCGATTTCTATCATACTTTAAATAGTCAGTAGTTGTGCAAAGAGGCTCTGGTTTATTGTGGCTGCACACTACTCTTCATGTGTAGATTTAGATTGTTTTGCTTTAGACAAGTAGTATCTCTGGTAAGTCAGCTCCAAACCCACAGGCACAACTACCCCATTCAACCCTCATTAATAATTACCTGCAAAAATGGATTTACACTTTCAAGCATCTCTGTAACCAGCCGGGTTGAAATGGGCATCCTGAGATGATCTAACAATTGTCTCATGTTTACTGATAACTACCTATTATGTAAACCAGTAGACTTAGTGTGTAACAGTTATCATTACACAAATGTTACTGGCAAAGCTCTCATAAAGCCCCAGCAAATAACAAGCAGGTTGTAGTACACCATTCAACGCTAAACAAAGCACACACTCACTCATACACTCGCACACACACTCACCTTAGACCAAACATATAGACCTAAATATGGTTGAGGCTCTTAAAAGTAACCCACATAAATCACAAAGGCCTCCTAAATGTAACATAAGGAACAAGTACATTTGGCATCCTCATAAAAAGATAACACAGACAGCACCCATCATGAAACATACACCTAACAGTTTCATTGAATCAGTTCAAAAGCTCATAAAACAAACCTGCACACAATCAAATATATTAATTATAGGTGACCCCATAATGAGACACACCAATGCACCACTGACGAGGCTGTGCACGGTCAGGGTTATGTTTAGTTGCCTATCGGGTGCCAGAATTCCCCACATGATGCAAGCACTCAATTACTGCCACCAGAAGTACACATATGACACAGTCATACTACACATGGATGTACATAACTTTGGAATTACTTGCCTGGACTATTACACATGGATGTAAATAATTTTGTAATTACCTCCTTGGACTACTACATATGGAAGTAAATAAGTTCAAAATTACTTCCCTGGACTATAAGAAAAGAGACAAGATGGAGCTCTTGAAAAATGCATTTGAAGCTGGTATGAAACTTGCCTTGAGCAGCATTCTACCACCAGGAATAATTCTACAATGTGTATAAAACATTACTGATTTCAACCACTGACTTAACATTTGGTGTCATTCAAAGCAGGTAAACTACATATCAGTCTGGAAAGAGACAGCAGACAGTCCCAAATGCTGTGCCAGCGATGGCCTGCACCTCTCCCCTCAAGGTTTTCATCCATTGGCTAAATCCTTGTCCAACCCATAATACTTTTTTTTTAAATGACGGTCTTATAAAGATTTTAGAATAACATTAAGGTACTGCTGCTCAATGATGGGAGCCTTAACAAATAAATTCCACTGACTACAAGCACTCTTTTCCTTGAAAAACAACAAGCCAGAGGCCTGGTTCGATATAACTGAAAGTACTCCATCAGTACAGGGTTTCAATGCCTATTACATGCTCATGCCCACTTCATGGAATGAAAGCATTAAAGGAGTCAGCATCTCCATATTCCTACAAAAATGTTTAATTCCTCCATGTTAAACTTTCTAATAACAATTTTTTTGTCATATCACAGCTAATTACAAGACCCCCCCCCCCATACCCCTTGGCTCATACCTCCAACCAAACTAGTATTGCATCTCTGTGTATTAAGGCAAACACCATTCTCCTAGGAAACTTCAGTTATCACTATATAAACTGGGAGACTTGTACATCTTCAAATATGTATGCCCAGATGTTTCTGGACTTAATCAATACAAACTCCTGGGGCCAGGTAGTCTGCACCCCAACCAGGGTCGATAAAATCCTGGACTTGGTCCTTACCAATGGGGGGCAGCTTTACTCCACACCAAATGAAATCTTCTTCCTGGCAAATCAGATAAGTCAATCTCATTCACCATAAAACTGAACCTTGAAGCATCTTCCAATACCTCAGTACTCAAATTATGTGACGATTAATCTACTAAAACTGAGTGATGACCTGGCCCAATTCAAAAGTGCACTCCTTCTTCAAGAGCCCACTGCTTAAGTGAAATCATTCCCATCTCTGGTCAGTATAAAGTTACAGCCAGAACCAACCAGTAAAGTAGTGCCATATATCACTGATAAGATCACTTCTTAAAAGAGCACAAAGTAATGTAGGAGTTTCTGATGTGAGCAATGTATTACTGTATGTTTCATTCAATTATTTTTATGTTTCCTTTTCTTCAAATAGTTTTTATAACATCTATTTGTATCTGTATTTAGTGCATGTATTGGCACTTTAAAAAAAAAATAAAAAACTGATTATTTAATTAATTAACATTGTTAACAATTACCCTAGTTGGTATATAAGGGGATGGTTTGTTGCTCTGAAATTGTTCCATTGAAGGCAAATTGCCGATGTACCAGAGCACTGAGCACTTTTATTACATGGATTTTCTTCAGCCATCTTTTTTTCTGCCAGCGTTGTTGTTTTTCGTTTTTGGGTGTTTTTGAATCAATGTATTATAAAACTCAGGTCAATATACTGTACAATTTGAATTTTAAACCAACTGCATAAAAAGTATAACAATACCAAACCAGGAGATTACATTTCATACAGGTACTATAAAGGCAAAATAGAAAAAAAAAAAAAACATCTTTGCATATAAAATAACATTTGTATCTGTTCCAACATAAGTGTCTTTACGGATATAGCCAGGAAGTTCTTAGACAGGGATGTTTGTGTGTGTGCATTTATACTATTCATGCCTGAAGCCTTCTAAAAAAGATGAGCAGCGAAGCATTTAACAGCTTCATTAGAGTTGTCAGAGCTGTGGAGCTGGTAAACAATGCAAACTATATAATTTTAAAGATCATTAAAAAAAAAATAAGAGGTCATTGGTATAGTAGCTGCCTGCAACCAGCCTAACACCACCCATATAAATTAATATACATAGCTACACAGACACAGATATAGATATACAGACATATTCAATGAATCAATTGTGTGTGTGTGTGTGTGTGTGTGTGTGTGTGTGTGTGTGTGTGTGTGTGTACATATACGTGTGAGCTGGGAGTTTCATAGCTAAAAGAAATAAAAAAAGACTTAAAGGTCTAGCTACAGTATCTAGCTGTCCGTAGACGACTTCTTAATCTACTGATATTTATAAATTCATGGAAAAATGGAAACCCCTTTCTTGTTTCACTTATTAAAAACAATGCCATGTCATGTAGAGGCTCTGTACTGCGTGTGTGTGTGTGTGTGTGTGTGTGTGTGTGTGTGTGTGTGTGTGTGTGTGTGTGTGCAAGTGAATGACTATCTATACATATACTGTAAACATATATATATTTCTATGGACACACGTACACGCCCACATCCATTAGCACATGGTAAACCACAACCGCACCGGTTTTATTTTTTATACACACACACACACACACATGTATAGATATATATCCCAAACCCTAACTCTTAAAACAGCACTAAAGGATACCCTTCATAAATCATGGTCATGCTTAAGCAATCACCCAAATTAACACTATCTTCCTCTCCTTCTATACTCACCTAATACTCCAGCAACAACCATTTTCTGTTCTCCTCCTGACAAATCTACTAATTAGTCAGCTCTTCTCACAGCCTATAGCTATATACACTTGGAAATTGATTTTGTGCTTTGGGATTATCCATTATATATAGTGTACATTTATAATGTATATGTTTCACTTTATTTTTTTTTACATGTGTTGTGACCACTATCTTAGTATCAGTCTCTTAGTGCACCTTGTTACTTTTGAACCTCAATATGTATTAACTCATTATACATGTTTTAGCAAGTTTTTTTTTTCTCTGTCAAGTTGCCATATTTTGGTGAACTCTAAATGTTTTTCTTTGTTTTACTTTTGTTACATGTATTACCCGGAAGTTATCTCCTCAGGCCTCCGCTGAAAAACGGTTCCAGCCCAGTCGGACTAACCCGGTTAATAAATGAATATATATATATATATATATATATATATATATATATATATATATATATATATATATGTGTGTGTGTGTGTGTGTGTATACACCCCCTTGTTAAAATGCCAGGTTTTTCTAATACAAAAAATGAGACCACAATAAATCACTTCAAAACTTTTCCCACCTTTAATGTGACCTATAACCTGTACAATTCAATTGAAAAACAAACAAATCTGTTAGGGGAAAAATATAAAAAATGAAATAATGTACAATAAGCTGACTGCATAAGTGTGCACATCCTTACACTAATACTTTGCTGAAGCACCTTTTGATTTAATTACAGCATTCAGTCTTCTTGGTTAGGGGTCTATCAGCATGGTACATCTTGACTTGGCAATATTTGCCCACTCTTCCTTGAAAAAGCACTCCAAATCTGTCAGATTGTCTGGGCATCTCTTATGCACAGCCCTCTTCAGGTCAGCTCACAGATTTTCTAATTGGATTTAGGTCTGGGCTCTGGCTGGGCCATTCCAAAACTTGAATTTTATTCTGGTAAAGCTATTCTTTTGTTGATTTGGATGAATGCTTGGGGTCATTGTCGTGTTGAAAGGTGAAATTCCTCTTCATCTTCAGCTTTCTAGCAGATGCCTGAAGGCTTTGGGCCAAAAGTGACTGGTATATGGAACTTTTCATAATTCCCTCCACCCTGACTATAGCCCCAGTTCCAGTTAAAGAAAAGCAACCCTAAAGCATGATACTGCCACCACCATGCTTCACTGTGGGGATGGTGTTCTTTTGTTGGTGTGAAGTGTTGTTTTTGTGCCACACGCACCTTATGGAATTGTGGCCAAAAGTTAACCTTGGACTCATCAGACCATAACACATTTTCCCACATGCTTTTGGGAGACTTGATGTATTGTTTCGAAAATTTTAGCTGGGTCTGAATGTTTTTCCTGTGTAAGAAAAGGCTTTTGTTTTGCAAACCTAGCCCATAGTACAGACATATGCAGAATATGGGAGATTGTTGTCACATGTAGTACACAACCACTACTTGCCAGAAATTCCTGCAGCTCCTTCAGTGTTGCTGTAGGTCTCTTGGCAGCCTCCCTGACCAGTTTTCTTCTTGTCTTTTCATCAATTTTGGCGGGACGTCCAGTTCTTTGCAACATCACTGTTGTCCCATATTTTCTCCACTTTTTGATGACTGCCTTCACTGTGTTCCATGGTATATCCAAATGCTGTGGAAATTTTTTTGTAGCCTTCCCCTGACTGATACCTTTCAGCAATGAGATCCCTTTGATACTTTGTAAGCTCTCTGCGAAGCATGTCTTTTGCTGTAGCAGGCACCTGAGTAAATGTCAGGAAAATCCTACTAGGGCAGCTGAACTTTATTTGGGGTTAATCAGAGTCTCTTTAATTGATGGCAGGTGTGTACCCAAGAAGATTGAATGCTGTAATTAAATCAAAAGGTGCTTCATCAAAGTATTAGTTTATGGGTGTGCACACTTATGCAACCACTTATTGTAAGTTTTTTCATTTTTTATATTTTTCCCCTAACAGATTTAATATTTTTTTCAATTGAATTGTACAGGTTATAGGTCACATTAAAGGTGGGAGAAGTTTTGAAATGATTTATTGTGGTCTCATTTTTGTATATCACAAAAACCTGGCATTTTAACAGGGGTATGTACACTTTTTATATCCAGTGTGTGTGTGTGTGTGTGTGTGTGTGTGTGTGTGTGTGTGTGTGTGTGTGTGTGTGTGTGTATAACATCTATGATAAAATATTTATGTGCGGAAACATTGATGTGCATCATATTGACTTTGATGTGAAATTGCTTAAGTTACACCAATCATAAATGGAAAACAGTCTCCTTTTGAAAATAGACACAAACACACACACACACTAAAACCTATCAATACCTTCTTGTACATATTATCTGAAAAAAATGATACTGCTAGTACTGTTAGGAAAAGGGTCTTTTATAAACAAATGTGCATGGCCAAGATAAGGGGCAGAGATATGGTTTGGGTTAGTACACATGATTAACTCATTCACTCCAGAGCAGCTCAGAAAAAGCTGCCTGCTTAATTCCACAATAGGAACAACAGTGCAGCCTGAGCTCATTTTCAGAAAATCCATTTGTAATACCACACAGAAAACAAGTGTTCATAACTCTTTAACTACAAGCGCTAGACTAAAAATGTAAACGCAAAAGTTGTTCAGGAGACACTGGTGTTTCCAACAATGTAAATGTTGATAGTGTATATCGAAGTCATTACTAAATATTTGGCAAGGAATGCTGATATTGTGCATATTTTTTACCTTTTTGGAAAATCAAAGCACAATATCTTGGTCAATGTACCATGTAGACCCATAGAATGTGTATTTACTTTGTTTGTATGAATGTCAGCTTTAAAATGATACCTTACCCATTACTGTGTAATGTTCCTTTATGGAGATATTCACATACATAGGATTAATATAATATTTCTCATAAATGATAAATAAACAAAGCATAATATCTGATCACCTGTAACAGACAGAAGCTACATATTAGTGAAGAAGTTGTGTGTCTCAATGTCAGTTTCAAAATGATGCATCATTTTTGTCATCACCATGCTCCCTTGCAAAGATATGGGCATAATAATTAGAAGTATTGGAAATAATTTTCATAATCCTACAAGACTAAACAAACTGTGATATCTGTACATGTGTACAGTGCACAGACACAGTTCTTTTACCATGTTGTAAGGAGTAACACTGTCTTCAAAATGAGGTATTACTTGGCACACTGACATGTTCCATTCCAAAATCATAATTTCCATAACCTAAGTCCTAAACAAAACTTTGAAATCTGTACATGTGTACAACATGCAGACACAATTCTTTTACCATGTTGTAACTATTAATGCTGTTTTCAAAATTATGTACTAATTAGCATATTCAGATGCTCCCTTGCAAAGTTATGTACTGAAATATGAAAAAAAAATCATAATTTCCATAACCTAAATCTGAAACAAACTTTCATATCTGTACATGTATACACCATACAGACGCAGTTCTTTTACCATGTTGTAACTGTTAATACTGTCTGCAAATTGAGCTATTATTTAGCACATTCAGATGCTCCCTTGCAAAGTTATTTACCAAAATATAACAAAATCATAATTTTCATAACCTAAGTCTGAAACAAACTTTGATATCTGGACATGTGTACAACATACAGACACAGTTCTTTTACCATGTTGTAACTATTAATACTGTCTTAAAATGAGGTATTACTTACCACATTCAGAAGCTCCCTTGCAAAGTTATTTACCAAAATGTGAAAGAAAATTTTCCATAACATAAGTCCAGAACAAACTTTACTATCTGTACATGTGTACAACATATGGGCACAGTTGTTTTACCAAGTTACAACTATAGATACTGTCTTCAAAAGGAGGTATTACTTAGCACATTCAGATGGTCCCTTGGAAAAGTTATGTACCCAAATATGAAAAAAATCATAATTTCTGTAACCTAAGTCTGAAAGAAACTGTGATATCTGTACATGTGTACAGCATACAAACACAGTTGTTTTATCATGTTGTAAGGACTAACACTGACTTCAAAATGAGGTATCACTTGGCACGATTACCTTTTCCGTAGCAAAATTATTTACCAAAATATGAAAAAAAAATCATAATTTCCATAACCAAAGTAGTGGAGGGAAGTCCTACTGCTTACCAGTGGGAGTGGTGATCATTGTACTGCCTATCTAACACTAGAGGAGTGGTTTCCAGGTCTGAAATTGTAATTTTATTTCTATCCCTTTTGACTTTCTGGCTTAAAAACGCATGTATTTGTGCATTTTTTGCATCGTGTAGCACTGCGGGGCTACTGTTAAACTATTCCAGGTGCCAGAAAGTTTCCTCTTAAAATTTTCCCTTAGAACTAGCTGGTTTCTCAGTAGTAGCACTAAAATATGAACCCCTGTGACTAGCACTTGCTCTAGAACCTGCTGGAAAGCACTAGGAACCCTTAAACTGATACAAGCACTCAACCCTCCTTGTCAATAAGGAGAAATTAATCGTAGGCACTAAACAGCCTATAATTGCAAAGTACCTTGCAAATGTAAGGGAAAACAGCTCTTGTCCTTTACAAAAAAAGCCCCTAAACAGGCATGTCCAAGGATCAGCTTCCGGTGATTTCTCCTGTCCACCTGGTTAATCTGGGCATACTGGGGCAATGCAGCAACTGCCTCGTGTACACAGACAACACTCTCCTCCTACCACCCAACACTACAACCTGTGAGAGATCCACTTACATAATCAAACTGGAAGCAAAGACTGTGCTAGACAGTCAAGAGGAGAAGGTTAACACTTGCACTACACCTCAAGCAACACATAGCCCTTCAAAACCCACACCAACACCCACACATAGCAACACTAAACCCACATATGCGGAGGCCCTTAACATAAACCTGCCCAAGCAACAAGGATCTCCGAAGCTGAAACACAAACACCAGTCACAACCAAAGTGACACATAGCTCACAACACCAGTTTGCCACCCAACAACAGCACCTAAGGCAAGACAACGCACCCAACACTTTAGTGATAGGTGACTCTATAGTCAGGCACACTGATGTCCCAATCACCAGGCTGAGCAAGGAGAAAATTACAGTCAGCTACCTGCCAGGTGCCAGGATCCGCCACATAATGCATGCACTCAAGTCACTCCACATGTACAAATACGACTCTGTCATTGTCCATGTTAGAGTGAATGACTTGAGTTGTACTTCCCTGGACTACAAGAAAAGAGACATGGAAGAGCTATCAGATCATGTGGCCCAGACAGGTATGACCCTAGCTCTGAGTAACATCCTACCTTCATCCAGAATGATACCTCAGTATAAGGACAAAATGATTCACTTCAACAATTGGCTAAGCTTCTGGTGTCATTCAAAGGGGATCCAGTATCTGTCTGCCTGGGACGACATGATCGACAAACCATGATGCTTTGACAGAAATGGTCTGCACCTGTCACCCCTGGGATTCAGGTTACTGGCTAAAGTTCTTATCACCCCTATAGTGCCTTTTTTAGACAAGGTTCAAAGGACAAAACCACCACTGTAACAGATACAAGCATACAAAATCTGAAGGTAATGCTACTCAATGCTAGAAGTCTAAACTTCAAAATGCACTCTCTCGAGGCATTCCTAAAAATGGAGAACATCGATATCTGTGCAGTAGCTGAGACCAGGTTCAAGACTCCAGAGAGCAATCCTGCAATACTAGGCCACAACTCTTACCACACTTTTCGGCCACCAAACCAAGACCGAAACACTAAAGGTGGAGGAGTGTCCATATTCACCAAGGATATTCACACCTCCAGGCTAGTTGCCCAACACAATGCATCTGAAATTCTCCAGGTGCAACTAACACTAGGAAAAACTGCAATCCAAACTGTAGCTTGCTACAGATCCCCCACCATACCCTAGGATTTTCACTATACCTTTCTAAACATACTGGAAAATATTAATGTACAACCAAACACCCTAATACTGGGTGATTTAAGCTACCCTACCATTACCAACACCTTTTCCCAACGGTTCTTGGAATTCATAAATTCCAACTCCCCGGATCAACTAATCCATTGTCCCACCAGGGGCTCCAATATCCTAGACCTGGTCATTACCAACATGGGAGACAGATGCTCCACACCAGTGGTCACCCCCTCGTTGGTCAGGTCTGACCATAAGCAAATCACCCTCAACATCCACATCCCACCCCACCCCCACCCCCAGTAAGGAAACCTCCGTAAAAAACTTCTCCAAAGCCAATTTCATGCTACTTAAGTCAGAAGTGACAAACTTCATGGGACCCATGCAGATGGGAGCTGAAAGTTTGACTGCTGAATCCTACACTAAGGCACTGTACGAGCACAGCCACTCATGCATGAATCGTGCCATCCCAAGTCAACCAAAAAAACAAGATGCTTTCCTCCAAAAAAAGGAAGTCAATATGGTGGTCCACTGCCATAAACAAACTATATAACAGAAGGAAGAAACTGTTGCAGAAAAGAGGAAAATAAAATTGCCAAAAATTCCAAAGACAACCACAAGGCATTCTACAGTTATGTCAAGAATCTAAATGGCAATGCTCAGATCTGCTATGAGCTAAAACAGAATGGCATTAAATATACTGATCCCAAGGATATTGCCAATATCCTGGCAGAATGATTTAGTGCCAACTTCAACCCCCTCTCACCCCTTAAAGAGCCCATCTCAATACCACAAGATTGCCAAATTCCGGTAATCACGGCCACACATGTAGAAACTGCACTCTCCAAAGCTAAGAATAGAGCACCCATGGGACCAGATGACATCCCGGGCTGTGGACTACATGAACTACAAAATGAATAGGCACCTCACCTAAGTGTCATGTTTAATCATAGTCTCACCTCAGGCTTTGTACCCACTGAGAGGTGCACAGCTACAGTTATCCCACTCCACATGGGGGGATCCTACCATCCCATCAGTCTGACGAGCCTGATCTGCAAGGGCATGGAACTTATAAACACAGACATTGGCAACCTTTAAACACTGGACCCCACCCAGTTTGGGTTTATGAAGGGCCGAGCTTGTCTCCTGAACCTGACTGACTTCTTCGAATCAGTCTCCAGAGCTGTGGACGAGGGTAAGGTGGTCTACACAGCCTATCTAGACCTTGTCAAGGCCTCCAACACCATCCTCCACTCTGGAATCATAGATAAACTTACTAAGCTGGGCATAAATCCCTACGTCACTTGATGGGTTGCCAACTGGCTTACTGACAGAACCCACACTGTAAAAGCAGCCGACTCCAAATCCAGCTCCAGACAAGTGACAAGTGGAGTACCTCAGGGTTCAGTCCTGGGACCACTCTTGTTTGGCATCTACTTCTCTGAAGTACAGGCCAACACTAAAGGACTCTGGCTAACAAAGTTCGCAGATGACTGCAAACTGGGAGCCATTATTGAATCCCCAAATGATGTGGATATTCTACAAAAGGATCTTACAGAAACAGATGCTTGGTGCCAGAGCCATGGGCTCAAGCTTAATGCCAAGAAATGTATAGTTATCCCCTTTGGGAAAAAACATGTATCCATGAATTACCACATAGGTGGCAGTACACTAAACACCAAAAGTGTGATGAGAGACTTCACAGGTGGACAGTGGTCACTCACCTTCAATAACCATATTGCCACAACAGTCAGGAAATCCTTCTATGTGGCACACCTCATCACTAAGGGCTTTCCATCCAGAAAAAAGGAGGTCATTTCCCACTGTACTCATCCCTCATTAGACCCATTATAGAGTACAATGCCCCATTTGGTATGTAACTCACAAAACATCTGCAACAGCTGGAAAGGCTGCAGAAATACCTCACTAAAAGAATCACAGGCCTAAAGCAGATGCCCTATGCTGACCATCTAAAAAAACTCCAGCTATACTCTGTGGCATATTGTCTACTCAGAGGCAGTCTCTGCTTAACATACAAGGCCATGTCAAACCCCAAGCTGTTAGACATGCCCCACTTAAAGAAATCCCAATCCCTCAGAGCCACATGCTCCAGGGATCTAAACCTTGTCATCACAATGAACAAAACATGCTGGAGTGATTAGGTTCCTGACCCAGAGATTCCCCATATACTGCCCATACATGTCAAACAGAGCGCCTCCTTGGCCCTCTTCAAAAGGAACCTTGATAATTGAATGGGAGATAGAAAATTCACCCTGCTGATCACGTCAGTCGCCCTGCTAGACAGGGGTCCAGAGAAGTAAATATTGTGGGAAGAAATATCCGGGAATTGTTTGGCTAGGCTTGTACAGGCCCTAAAGCCGATAGCCTAGTACCAACCTATGAACAAAAACAAACTGTGATATCTGTACATTTGTCCAACATACAGACAGTTAATTTCCCGTCCTATAACTACTAATACTGCCTTCAAAATGAGGTATTACATACCCTGATGACATGTTCCCTGATAAACTTATTTAGCAAAATATGAAAAAATATCATAGTTCTCATAACTGATATCTGGACATGCATGGCATACAGATACAGTTCTTTTTATATCTTGTAAGTACTAATACTGTCTTCAAAATGAGCTGCTAGTTAGCATGCTGACATGTTCACTGACAAAGTTATTCACCAAATATGAAACAGTATCCGAAGTCCTAAACAAAATGTGATATCTGTACATATGTCCAGAATACAGACACAGTTCTTGTAACTAATACTGCCTTTCAAATGAGATGATGATATGTTCCCTGAAAAAGTTATTTAGCAAAATAGGAAAAGAAATCATAACTCTCATAACCATAATTGTAACCAAACTGTGATATGTGTACACCATACAGACACAGTTCTTTTTCCATCTTGTAAGTACTAAAATTGTCATCAAGATGACAAGTTCCAGACTTTTACAACTCAATATGAAAAATATCTGTAGCACTCATAAACATATGGAGTGTCCCACACCTGTGCTTGCAATGTGATAATGACTTTTAGTAATGTGAATAACAGTGACAGCTGCCAAAGATTTTACATGACAAGTGATAATGACTCACCCCGGGATTCACTAATCCTCCGTGTAAGACTAAATTAGTCTTACACGGAAACTGCAGCCTAAGAGTAAGACGTCAGCGCGCCACTCAACTCTAAGGCTAACACGGAGCGTGCATGAGTGGAGGGGGTGTGTCAGACTGCCTTGCAGTCCAAAAATCCACACCCCTGCAAGTCCTTCAATTGGCAAATGTCAACTGACATCAGCGAGTCCGCTCAAATGTGTACATACCCAACACTACACTCCCCCACATTCTAAACCCCTGTACAATTATAAAATGTAAAACTTTTATTTATTTTTTTACTATTCCCAATATCGCTGCCCATATTTACGCGTGTTTGCGCGTGTTTGCCCATTGCATAGCTACAGTTAGCAGTTTAAACATCGAAGAGGATAATAAGAAACTCATATGCAAATTAAGCCAAATAGCAATAGTGTAGTGATAGAGCCTTCGCACAAAGAGGAGGCATTCCCGGTTCGAGTTCCACCACTCCCCTTTCTATTTTCTGTAGGAAATCTGTATATAAAAATAAGTCCTGACATTTATCCTTTACATTTTAGTAAAAAGCATTGAAATGGCCTATGTAGTAGTGAATGATATTTTATATATATATATATATATATATATATATATATATATATATATATAAAAGAAGGTGAAATGGTTATGCATACTGATGAATGCGTAAGTAATGTATCTTAAGCAATGTGAAGCACTGCTAAGCAAAGTTTACCAGTATTAAGCACATTTAAGTATAATTGCTCATAGCTTAGAACTGCTTTAGCGCAATGGCTTTGCATGTAGCTGCACATCTCGCCAACTAGCGCAAACAAAACATGTTTGCGCACAGCTAGCTAGTCAAACGTCGGGCAACATCGAGCAACGTAGAGCAACGTTGGGCAAAGTTGAGCAAAGTCTGCTAAACACAGCTACACCTCCTAGCCGGTCTGGCCAGTAGTAAAATAAAAAGCAATGCCAGGCCTCGAACCCGGGACACTGTGCACCATAATCACAGTACTAAACCACTAAGCCATGACAGCTTTTCACATGCATGCACTTTCAACACACACATACATATCAATGGAAGTTTACCCATAGCTAAGCAGGTGTGCTTTCAGCTGAGATTGTTCAAAACCGGCCAATCACAAATAAGTGCAGGAAATGAGGCATATTTAAGCTCCATAGGCGGGAATACTTGCCATAACTGTTTGTAGCTCCCATCTGCAGTCAGCATGGCCGGTTTTGGAAAGGGCTTTCAATTTTGGGCGCAACGTTGGGGCATTGAGGAGTCAAAAGTAATGGTTTGGCTCCTCGTCCATAATCATGATGAGAGACTTCTGCAGGGCCAGTTCCAGGGCACCGAATACAAAGCAGAAGCCTGGAACCGTCTAGCTCATGATCTCACCAGTGTCACAGGCGTACCTCGGACTGGTGAGCAGGTCAGACACCACTATGCAGACCTGAAGAGACGCAAGGAGGACTGACTGAACCAGTGGATACAGGAGGCCCGTGGATGGAAAATGCCCCACTAATGAATAGGTAGCCATGGAATGAAGTATGTAAGATTTGCTATTGTAGTCTATATTATGGATAGGTATGTCTCAATATCACTTCATTTACTTCACAGCTGCAAGTGTCCGTGCTGCGAATCAGCAAGCCTATGCAGCATGGCTGCTAAGGCTGCTCCACCAGGCAGGTTAGTAATTATTCTGCATGTATTGTTATATAAAATAAGTGAGAGAGCCTGAAAAAGAGTGTTGTAACCCATTAATAAAGGTATAAGTCTTGAATAATTTCTCTGCATGTACTGTTATATAAAATAAGTGAGAGAGCCTGAAAAAGAGTGTTGTAACCCATTAATAAAGGTATAATAAGTCTTGAATAAGTCTTCTGCATGCACTAATATATCAAATAAATGAGAGAGCCTCTAGAAAAGTGTGCAATGTAATTAATAAAGGTATAATTCCTGGAGTGTGTCCGTGTCACATTCTTCGATATGTTGTTGTACTCTTGCATTATAGAAATAGTACTGTTGTATTAAGTGCTGTCAACCCACACTTGGGTAGGCCCATATAAAGTGGATGAAGGGAGTGCCAGTAGCTGTTAAGCATATATACAGTCCTCAACTATTGGTTCGTGGCCGGCATGTACAGGTTAATCTGGCACATGAGTAGCTTGTTACTGTGTTCCCCAGAAATGTAAGTGTGCTGCTAGAAATGTAGGGGGCTGTTAAAATATAACTGATAATGTCACTTGAACACATCCAGATATTAGATATAGAAATATAAATAAAATATATAAATACGTAGCAGTAACATCTGCATCCTGGACAGTTTGTATGTCAGATACAGGTCAGGTATATAAAGAACTAGCAAAACCCATTTCACAATTTAACGGACATTGCCTAGTGTAATAATACATGTAGGGGATATATACCTGCAGTCAATAGGAATATAGCGTAAACTATAAGTATATATAAGTTGTTAAAGGAGGTATCTTTTTATAAAAAAATCAAATAAGTGCAGAAATACGAAGAGGTAGACCACTGGAATATATCCAAAGCGTTTAATGTAGCCACAAACGGAAAAAATACACGTAACTGCCAGACATGAACGCTTTTAAAATCCTTCCATGCATTTTCGTCTATTCATTGACTTCATCAGATAAATACAAATGCAAACTTCATCTACTCCACATATATATAGTTTGAATCATTATTATTACAGCCAATAAAAATCATTATCTGATCAATTTCCCGCTAATTTGTTTAAAACAATTAATGTATAAAAATATTGTGTTGAAATTTAATGTATTGTATTTTATAACTTATAATAGTTTAAAAAAATCTTTATAGTTAAAAACAGTTAAAAAACACTTATGAAAAACCTTTATTTGTTTAAAACATTCATTTTCCTAAATATATAAAAATCTGCCTTGAAGGAATTCCAAATCCCACCTAGTGGCTAGTTATATTATAGTTTTTATACCTCTTTCAAAGCTTTGCTGACCTTAGTTTTAACAAAGGTAAAATAGAAATAAACTCATTTAAACCCGGAAATTTCCCTGCTTCCAGGGTCACTTGCGACCATTGTTCTCTAAACTCAGTTCTTTCTTCCCAAGGACCACCTCTAATATCATGTTGAATTTGTTCTAATACCATAAATTTATATTTATATTCTAAGCATATTTTACTGTGTTTATATAAGGCATTGTACTCTTTCTCCATTGTTATTTCATATGTGTGTTCATAGATCCTTCCCTTTAGCATTCTCTCAGTTTTTCCTATGTAGAAGGATCCACATTTTTCACAAATTGCCATATAAACTATTCCCTTGAATTCACAGTTATAATATTCCAAACTGTGAATCCATCTTTTTCTACTTTCCAAATAAAAATAATTATTGTTTATTATATATGTACACTGACTACAATGCCCACATTTGTATGTACCTATTATTTTTCTATTATTATTAAGTTTCTTTTTATTTTCTATAATATTTCTAATACTTTGTGAATTCTTATATATTATTTTTCTAGGTACTTTGGATACACTGTCAATATCTGTGAAGGTTATAAATTTCTCCCATTCTGCCTTGAATATTTTTTTAATATAATTGTTTACTCCATTGTATTCCAATACTAAAGCTTGTTGGAATTCTTCTCCATGATCCTGATTTTTGTTAATGCTTTCCTTTTTGTTGTTATCACTTGCTTTTTTATTATTATTTTTTTGTAAATAGGTGCAAATTTAGTTTCTCTTCCATCTTCAACTTCCTTCCTGATTCGTTTAATGAAGTCTAATGGATATCCCCTTTCTCCAAACATTTTCTCTAGTAATTCACATTCATCCTTAAAATCATTTTCTAAACTAGTCATGCGACTACCCCTGGCAAATTGCCCTTTGACAATATTTCTTTTGCAATGAAGGGGATGTGCACTCTCAAAATGTAAGAATGAGTTACAAAATGTCTTTTTTCTAAATATTTTTGTTTCCAATTCTTGCCCTACTTTATATACTTGTAAGTCTAAATATTGCAATTCATTTTCTGAGATTTTATGGGTGAATTTAAAAAATTTCGTAGTATTACTCATATATGTCAGGAATTCATAGAATCTATCTCTTCCTGCTGTCCATAGAATTACTATATCATCTAAAAATCTACGGTACATGGTCCAGCATGTCTTATATTCAGAGTCCAAGATGTATTTTTTTTCCAATTCGCGAGTATTAAATTGGCGCATGTTGGGGCGCATGCTGCTTCCATAGCTATGCCTTGTATTTGTTGAAAAAATTCACCTTTGAAGTGAATAAAGTTATTTTTCAATATTAGACTCATCAACCAGATATTAACTAATTTTTCATTATGTGTCATCTCTTTATTTTCATATATTATTTCTTCTAACATTGCCATACCTTCAGTATAAGGAATACAGGAAAACAAATCCACAATATCTATGGTAATGAAAAGTAGATTGTCCTCACTTATATGCTCTGGTATTTCTTTTAAAAAATCCCAGGAATCTTTTAATATACTTAGTCGTCTTGTCCACAAACTTTTTAATTTTGTATCCAAGTATTTAGCAAGGGTATATGTTTTATATCCCTCTGCTGATACTATAGGTCTGAGAGGTGGATCCCATTCATTTTTGTGGACTTTAGGTATACCAAATATAGTGGGAGTTCTTGGTTTGTCTACTTTTAAAAATTTGTAAGTATTATAATCAATAATTTCCTTTTGTAACATATCATTCAAATTGATATCAATTTTATTATAAGCTATGTTCATTTCATTCATGGAAACCACTATATATTTAGTTTCATCCCATAGTATAGTATTCATTTTACTCTCATATGTGATGTTATCCATAAAAACTATACCTCCCCCTTTATCTGGTTTCATGACTCTAATACCTTCGTTCATTTTTATTTCATACATCAATTCACTCTCTTTTTTACTTAAATTCAGTTTATATTTGGGTTCATTTTGCCACTTTCTTATTTCACTTTAAACCACCATTTCCAGGTTCCTCAGCTATCAGGTATCTTTTTATACCCTACTGTATGTGCATAAACAATGCAATTCCACACGTCAATGGGTATGTCTATTCTCAAAACATTTGTTGGGGCATATGTCCTATTGGTTTATAAATATCTGCATTTACTTTGATGCATGTGCCCTGTTCAAATACCACAGTCTTGGTGGCCTGTTGCCACCAATCAATCCTGCATGCTGTTGGAATGTCTACTGTTGTTCTACATATGCATGTGTTATGCTTACTGTTCAACTGTTGGAACTCTGGTGTGTTGGGTTAATGGGAATACTACTGCATGCTGTTACAACTAATTTGGAATGCTGTTGGCTGTTACCAACCCATATTGTCATTAAATCCTCCTAAACATAGAACGTATGGAAAGGCCAGTCCCAGCGGACCCACCTGTCCAACCTCAGCTGGCGATGGCACCTGGCACCAGCAGGTCCGGTGCCCAGCCCAGGACCTCTTCCTCCATTGGCCCTGTGCCACCTTTGGGTGGAAGGACTGCAGGGGATGGGGCTCATCCCCCATGTACAAGCATGGCCAGAAGAGGGCCAGCTATCACCCTCCGAACGGTCCGGGCTGTGGTGGGTAGGGAGATCGAGCATTCAGTTGCTGATCCTCTACACCAGCTTGAGCCACGAGTGGCATGACTCACAGGTGAGCCTGCCCCTCCTACACAGCCCCCAGCATAGCCACCCTCTGGGCTGTGAAGGTGCAGTGGTGACTGCCCATGGGTGGGGATCTCAGTTCCACTGTTGCCATCTGTGGGCTCATGGGCTTGCGATTTCCAAACATCCTTCCCCATCAATGGTGTTCACCCACCACATGTCATATTCCGCCCCTGTATGCATCTTGTTTGTTTTGTCTGTTTACCTCCCCAACCTACCTCCCCCAAATATACCTACTTCCCCTACCCCACATTCCACTCTCACATGAAAAAAAAAAGGGCAATCTGCTCCCAAAAAAAATTACGCCCCATACATAGCTGCCCATTTTGCACACATGTCTGCTGGACACATAAACTGATATGTAATTGGCAGTACAATATACTTTGTTGTCCTCACCCCTCTCTCAGGGGTGGAAGGTTTCATATCTACCTCCAAATTTATTGCATATGCACAGCTGTTGCTGTTAAAGAAATGGGCAGCTATGGACCTTCCCTATACCCGTCCTGCACATCCCGAGCTGTTTTCCCTTACTGTCTTTCCCTCTTTGTGCCCCTTTTTCACCACTTTCCTATCTCCCCATTTTCTTTTCTTTCAAAGAAATGAGAGCGAGGGTTAGCAGGAGTAAGCACTTTTAAGCAGCAGTTAGCCGGTTTGCGCGAGTGTGCGCTTGTGTGCACGTAACAAAGTATTGCTAAGCTTCATGCAAACCCACGCAAACCCACTTATAACTGCTTAAAAGTGCCTTAGTCACCCTGCATGTGAGGGCCCTTGTTCTGCTCAGCAGCAAAATAAAACACCTCTGTCAGTCTTGAACCCTGGACCTTGGACACACTAGAGTGCATGAAGTATCACTAAGACACAGTAGATATACAGCAGGTTGTTGCTGAAATAGATATATCATGCATCTGAATGAGTGAATGTAAAGGAAATATAGGAATGCCATAACACAAAACCTGTTCTGTGGAACTTTACTAGCAGTTGTTGTGGAATTCCATTACATGACTGTGATAAGAGAACCAGCCATTCTAGCAGTAAATAATGTTACAGCACCACTTTACAACCCTCACACAGTACCACAGCAGGACAATCCCCACCCAAATGTACAATATACCTGTGTGTTCAGGGTCCACCAAGGATGTAGGTAGGCATACTCAGTACTGGAATTGTCCAGTATTCTTGGGCATCCTGTGCTAATGTCAACAATGAAAAAGCAAACTGTGCAGAAGTGAGTACATTAATATTCACAGTATAACAGTTCACAAACAGTTCATGTGCCAAATGAATACATCTCAATAACTACTTATGTATGGCAGTTAATTGTATAAGTAGAAAAGAAACTACATACTCCCATGTATCTTGTGTTAGCATTTGTAGAGGTGAGTACAATTCTACACTGACAACTGTGTACTGGAAGTAGCAACATTCAGGTCTGAGTACAACATTTAAATCACTGGCTACACCCCTAGCTTCAGATATAAGAAGTATACCAACTTTCTGACTTACACAACGGTGTCCACAGCAAACAAGCATGGGCCCCACTTTGGAAAGCTGAAAGGGCTAAGCCTACCTGACTTAGCAATTTATAGCATCGGGTTGCTATGACAGTAAGTACTGCAATTACCACACAGCAGGATGCACGCAATTACCAAATGGTGGTCAGCAATTGGTGCAGAGGCCATCACATGCACAAGTGCAGATACCTATAAAAGCAGGCTGTACTTGCTGTCCACACATGCAATCATTCCACTGCAGCTATTGAGAGAGAGAGAGAGAGAGAGACAGACAGACAGACACACACCCACATCAACATCAACAGAAAAAAAAAAAAAATTTAAAAAAAAAGAAATAAAAGACACACGGAACTGAAATCTACAAACACATACAAAGGAAAGGTATGTAACAGATATGTATTTACTGGCATGTACTAGATGTTTTTGAAGACTACTCTACATACTTTGAAACATCCATATATGGCAGCAGTACATATCTATGCACAGATGCCCTGCATAACTACTGCCATGGACAAATCAGTGTGTAGCTGTGTGCAATGGGACATAACTGTGATATATGTAGCTCAGCATTAAATGTCAAACATCTGATCCATGTTATATGTGTTCTGTACTGTAGTGTGTACAATGGCTGTTTGGGGGAGTAGCGCATACAGCTATATAAACATGGATGTGACAGAGTAACACATGCATGATAGTCATATTAACGTGTAACTTAGCAATGGCAACTGCTGTACCAGGCTAGTATGCTAATCTAGCATTTGCAGCTATATATACACCCTCTAATATTACTGTGTGCTCACATGTGACACCTGTTCATGTTGCAGCAAGGCCCAAAAGGTCAGCCGTGAGGTCCATGGACTTACAACAGTGGTGACCTTGTGTGTGTGTATGGCACACACATACGGAGAGATATTTCTGTGTCAGATATATTAGCATCTGTACATGTGCATAGAGCAAGGGACATACTGCAACTGTTTGTGAAGGGTGGACATATATATATGTTGGCGAAGGTTGTTATGTGTATATTTTTATGTAGGTTGTAGTGTGTGGCAAACAAGACAGCATACAGTGCTGGTATATGACATGTGGTGGTTAAAGGCAGTGGGTATGATTTGTTAGGTTTGCAGTGTTGCAGCCAGTGAGGCCTGCTAAAGCTACATGGGCTGAGAACACCTTCAATGCATTCCGCACAAGACTGCAATATTATTACATAACTGTATACCTCACAACCTTCGCATAATTGATATTCCCACCATGAAAGGTGGACTGTATATGTGCCTATATGTATATATGTATATCTATATGTACACCAACGGATGTTTATATGTATGTGTATATATCTATATCTATATATATATATATATATATATATATATATATATGTGTGTGTGTGTGTGTGTGTATATATATATATATATATATATATATATATATATATATATATATATATCTATAAAGAGAGAGAGAGAGACAGGGTCATATTTACTGCGACAGATGCCTGGTGACAAAGCCATGGCCTCAAGCTCAGTGTCGAAAAGGCATTGGCATCCATTTTGGTAAAAACTCTGTACCCATGAACTACCACATAGGTGGTAGTCTACTTAACACCAAAAGTGTGATAAGAGACCATGGGACACAGGTGGACAGTAGTCCCCCCTTTGATAATCACAGTGCCACACTAGTCTTGTAATCTGTCTACGTGGCACACCTCATCACAAAAGGTGTGTCATCCAGGGAAAAAGAGGTCAGTGTTCTCCTCTACTCATCACTCATAAAACCCATTATAGAGTACAATGCCCCTTTTGGTATGTACCTCACAAGACATCTACAGCAACTGGAAAGGCCACAGACATACCTCACAAAGAGTATTACCAGCCTCAAACAGATGCCCTATGCAGACTGTCTCACAAAACCACAGCTAGACTGTGTTGCATACTGCCTACCCAGCGGTGACCTCTGCCTAACATACAAGGCTATGTCAAACCCAGAGCTGTTGGACATGCTCCACGTAAACAGATCACAATCCCTATGATCTACACACTCTAGGGACCTAAACCTTGTCACTTCAATAAACAGAACATGCTGGAGGGATAGATCCCTATCTCAGATACATCCCATACTCTGGAACAAACTACCTATCAATCACAAACAAAGCTCCTCTTTAGCAGTCGTCATGAATAATCCTGATGATTGGATGGGAGATAGGAAATACACCCCGGGAATCACCTCTGTGGCTCTGCTTGACAGGGGCACGTGAAATTAAATTACATGTGTGTCAAAGGCCAGGGTAGCGTATGGCTAGGCTTCTATAGGTCTTAGGGCCAATAGCCTATTACCTACCTATGAACTGATACACACCCACATGTACTTGCTGCAATAATTGCTATGTGAGGTTGACTGAGTGTGATAGTGAATGTGTTGGTGAATGTGTCAAAGTTGTGTATATGTGTGATAGCTTAGTGGGAAACTGTTTTTGTCATGGTATTTTGTGTCCTAGCTCTGATCCCAGCAAAAGATGTGTATGCTATTGCTAGGCAGAAAAAGCAGTATGGCATATGGTCTGACATAGTCCCTTGGTGTTGACTTGGGTGTGCCATTGTAGGCTACAGCAGTACATGTATGCTTATTGATTGGTACTGCTGGTGAATCCAAATCCCGTATGAACTGTAGTACTACCTGAAGCTGTAGGCCTAAACAGCACAGTATGGTGTATGTCCACATTGCTTGGGACCACTGTTTTGTGTGTTCCCTGTAGTCCTCACAGATTACATACCTCAGGCATAAGGTTTTGTAAGTACTGACACACAGTACTGCATGATACACAGGTAAAGCTCATATGGGTTGCCATACCTTTGTGTCTTGTATGTATGTCTGATGTGTGTGTGGGAATGCCTGTAACGTGCCCTTGGTCATATATGTGTTACAGGACATAAGTGCGTATCTAGCAACATCTACAGTCTAGTACAGCAGTATGCCACCTATATTCACGAATGTGCACATATGTTGGGAAGGGGTTTGCTATCAACAACTAGTGTGGTATACTCGTAATACTGTAACTGTACTTTACAATCATTGCAATGGATGACATATTTCTTTATGCATTAGCTTGATATATACCTCCTGTGGGTAGGTGATGCATTGTGTTGCATACAGCGTACCATGTACTGTTGTATAGTCTTACATACTGGTTTCTCTTTGTTGCTGTGCAGAACATGGTTTAATATATAGAGAGTTCCAGGCACTGTCAGACAGTTGTGAGTTGAGCACTGATATGTGGTATTGAAAGTGTGTATCCCCTGACAGCCAATAGGTTGCTATATATGGTAGTTCAGTGATATCTGTACTTTAGAATGTTAAGTGTGCCACATGACGTGCTCATACATATTGTTTCATTGTCTTCCGGGGTCATGGCCCACCATCACAACCCTACCTATAGTCCAGCTGAGGATGAAATAACAACAACCAGTCTGGTTCAGCACTACACCCTGCTTTTCTCCAGAATCAGCCAGGACCAGCATGAGCAGACTGCACTGTGGCAAGATGTTGTCCACAGGGTAAATGACATAGGCATGCATAACCGGACATATGAGCAGGTACGCCATCACTGCAGTGATTTACTTAGACATGTCCGGCAGCGTGCGTCTGATGTCCGTAGACAACAGCTTGCCACAGGTGGTGGGGTAACCATCCATCCCCCTCTCACCAGAGTGGAGGAGCTGCTCCTGAGCCTGGTGGCTACTGGCCAACAACAACAACAACAGCACACATGTATCATCATGGAGGCTGGAGCCACCCAGCAAGTTCACATGGAGCGTGCAGATAACATGGCATATCTGTAGACTACTGTTACCTCGATTGGTAGATCATGCATATGTGAGATGTGTACTGTGTGGTTAGAAGATGTGGAGCCTGGTGTTGTGCAATACTGATAATTTGGAACATAATCTGTAGGCCTGTGACTGTCAACCGTTGTACTACTGTAAGACTGCAAACCCAGAGTAGCAATGCCACAGTTGTTGCCACTGACAAACTGTCTCATTTCCTTGTAGGTCCCTCTGGTGTGACAGCAAGGCAACAGACCCATGCTTGTGAGTGTGTTCTACATTTAATATTGCAAATAACATGTGCATGTCATAGGTAAGGTGTACGCTATGTACACATGTAACACACCTATGCATAATGTATGCTGTGCATGTTTGCTGTGAGACTATGCACATCTCAGTAACGTGAGTAGCTGCCTCAAACACATGCAATACACAGAGAATCCCAAACAGTTGTGGTTACACTGTAGTGGACATTGCATAGGCAGAGTAGATACACATGCACACAACATACACAAATTTGTCATACGCAGTACACGTTAATATGCTACACATGGCATATTCAGACACCCGCTGCAAGATCACACTCCAGTATCCCAAATGTCATCCACACAGCACACATAATATACCTGAGGGGTAGAGTCCTATCATGTGGAGATGCAACACTCTTCAACACACAACACATTCATGTTAGGCAATGCTCCCTATTGGGCACCTTACAAACCCATGTAACAACTGGCTGTGAAATGGTGAATGTAGCCATAGTACTGCAGTTCAGGTACAGCATGATAGTTGCCGGTCTGGCATACATTAGTAGCCTTGAGTGACCACATGATGTTGCATGATGATGGCTCATGGTACTACACCCCATCCAGTTACAGTAACCAAAGTACTACACATAGCATTCATTGCTATTCACCTCAATGTTGTGTGTGTGCAAACATATGCACCTATACACAATATGCATAGCAATCACAATTTGCACAAATTGACACATATATGTCTTGTAATGCTATTGAGTGTATAGATCACATGACACACATTGGGTATATGTGATGTTTAATGTTGCAGTTATGATGTAGCATGCCATGTCATGGCTGGCACTGGCATGTCCACAATATGTTCTACACTCACAATAACCACTGTACAATGGCTATGTTGAGCAATGGTATTCCATCAGGTATACATGCACCACTCATCCTGTGTGTGTATACATAGCATGCATGAGCTAAACCTGTGTCCACAATTATCTGCTAAAGACACAGACGCTCTAATCAGAAATGGATATGTATGTGACACACAGATACACATCTAGCCATGGTATGTATACCTGTGAGTGATGGTGCACAGGACATTGAAGAGCTTTTAAGACCTGCACAGCAATGTTGTGTCCATGTACACATTGCATTCCAGGGTGAGGCCAATCACTGAACAACAACACACATGCATCAAAGCCATGTATACTGTTATTAGCAAGGACTGTAAACACTGGCACTGCATGCTGTTGAGCAACACACATCCTGCATGCTGACACGTGTGATATGACTGTTAGGCTTGTGATACTGTACCCCACCATCAACCGCTATTGAGTATGTTCTGGATTGCTGATGGTGTGTGTGTGTGTGTGTGTGTGTGTGTGTGTGTGTGTGTGTGTGTGTGTGTGTGTGTCTGCTTTAGTGAGGAGTGTATTTGTGTGCATGTGTGCATGTTTTCATGTGTTCATGTGTGCATGTGCTCATGTGTGCATGTGTGCATGTGTTCCGACATCATGTACAGGTCGTAAAATGTGTTTCCTGTCTTCCTCTCACAGGTGCTGAGGTTGGGCTGGTTCACTGCAGCAGGGAACCTGATGTCACTGAGCCAAATAGTGATAATGAGGATAGGTGTGTTGAGGCACAGGCATGTTTGCCAGGGTCTGCCGTTGGGCCACCAATCAACAGTACACAAGTGTCCACCCCATCCATGCACACATTCATACTGCCAATACATCCATCACCAATGCCCCTAGCTGAGGGACAGTGTACAGTCGGCATTGGCCAGGACAGTGTGGTATCTATGGCACATGCATCCCGACACAGCAGCCATACCCAGATGTCTGGAACAGTACCACGTAGGCAGATGTCCAGGGGTTCTCGTCGGAGCACTGCTGGTCATCATGCCCCTGGCAGACGTGCCACAGGTCTTACAACCTCATGCATGTTCCAGGCTGTCATGGAGGCACAGGCACATATGGAATGGTACACCAGACATGGACTAAGGGCACATAGGGCATATAACACCGCTTTAAATGACAGTCTCCATGACCTAGCAGGTACCATCCATAATTACACTGAGGTCACTGATAGACGTTGGGGTGAGACATTAGATGTCCTCCGCAATGTCATGTCCATGTGTCAGGACAGTGCGAGACAGTTGAGACGTCGACGTGGATGTATGCCAGCAACATCAGCAGCTGGCAGTTGCTGTAGACATCCCTCAAGTCGCAGCCGCTCCTGTAGTGCCAATACCAGCCCCAACAATGTTGGGGGTGGGCTGTCCATAGACTGTCCTAGAAGACCACATAGACTTGGCTCTGGCCAGTCCCAGCAGGGACCTGGGTCCAGTGTACATCTATCTACCTCTGAGGATAGTACCCAGTCTGGCTTAGTACCTGATACTGTCAGTAGCACCCCTGCCAGGCACAGGTACCATAACCGTGGCCAGAGACGGTGATCTGTAAAGCCTGGCAATTACAGTCTGTGGCTGTCCTACAAATCCCCGTATATGGCAGCCACATGCTGGAACTGTGTGCATGCAGACACACACACACACACACACACACATAAACCAGACACCTAGGGCTAACACATACCCGCACACATTACCTCAACATTGGCCCATAGCAGTACTCTTGGCCCTCACACACACACACACACACACACACACACACACACACACACACACACACACACACACACACACATATGTCGATTGTATGGCTCAATGTAGGCCTCTGGCAAACCAACAACACACCATGTGCATATGATGAAACCTGTGCCACCTCCTGTCATCTGTAACATTGATGCAGGAACAGGCTAACATGGTGCTGATGCACAGGGTGACTTTATAGCAGTATAGCAATTTTAGCATGTTATCAGCAGTAAAGTGTAATGATATCCTTGAAGGTGTAGCTGTGCAGGCATGATGCATTAAAGCTATGATTGTCAATGTAGTATTGTTTACATCAGTGTTAATTCCAATAGTGTATTGTCTGCCCATGTGCCACTTGGCTGATGTGTGTAGTATTGGCAGCATGTGTTAGAGAGTGGACAGTACATGTGGGATGTGTGCAGCACAGATTTGCAGGTGTACATTTGTGAACATGGTGGAGGTGCACTGTCTGCATGTACGTGCATAGTGGACACATGGGCAGGGTGACATGCCCTGTATTACACAGTGTTAACACTCCATAGTTTCTATTGTTGGTCAGTATGCATTGTACTACACACATCTTGGAACTTGGGTACACATGTGTGTATGACATGGTTTGACACCATGCTGTGGGTGATACTTTTACTCTCTGTCATTGGTTTGCATTATCGTAGTATACATAACCTCAACAGCCTGACTATAAACAATTGTTAGATGATGTCTTGACAACTGACACACAGATGTAGGACACACAGTAACATTTGGATCCTTCAGGTACTATACTTTGCCAGTAACCAGTGGTATTCACCTGCACCCATTCCTGGGACCACTCCTGTTTGGCATATAGCTCTCTTAGGTACAAGCAAACACAGTAGGGATATGTCCGTCCATGTCTGGAAATGCATACTGTGGCCTATAATGCATTCTCCAGATGACACACACATCCTCCACAAGGGTATCATACAGACAGATACCTGTTGTCAAACCCATGCTGTAAAACTATAAGCCAACTAAAGCATAGTCATACACTTTTACAAAACATAGTATCCCCACAGTACCACATAGGTAGTAGACCCCAACATGTTGAACAGGTACCGATGTGTACATACAGCCAAGTGTTACGTCATCTCTTTTTTGGTAATCACATTTCCAAAGGTATTTTGAAATCCCTCGATGGATCACATAAGCAATAAGGGGTCTGCATGCATATCCACAAAGGTTGTTGTACACCTATAATGAATAGCCATCACTGACAGACTTTGCTGCATTTGAACATTTCTGAAATATACCTCAGGCATAAACCCTTACTCACACTATTCAATAGAAACCATAATGAGTGTGTGTGACATGGATGACCTAGGCCAGGGATCACTGCAGTGGCTGGGCTTGTCACAAGCATACAGATGTGACCTAAGGTCTGGAAAGCGGCAGCACACTCTGGCAAAGATAACATATGTGTTCATGGAGAAAGCAGGGTTCCCACCTATGAAATAATTGAGGTCACATGTACGTATATGTATTTGACACACAGCTACCTGACATGTGCAATGCACATACTGTTGTCATAGTGATATGTCATACAGTAATAAAAGCAAAACCCACAACACATTGACCAACAGTGTCACACACATAGTGCACACACACACACACACACACACACACACACACACACACACACACACACACACACACACACACACACACACTCATCAAGTGCAGGATTCAAACCCCAAACTAACTAGTTTATGATAATAGAGCAGTATACATTAACACAACGTACTGTATACATTACTGGGAGTTCTCTTTTCCACAGGTATATTGGTAGGATGGTGACATCATCAGACTTGACAAAGATAAGTATACTGCTTTTAAGGTGTTTTAGTAGTCTCCAAAAAGGTTGCTCCTCTCCAAGGAGATCATACATAGTTGTCAAGTGCAGGATTCAAACCCCTACCTAACTACTTTATGACACTAGAAGAGTACGCATTAACATGACGCGCGATGTACATTACTGGGAGTTATTTTTTCCACAGGTTTATTTGTAGCATGGTGACATCATCAGACTTGACAAAGATGAGTATACCACTTTTAAGGTGTTTTAGTAGTCTCCAAAAAGTTTGCTCCTCTCCAAGGAGATCACACACACACACAGTTGTCAAGTGCAAGATTCAAACCCCTACCTAACTACTTTATGATATTAGAGGAGTACACATTTACACAACGCATTATACACATTACTATTTGTAGGATGGTGACATCATCAGACTAAACAAAGTGGGTTACATTAGGTGACATTAGGTGGGCTACACAGAAGGAATTTCTAAACACTTTGGCCATGTGATCATCAAAGGAGAGTTTACTATCTACCTGGGTCCCCAGGGCCATAATTACTTTCTCCATACATACTGGATTACCACCTATGTGGTAATTTGTGTGCACTTTGTTTTATCCAAAGGGGATGACTATGCATTCTTTGGCATTCTGCTTGAGGGCATTGTTTTGACACCAGGTATCTGTCTTCTGGAGGATGTCTGTGTCAGCCGTAGAGTCAATTATGGACCACAGTTAGCAGTCATCTGCAAACTTGTTCAGCCATACTCCTCCCGTGCTTGCCTGTACCTCTGAGCAGTATCTACTGAGCAGGTGGGGTCCCAGGACCAAGACCTGTGGGATGCCATTTGTGACTGGTTTAGAGTCGGACATGGCACCTGAAACTCTGAACATGTGTGTTCGATCTGTGAGCCAGTTGGCCACCCATCCTATGACATAGCTGTTAATGTTCAAGCTGGTAAGCTTATCCATGATGACAGAGTGGGGAATGGTGTCGAAAGTCCTTAGTGAGGTCCTGGTGGGCTGTGTGCACTACTTTCACCTCCATCTATGTCCTTGGTAACTGTTTCAAATAAGTCAACTAGGTTTAGGAGACAGGATCTGACTTTAACAAGGCCAGGTTGGTTAGAGCCCAGTGTCTGGAGGTCCCCAATGTCTCTGTTTATGGGTTCCATGATAATTTGCTCCATAGCTTTGCAGACCAGGCTGAGTAGACCTATAGGGCAATGGTTTCCAGGTTCTGTTGTGGCACCCCCTTTGTGGAGCTGGATGACTGTTGCTCTATGCCATTCTTTGGGTACATAGCCTGTGGTAAGGTTGGGTCTGGAGAGTGAATGTAGGTGAGGGTGTAGTTCCTTTTGGGGCTGGTGTAAGACCCAGCCTGGGACACCATCCAGTCCCACTGATGCTGTGTTCTTAGCTTTGGAGAGGGCTGTCTTTACCTGCATGTCCATGAAGTCTGTGGGCTCTGCATTCTTCTGGGATGGACACAGGCCCTTTTGGGGGTGATGGGAGGGGAGTTTGCACTGAACTTGACACCCAGGATGTGGGCAATGTAAGTTGGTTCAGTGTATTTATTGCCATTTTTCAGTAGCTGACAGCATATTTGGAAGTTGCCACCTAAATATTTGGTATAGCTAACAAAGGCTTTGTGGTTGTTATTCTTGCATTCTTTGGCAATTTGTCTTTAGAAACTGGCCTTGGATTATTTTATGAGCAATCATTGTGTCTTCCTAATAATGATCAGTGATGCCTTTCCTTATGTGAAGCTTGCTCTATCATGTGTTCGTTTCCTCCTTCTGTTGTATAGCTTATTTATGGGCGACGACCACCAGATTGGTTTCTTATTTTTGGAGGAGTGCATCTTGGTTTTGTTTGGGATGTCTCAATCCATGCATCCCTGTAGATGCTCATAGAATGCACTTGTAAATGATTCGGCAGATTGTATAGCATTATCCTATAGCAAGGGGGCTTTGGAACTTTCCACTTTGGTCTTGGGAAGTGTGCAGTTTGCTTTTGAAAATGTCTTCACAGTGGTTTCCTTGACTGGGGGGGGTGGGATGTGGATGTCCAGTGTGATTACTTTATAATCTGATATTACCAGCGAGGGGGTTATCTCTGTTGTGGAACACTGGTACCCCATGTTGGTGATGATCAGGTCTAGTATGTTGTCACCTCTAGTGGGTGTGGTGACCAGCTGTTCCAGGGCATTTGAGTTTCTAAACTCTAGGAAATATTGGACAAAGGACATTGTACACAAGTAATTCTCCCACTCAATGTTTGGGTAGTTGTAATCTCCTCATATAATGGTGTTTGATAGGACCTTTATATTTTCTACTGTTCTCAGGAATACTAAGTGAGGTTCCTGAGACAAGGTAGGTGATCTGTAGCAGGCTACAATCTGATAAGCAGCTTTGCCCAATGTTAGTTGCACTTGCATGGTCTCCAAGGCCTCATGCTGTGGCACTAACCTGAAGGTGTGGGTATCCATAAGGTAAATGGATACACCCCTTCCTTTTGTATTTCACTTGTGATTTTGGGGCCGAAGATCAGAGGGATTTGAGTGTTTTACGTGGAGCATGTCCAACAGCTCTGTGTTTGACATAGCTTTGTATGTTAGGCAGAGATCACCTCTGAGTAGGCGATATGCGAGAGAGTACAGCTGGAGCATTTTGAGATGTTCTGTGTATGGCATGTATTTCAGGCCACTAATGCTCTTTGTGAGGTATTGCTGCAGGCTTTCCAGTTGTTGTAGATGTCTTGTGAGGTACATAGCAAAAGGGGCGTTATACTCTATTATGGATCTAGTGAGTGATGAGTAGAGGGGAACAATGTCCTCTTCTATTCTGCATGAGACACCTTTTGTGTTGAGGTGTGCCACATAGAAGAATTTCCTGACTACTGTGGGGATGTGATTATCACAGGTGTGTCCACTGTCCACCTGTGACTCAAGGTCTCTTATCACACTTTCAGTGTTAAGTATACAACCGCCTATGTTGTAGTTCATGGCTACAGAGTTTTTACCAAAGGGGATGATAATGCACTTTTTGGTATTGAGCTTCAGGCCATGGCTTTGACACCAGCCATCTGTCTCAGTGAGGCCCTTTTGTAGGATGTCCACATCTTTAGTATTTACAATTATGGCTGCTAGTTTGCAGTCATCTGGAAACTTCATTAGCCACAGACCTTCCATGTTAAAGTTTACTTCAGGGAAGTAGATACAAAACAGGACAGGACCCAGGACTGGACCCTGTGGTACTGCACTCGTCACTGGTCCAAAGTCATACTTGGAGTCTGCTACTTTCGCAGTGTGTGTTCTGTCAGTAAGCCAGTTGGCAACCCATCTTGTGACATAGCAATTTATACCTAGTTTAGTGGGTTTATCTATAATTCCAGAGTGTGGGATGGTGTTGGAAGCCGTGGCAAGATCTACATACCTTACCCTTGTCTACGGTTCTGGTGACTGCTTCAATGTCATCTATCAGGTTTAAGAGACATGATCTGTATTTTGCAAACCCAACATGGTTGTGGTCCAGAGTTTGGAGATTACCAATGTCTTTTTTAATAAGTTGTATGATGATACATTCCATGGCCTTGAACAGCAGGCTCATCAGGCTAATGGGGCGCTAGTTCCTGGGGTCCTTGGTGTCTCCACCCTTCTGTAGTGGGATAACTGTCGCTATGCACCATTCAGCAGGCACAAAGCCTGAGATGAGGCTATGACTGAGCATAGTACATCAGTGTGGTGCTTGTTCGTTCTGTAGTTTGTGTAGAACACAGCCTGGGAAGTTATCTTGTCCCATGGATGCTGTGATACTGGCTTTGGAGAGTGTTTTTTACCTGTGCAGCCGTGATGACAGCAACTTTGCAGTCTTCCATTATAGAGATGTGCTCTTTCATGGGTGAGAGGGGGGTAAAGTTAACACTGATCCTATCTGCCAGGATGTTGGCAATATCAGTTGGGTCTGTATATTTGGTGCCATTGAGCTGTAACTCAGAGCAGATCTGAGTGTTGCCATGACATGGACCTGTCTGTTGGGCAGAGATCTCCTGAGTAGACAGTATGCAACAGAGTACAGATTGAGTTAAATTCAGTCTTGTTGCATGGGGCAACTGTTTGAGGCCAGTAATCCTCTTGTTGAGGTACTTCAGTGGTTTTTCCAGCTGCTGTACATGCCTAGTCAGATTCATTGCAAGTGTGTTGTGGTAATCTTTGACGGATCTGATGACGGATGAGTAGAGGGAACCTCCTTTGACCTACATGCAAAGACCTTGTGGGAACATATAGCATGATTTTCTGACCACTTTGTGAATGTGTTTCTGGAAGTAGAGATGACTATCCACATTTGTCCATAGATCCCTTATTATCACCTCCATATTTAGGGTGTTGGCACCTATGTGGTATTTGTATGACTGCAGCTTGAGGCTATGATTTTGACACCACATCTTTCTGACTGAGACCTTTTTTAAGGATGTCTCTGTTGTCCCAAACATCAATTATGACAACTTTTTGGCAGTCATCCACAAACGTTGCTAAACATAGCCCTCGCGTGTTTGACTGTATTTCTGAAAAGTATAGACCAGACAGTAGGGGTCCCAGGACTGAGCCATGGGAGACAGCAGTTGTTACCAGCTTGTACAGGAGACCACACTTCTTACCTTGTGTGATCTATGTGCCCCAGTTGGCAATTCATCAGATAACAGACATATTTATGCACAGGTTGTTGATTTTGTGGATACAACATGTGTCTGGGATGTTGGCAAAGGGCTTTTCAAGGTCTATGTGGGACATGTTTAGCTCATTTCATTGATGTATGTCCTGGGTAACTGCCTTGAAAACAGTCTAGCAGGTTTTGGAACCATGATCTGCCCATGACCAAACCAAAATTGGTAGGGTTGGTTGTTTGTAGGCTCCCAATAGCTCTGTTTATGAGTTCCATCATGATGGACTCCATGGTCTTGCAGATCAGGCTTAATAGGCTTATAAGACAATAGTTCTCATGGTCTGTTGTGCACCAACACTTGTGGAGTGTGACAAACGTTGCTGTAACACATTCAACAGTTTCATATCATGTACAGAGGGTGAGGCTCAACAGACTGTTCAGGTGCAGGGTCTGTTTGTTCTGGAGTTCACTTATGACACAGCTAGGGAAACAATGTAATCCCATAGACGCCGTGTTTTCAGGTTTGGAAGGAGCTGTTTACCCATTCTATATGTGATATTTGTGCTTTCACAATCTCCAGGTATGATGATAGGGCCTTTTGTCAGTGAGAGGGGGGTATGTATGTATGAGCCTGTCTGACAGGATGTTGGCAATGTCAGTCATTTACAGTTTGCACTGACTCAGGACATATATGAGTGTACATTGCTATTTATGACATAGCGGAAGGAAGCTTCATGGTCCTCTATGGACTCCTTCACAGATTATTTTGCTGGAACATGGATTGGATAATATTTGAAGTGCACATTGTTTATTGATGATACTGATTGCAGGTTTATTGATCTTCTTTGCTTTTTCACTTTCTGTTAACAACTTATGTACTTGTGGTACATAGTGTGATTATGACAGGGTTCCAATATATTATATGTGTCTGTTTTCATATAACTGTGTGCACAAGGCAGGATTGGTGAATAGTGACAGGTTCATGGGATAAGACATGCAACTGCCAGATATGTGTGGCCCACTGCTGTACTCAGACATGGCCTAAGTGTGTGAGCATGCCCAGTATGATCTTTCAGTATGTTGTTGCCTGATATTTGCTTTGTTTATTTAAGTGTGTGAGTATGCCCAGTATGACCTTTCAGTGTGATGCTGAATGAAATCCACTACGTAAGTGTGTGAGCATGCCCGGTATAGACATTTATATTATATGTGTGTAGAAAATCAAGTTGTATTTTTACAGCAGGGCTCACCTTTGTGTCATAAATCAATAGGGATTATGCTGTGCCTGCAGGGCTTCCATGAGACACTTTGCATAGACTTATCAACATTTCTACATATGGGGGGACAGCTATTCTTTGTACATTTCTACCCGGTGGCACACCTGATTGTTACTGTGGGTGTACACAGGATGAGGGGTTCACCTGACACTTATACACATTTGCTAGGTTTGCACTGCTATGTAAGGTACACCATTTCAGTCTGTACTGTTGCCTATCGTACTGGCTTGAGGCATACTACTGTACTACAGAACTTAGCGTCCGATGTCACGTATATTAGATTGCGACTTCATAGCCTACCCAACGCACATCACACTGCCTGGCCTGCTGTTCTCTGTCTGCATAGGCCTGTGGGGGAGGTTATCCATATGCCTCTTTAGGGGCATGATACAGCATTTCTTTGTGTTTGCATTAGTGTACAATTGTCCTGCTGTGTGTGTGCCAGCAAAATGCTGTCATGGCTTAGTGGTTCAGTACTGTGACTATAGTGCACAGTATCCTTGGTCCGAGCCCTGTCACTGCTTTTTATTTTCATGCTGGGCAGACCAGACTACTTAAGGAACAGTAAAGCAAATATGAGCATGTTTACCTGACTTTGCTCAACTTTGCCCGACTTTGCCAGACCTTGCACAACATTGCTCAACGTTGCCCGACATTGCGCTAGTTAGCGCAGGCAATTTTGTTTACGTATACTAAATAGTGGTAAAAGCTGCTTAGCACTGCTTTATATTGCTTAAAACATGGCAATCATGCCTCAGGTGGTGCTGCAGGGCTGCCTATATCGGATGCACATAGTACACTCCCTATACATGTTTGAAAACAAGTAGTGTCAAGTTAGGCATCCCTTTTATTTTATGTGCGAGTCAGAGAGTGGTATCATTTCCAGGGTTCCTACTGAGCCAGTGTATGTGCTATGCGTTGCCTCTTTGCCAAGGCCAAGGCATACTGGGCACGCCTCCTTCTGCCTACTGGGGCAGGCTCAGGTTGTTCCTCTTCCGAGTCACACTCTGCCTGTGATGGCCTTGGCAATGGTGGGGAGCTGTTTGTCCCTGCCCCATGCTGTTCCTGCTGCAGCTGTTTTTGCAGGATCATATTGTGTAGCATGGCACATACAATGACAATTTGGCTACATGTAGTTGTTGAGTACTGCAAGACTCCACCAGATGTGTCCAGGCTCCAGAACCATGACTTGAGCATCCCAAACACACGCTCAATTACATTTCATGTTTGTGCGTGTGTCTCATTACGGAGTTCTTGCTCAAGTGTGTGTGCATTTCTGATGGGTTTCATCAGTCACTGCTCTGGTGCGTATCCAGCATCCCCCACTAGGTGACCGTCAGGGATGTCCCCATTGGCAAATGTCTGGTACAGCTGCGTCAGATGCCAGATATGGGAATCATGGTAGCTTCCAGGGCAGCCAGCACACGCATTCAGTATTATGCCCTAGGCATCGCACATGACCTGGCAGTTGATGGAGGGGAAGCCCTTGCGGTTGATGTAGGCCCTACCCCGCTCACCGGCTGGTGCTTTGATGTGAATGTGCATGCAGTCAATTGCACCCACTACCTCAGGGTATTCCGCTATTTGCTGGAAGAGACGCATATTGCTGGCCAATGCCCTCATGGGAATTGGGAAAATATACATGATCACCGACATGTGCTGACATGGCATTCAGGAACTGGTGCAGTACCCTGGATGCTGATGCCTGTGAAATCCCCATCATATCACCAGTTGGTCTCTGGAAGGTACCCGTTGCTAGTATTCTTAGGCCAACACATACCTTGGTTTCCACTGGGATGGGTTCCCCTCTGTTGGTTCTGTGTGTGAGGCGTGGCCTGCACACCTCAACAATTTGCTGCAGAAGGTCTCTGTCCACTCTATAGTGCTCCACTATCTCCAGCTCATGTAGCCCCTGGTAGGTTACCCTGGGTCCGTACACTCTTCTCAGTCTCCTCACTGTGGGTTGCTCAGCAGCATTCGCAATGGCACCACCCTCAGCATCTTGCACATGTTGGCTTATAATAGCAATGACAGCCCCTAACATTTTTTTGTCTGAGTTAAGCTTTTTAAGTTTTCACTCTGTTTGTATACTGCAGTGTTGCAGTGTTTCTGAGAAAAACATGGGGGAATGTTGTTTGCAGAGTTTTAAGTGCTGGGCTGGGCTGGGCTAGTGTACTGCCTGTGTATTTGGTTGATTCTGATTTATTTCACCTGGCAGCTCTGCTAGATCTCCTTGGTTAACTTCCTACTACTTCTTTTCCTTCCTTTTCCCTTTCTGTTTCCACAAGGGGCAGCACCGTGCAAACAAGTGCAAACACACACACACACGAGCGCACACAGGCTTACACAGGCTTAGGCGGGTGCACATCCGCGCACACAGGCTTACACAGGCTTACACAGGTTTACAGGCGTGCACACGTGCGCACACGGTGTAAGCACATTTGCAAGAAATTTCAGTGATATCCACGGCGTACACCTTCAGTTTCTGGGTTTCAGCTAGGACAACTGTAGACATGCCTCTTCCAATCCTGAGTAACTCACAGCAAACACAAGCCACTCTGCTCCAATAAGTTACAGTCTTTCAGAATACCCCCTCATGATGTCACCTAGCTTCTACTCTACTACTCCCCTACTCCTACACTTACACTCTAGGGATATGGCTCACATGCCAGGGATATTTGGGATTCACTATTCTTATCCTCATTTACATAGGATTGCCTATTAATGCTTGGTTACATCTCTCAAACTGAGCTTCCCCCCTTAGCAACCACCACTCAGTAGCCATGTTGTCTTCAGCCTGCCATTCACCTGCATGGGAGAATAATATTTTTAATAAGAATGCCTATTTTTGGCTATTTTTTATTTTCTGGTTTTTAAAGCTCCGCACATGTGCGCAGTGCTGCGCTACACTTAAACATCGGAGATCGGGAAAAAATGTTTTGATTTTTATTAATTTTTAAATGATAAAAATGTCAATGGCCTTATATTTGGCCACTGGCATGCTTCCTTTATTTGAAGCTGTCATAGCTCTGTTTTGCTATTTGCAGAATGGTACTCCGTTACCGATGGAGTACATTTCTGCAAATAACTCTACTCTTCCGTGGACAGGTTACTGTTTCCTGGATCGCAAATTTACCTCATTTGCATAGCTTTTAGCAGCAAATTAGGTAATTTGCATAACATAACACTGTTCGTGCAAGAATAGTTTTAGGAGCTCTCATGCACACTCTTGCCGGCTGTTGCTGGATTGCTCGGCAGACATATTGGCTGTCTGCCGTCTTACACTACTCTTAGATTCCGTGCAAGCCTTCGTGAATCCGGCCCTCAGTGTTGTACTTTAACTGCACAAATAATGTGATAATCACCTGCATGTCCTGACTGCAAGATTCTACATGCTCTTACAAAGGTAATAATTGCTCCATGTAACCTTTTGAGTAATGAGTCATTACCATCTGTCAGGTAAAATCAGTAGTGCTGTAAAAGTTTTATAACACTTCTGTATTACATAGCCCTTCCTGTAATCTAAATTCTACACATGACTGATAAAAGGAGGAAAAAAAATTATTGCAGGATGGTTAGTGACATATTCAGTTGTATGTGGTAGCACTATCCTCAAACAGTTGTTCTTACTCAGCATGTTCAGCTCCTTGCCACAGTTATTTGCCAAACTAAGAAAAATATAATAATTTACATAACACAATCCATAATCAAATGGCTATCTGTACCTGAGCACAGCACAGAGATAGTTCTTTTATAATCTGAAATGAAGTGTTACTCGGCACATGTACAAGTTCCCTAGCAGTTCTTTTCCTGTGTTGTAAGTAGTGACAAAGGTGTTCATAAAATATAACAATAGTTCTACCTACCATACTGGTCCTACTTAGTCATGGCTGTTTTTCAATTGCTCTCACTAGCTGCATGTTGCCAATTTATTGTGCATAGCTGTCATCACGCCATTGTGGAGGTCATTCAAGAACAATGCAATGCCATCCTTAGTTAGGTGAACGCCATCGCTTCTGAAAAGGTGAACATCTTCTGCAGTGATGCTGTCATGGCATATTGTTGATCCACCGACCCTGTGCATCAAGCCATGCATGAACCCATTCTGTAAATGTCTGGCCTTGTGCACTGATCATTGACTGTTTGTTGTTTTCCATATATGGCGAGGAATTATGTCAGACCACACAAAATGACAACGTGGTCACCATGACTGCAGGTGTTCAAAAATTGTTCTGATTTGAAAACGTAGCCTTCCAAGTGGGTGAGTGATGACATCATTCCCTCCAATGTGCAGCACAAGAATGTCAGGCTCAGGGTAGATGGAACACTTCTCTTACAGCAACTACAAGAGTCCGCTCCAATGCATCCCTCTTATTGCAATCCAGTATACCTTCACACTAGATGTAGATAAGTTCAAATTGTAATGGTTTTCACTTCTGGAGGCTTGGCTGAAACCCAGTGAATGTAGGAATAACCACACACCCACACTCTCACTTGTCATTCTCCTGCTCATGAAGCCATGTCACTTTCATAAGGTGGACACACCTGCACAGGAAAGAAATGGAAACAGGTTACTACTGATGTTTGAGAGATGTATTGGAAGACTACATATATATGTATATCATATGCATTACCTGGTTAGCCCATCAATATCTTCACTCCTATCCACAGAGGCATTATTCTTTTGATAAGGTACATTATTGGTGATGACGATGCAGAGGTACATACCTACCACCCTTGACAACACCAAATGACACAATGAGTGATGCCGCAGAGGTACATACCCACCAGCCCTGAAAACACCAAATTACACACAATGACTGACAAAGGGACAGAGAAAGGGGACATGTAAAGAGAAAAAGCAGGGTAAGGACCACCACTCCACTAATATGCTGAGGAGAGGCATGGGGCTTCAGCTGGTGGGCATCTGAAGTGTCCCATACTTGTGCTGGCTACCCACTCAGATGCAAACTCAGACTCTTGGTGCAAAAACAACAATTCCAGTCACTTTTGGCCCAAAACCTTCAGGCATCTGCTAGAAAGCTGAAGTTGAAGATGAATTTCACCTTTCAACACAACAATGACCCCAAGCATACATCCATATCAACAAAAGAATGGCTTTACCAGAAGAAAATTCAAGTTTTGGAATGGCCCAGCCAGAGCCCAGACCTAAATACAATAGAAAATCTGTGGGGTGACCTGAAAAGGGCTGTGCACAAGAGATGCCCTAACAATCTGACAGATTTGGAGTGTTGTTGCATTGAAGAGTGGCAAATATTGCCAAGTCAAGATATGCCATGCTGATAAGACTCCTACCCAAGGAGACTGAATGCTGTAATTAAATCTAAAGGTACTTCAGCAAAGTGTGTGCACACTTATGCAACTAGCTTAATGTATGTTTTTTTATTTTTTATATTTTTTCCCCTAACAGATTTATTTGTTTTTCATTTGAATTGTACAGGTTATAGGTCACATTAAAGGTGGAAAAAAGTTTTGAAATGATTTATTGTCATCTCATTTTTTTAAATCACAAAAACCTGGCATTTTAACAGGGGTGTGTGTGTGTGTATATATGTATATATATATATATATATATATATATATATATATATATATATATATACATATATATACATATACATACATACAAATATATATATATATATATATATATATATACATATATGCATATATATATCAGGGGGTTCAGAGAGTAGGTAGTTGAAGAATGAAACAAATGGACAACACAGCTGGAACATTATGGTGAGTACATAACTTCTTTATCTGATGTCTGAGTTATGCGCAAGCACAAAAATGAAACATCTCCCCAGTGACCCCTTCAGCAGTCTGTCCTACTATGTGCATGCAAGAGAATGCAACATTTCCATCGACAACCCTTTCAGCAGTCCTTCCAAGTATGCACAAGAACCAAAATGAAACATTCCCCCCAATGACGCTTTTATTAGTATATCCCAGCTGCTATTTACCATTAATAAACCCTATTTTCCTCAATTATCTCTATAAAAATACTTCTTGCTATCACAACTAAATAAACTGAGTGGGATTTACAAAAGTAGTCCTGTCAAGTATGCACAAGCACCAAAACTAAACATTTGCCACATGACCACTTGAGTACTATGTCCACGTATGCACAAGAACCAAAAGAAAACACTCCCCCCAGTAGAAAATGCAGATTACATGGAGGTGCTGTATAGAAAGGGAGCAGAGCCTTTTGGTAACAACAAGTGGAGGTGAGTATGCTCATTATGACAGCCCAGTATAAGTATATGCAGGTGATCCTAGGGCTTAAAACAAAAATCCCAATCCATCTTGCAGAGATGATGGCTCTTAGTCCAGGCTAACTCGATTCTTACCATAAGTAACAAGTGGTCCAGATGGACAATAGGGCTGTTGTCTGGGAATGAGTGAGCTGACAGAGCAGTCAGGGGGTTAAGGGCGGATGGTCAGTTCAGGAATTAAAAAAAAAAAAAAAAAAAAACATTGTTCTTGGGGCTATGCAGTTCTATGTGCTTAGCTATTATTACAGAATTGCATGCTATATTAGTAGTGAGTACTCTGTTGTTGGAGCTTACTTATACTTATTTTCAAATGATTCTGTGTTGTCATACTTACTCATCTGCAAGGCAGAAATGACACAGGTGGTATGTTCTGTGATAACAAAAACAGTTCAAATATGTGCAAGCCACTCACACTGGTTTCATCATTTTTCCCATCTCTTTTCCATGGGAGAACCTCCTTCAGCTTTCCTTCAGTGGTCAAATGCTCTCATATGCAAGATAAACAAACTTAAACTTAAGACAACTCTTTGAATATCAAATTCTATTAGTCCGCCATTCCGCATATCAGGGAAACATTGATTCATACAGAAAAAAAGGGATTCAAAACATAATCAGTGCGACTAAATTAATCTAAAACTTCATGTGTAAGTTCCTTCGTTCAACCCCTCAATAAAGTAGTCTGGTGAAGGAAAACCAATTAATCTGCTAAACTGCTATCAACAAGAACTATAACCTAAACAGAAGACAGTATGCTCCATGCCTTCTGGGGCCTTTACTCTTACATCTTTTTCTGATGCGTTCTAGGTCATCATTTAGTGATACTGCACACTGCTTTTGAAAAAGGGCTTTAAAACAACCATCGTAACTAACCAATTACTCTAGTATAAGCCCTAGTTTGTAAAAATTAATTTAGTATAAACAGTGTGCACTTCATGTAACTATTAAACTTTGTTTTGCACATTGCCTAAATTAAAATGATCAGCCAGACTGGAGTACCAAGCAGAATCGTGTTGATTCATTTGTCGTGAGCCCGACATCACCCTGAGCAGCTGTTATCTTGAAAACAGTATTGCCAGTGCTATGGAATGAGCATCTCTGAGGTATGTAAAATAACAGATGACAGAAACAGCCCTGGGTTTTTTGACACAGTTAAGAAAGTGGAGCAAGCTTAAAGTGCAAAGTAAAATATTTCAGATATATTTGATCGAAACATGGTTTCCCTGCCAAATGAGAAGATGCCCTTCTTTCAGTGGAGCAGCCCATATGCTGCAAGCTTCACAGGACCATTTAGCTCTCCCAATCTCAACACACACAGTAATTCAAATGGTGGTTCAACGATAATACTAATTCAAATGGTGGTTCAACGATAATACTAATTCAAATGGTGGTTCAACGATAATACTAATTCAAATGGTGGTTCAACGATAATACTAATTCAAATGGTGGTTCAACGATAATACTAATTCAAATGGTGGTTCGCGAATCACGATAATTCAATTTGCAGATAAATAACACCAGAATGAATACTAATTCAAATGCTGCAGATAAATCCTAATTCAAATGGATAACTTCATGATAATTCAATTCGCAGATACCAGTTACTTACGTTCCCGGCTTCACATGTGATAAATTGACAGCCCTCCTAGACAGTATAGCTAGTACTGGTGTTAGGACATATTTTTCACAAATCACCTATAGAAAGGATAGTCAGGTCATTGTGAATTAAAAGATTTTTGGATAAACACCTACATGGAAAAAATGTCCTGTTTTAAAAAATGGAAATGTGTAGAGCATCCAAGCCTTCTTTTGGACACACGTGTTCAGACAGGATGGTGTGCATTTGTCTAGATCAGGGAAGAGAATTTTTGCAGCAGATATTTTGCAATATTTGACAAACACTAGCCAGGATTTTTGCCAGGTCAAAAATGTAACAGTTCACAGATAGCAACATTTTATGCATCTCTGATATTTGTTAATGCTAGGAGCATTAATAATAAAGTTTTTTTAATTAGGAAATTTGCTACGTTCCCACAAAATTGATGTTGTTATAGTTTGTGAAACATGGTTAAAGAACAATGACTGGAAACCAGTTCTGTCAGGGTATAAATGTTTTTACTGTAACAGACATTCTAACAAAAAATCAGGTGGAGGTGTTATGATAGGGATTAAAGATAGCTATGAGACTTGTGATTATTACATGTTCAGTGATAACACCAATACTATAGACTGTGTAACTGTGACAATAAAGACAACTCTGGAACATATAACAATTGTTGGAGTTTACAGACCACCAAAGTCAAGTGCAGATGATTTAGAGGAATTCATGCATTTCTTACATGAAACACAGGAGGGAAGAAGAATAATATTAGTTGGGGCTTAAATTTACCAGAAACAGACTGGAATAATACTGATTCAACGTTAGTAAATAAATTATTCACAGAGTATATTCAGGAACAACAAATGCTTCAGATTGTAAAAAAAAAAACTACCAGGGGACGGAATATACTAGATATTGTTTGTGTTCCCAAAGAAATTACTGTAATTTCAAGTCAAGTTTTACCACCATTGATGTGCAGTGATCATGGGGTCATAAAGGTTAATTTATTGCTAGATAATTCTGCCAAACTGAAATCTAAGCCAATGCACAGAAGGTTAATTACAGATTATAGGGAAGCAAAACAGTTACTATATAAAACTAACTGGAGTGAGGTGTTCAGTGGAAAACTGCAGGTGGAATGTGGAAAGTTCTGAAAGAGAAATTGTTTGAGTGCAAAAAGTAAAAAAAATGTTTAACATCAAGATCTAGGCACGCAACATCTGGGGGGTTTAATTCCATAAGAACAAGATACCCGATTAAGGTGAGAGACAAAAAATATCAGAAATAGAAGAGAGGTTGAACTACAACTTTGAAAACTGAAATAAATGAGCTGGACAGAAAGATTAAGCATAGTGTGAGATAAGATCAAGAAAATGTGAAGAAAAGTTATATGAAGATATTGAGCATAACAGGAAACCTTTTTATAGATACATAAGATGTGGAAGGAGTAAAGATACACAAATTGATAAACTGTGTGCAGATTCTAAAATTTATTCTCAGACACAACAGATTATAGATATATTTACAAAATCTTATGTAAAACAGTTTGGCTCCACAAAGGGGGTGGTAAGTTGTCCTAGTGACATCCAGGTAACCCCAGATACTGCAATCAAATTAGATTATATTGAAAAAGAACTGTGCAAACTGGATCCAAACAAAGCACAGGGAGGAGACGGAATAAATAACAATGACCTGGGAACACTTAAGCAAGAACTTACACTGCCATTACATCTATTATTCACTAGGTCATATAAATATGGGGAGATTCCTCAAGATTGGCGACATGCACTTATTAAACCTGTCTTTAAGGGAAAGGGGAGTAGGACAACCCAGAATCATATAGACCCTTAAGTCTACTTTCATGTTGTGGAAAATAATGGAGAATGTAATATTGGATAAGTTATTTTCATAACTGGATAGGTTGGGACTTGAAACCATATATCAGCATGCATATGTTGAAAATAGATTGATTGCCACCTGTAACATGATATTCTATAACAATATAATAACAGCTGTGAATGAAAAATTGTGCTGTGATGTGATTTATATAGATTTAAATTCAGCATTTGACAGGGTCATGCACAAAACACTGATCAATAAATTAGTACAACTAGGTATTGATGTATTGTTAATAAGATGGACAGCTGCATGTCTTACAAATAGGACATGGCAGGTATCACACACCAACTGGGCAGGTGAAATCCTTGGTTACAGTCAAGGTGTCCCACAGGGCTCTGTACTAGGCCCTTACTTGTTTAGATTGTATATTTCAGACCTTACTTTTTCATCTGAGGTATTCTACAGTCTATATGCTGATGATAAGAAATTGGGTAAACTGATTACAAGTGTTACAGATAAGGCATGTCTGCAACAAAATAATTTGACTAAATTGACAATTTGGGCACAAGAGAATAATATGTTGATAAATACATCAAAAACTAAGCATATGAGATTTGGGAGACATAAACTGAAAGGTGAATATTTAATACAGCACACAGTGATTGAAACTTTAGACTCATTTAAGGACATGGATATATTGGTAGATTCAGCTATGAGTTTTTCTAATCATATCAACCAATTGGCTAATGATAGTTATAGAACTATAAGTTGTATAAAAAGATTTATAAAGTCTAGGAAATCAAACATAATGAAGTCATTGTTTGTTAGTTGCATTAGATCCAAACTCGAGTATGAATAACAATATGGAAACCCTATACGAAAACAAGCATGAATAAACTGGAAAGAGTATAGTGGAAATATACTAAGGGCATCCATGGATGTGAAAATCTAAGTTATGAAAGACTCAAATATCTGAACTTGTACAGTGTCTCTTAGAGATATTTAAGAGGAGATCATATTCAGGTATATAGGGAATTTAGGGACAACTACCTCTGTGAATGTTTGGAGTTAATAAAAAGTACTAGAGAATCATCAGATAACCTATGTAGAAGATTCTATATGAATGAGAACTGCACTAATTGGTTCTCTGACAGAGTAACTGATGCTTGGAACAGACTACCAAATTATATTAAAGCAAATACTAGTTTAGATATTTTTAAGAACAGCCTGGACATTTATTATGGAAAAAAGTGTTTTGGCATTTTGGCAAGCTAGAAGGGCTTTAATGCCCGTGCCCGAAACATTTGTATGTATGTATGTATGTATGTACATGTTTTTTGCGGCATTAAAGTGACTGGAGGAATGCTGGATTTATAAAAGTTTTCTGCTAGCAGTTCTTGGCTGACGTAGTATTGTTGTATCTCAATGTTATTCTTATTTGTGAACTAAGAATTATGCATGCTGTCTCTGTAAAATGGCATCTCGTAAGCTGTTACAGTCTCATGCATGCCTGTGATATAGTGTTATGTACTTGTCTCTCCTGCAAAATGTTTTTTCTTACTATGACAACTTCTTAAATTTAGTAAATAAATAAAAAGGAAGAGCCCCAGAATGAACAGTAGGTGCCGTTCTGCAGTCTTTCTACAGAAATGTTAATTATTTCTTAAAATGTTGCAGCATACGGTAAGGGAAATCCAGGGTAGCTGCATACCTGTCAACTATATCACCTTTTCTAGTACTTTTAAGTCAATAAATTGTAAATATTTTAGTTTTTTTGTATTACCTGTTGGATGCTTATCTTTGTTCTAGTGTAATGTACTTTCCTGCTGAACTGTCAAATGTTATCCAGACGTTCATCTCGGTAGTGAAAGACACACGAGAACACCTCAATGAAATTAATGCCGGAAATACACAGGGGAGGAAGGAAGAAGTTCAGCACTGACCGTGAGTAGTCATGGCGTTGTTGTGGGTACTACTGTTTCTTAAATTCTTTGTTGTTTCATAATGTTGTAAAATGAGATTAAAGCAAGATGTAAAGCAAGATGTAAAGCAGTACGTCACATTTGAAATGCAATAATGCAATAATCCGACTGGCTGCCACTTGCAATGCATGGAGATTTATTGCGGTTATCTCTATTTACAGCTGATTTTCTTAGAAATGTCAAATATAAACATCAGTTAACTCCACACTGAAAAGTAAATTGAGAAAGTACTGGAAAAAGTTCAGGTACATTTTCAACTTATTTTTTCACAGTGGAGCTATAATTCGGCTGTAAAGTCAGATGCGCTTGTGGAACGGACTTGGCTGTAAGTGCATACAATTACTACCCTCTCACAGTGCACTCAGATGTAAGCACAGAGGTGCTGTGAGACGGTACTCAGGGTTAATGAGTTAAGGATGCACAGGAGTGTTTCACCTCCCCTGTACATCCTTATCCACATGTGATAAAACTAACCCTAACTTTTCCCCTTCCCCTAACCAAACTACTCATATCTTTAGGAAATACTCTTTCTCCAGCAGTACCACTGCACAGGCAACACACAGTCACATCACATACAGCAGCGTACATACACACACACACACACACACACACACACACACACACACACACACACACACACTTCTGTTCCTTTCTCAGCTCTTTCTCTAACCCTAACAACCAAACAGTACACATAATATGCAAAAAGAATTATTAGTTGTCATAGCTTCGCAGCTGTACAGATTTAGAAGGTTTCTTCACTTTTTCAGTATTTATTAGATATCATGTGTGTGTGTGTGTGTGTGTGTGTGTGTGTGTGTGTGTGTGTGTGTGTGTGTGTGTGCCACTTTATGTAGTGAAGTGCAGGTTTTAATGTGCACCGCCAATAACTTCAACATGATGTTTTATTTTATTTACATATTAATATTTTTGGCACTGGTTTATTAATTTTGCCTAGCTGGAGAAGTATTTATGGTTTATTTTATAGTTTTAGATAACACAATATGCTTTGGATGACCTGTCAGTTACTCTATTGGCACAAGAGGTACACTGCCCTCAGTAGATAAACTTTAATGAATGCATAATGTTCGACATAGGTTCATAGCTAAGTACTAGAGTAGCTCCTTGTGCGCTATTTTAAGCCTAGCCAATTTCCCTTACAAAGGTGAGAATTAAACCCTGTACCATGTGTCTGTGAGTTAAATACCTTAACCATCATACCAACCCCCAATAGACTATACAATAGGCATCATTAATTTGGATTTGGGTAACAGAGCTGCATGGCACAGTACATGGGATTGATTGTGAATAAAAGCATATGGAATGGGGGATATATGTATCATATTACTTTTACCCTCTTTCAACATCAGGAAAGCTGAGTTTGTATATTTATATTCTCCCTGTAAGAATGTTTCTCATTACATGTCAGTATATAAGACAGTTATTTTGTCTGCTTTTGTGAGCAGAAATACCTAACATATTAATACAAGCACTTGTTTTGAAGCAAAAAACATCATATTTTTATTCAGTATATGTAATTTAACTGGGTTCAAGACCATACAGTCCTGAACAAATATGCCTAATAGTACCATAAAAAAGACACTTTATGTGACTATGGTAATATTATGAAGACAAGAAAGTGATGCCATGCTAAAAGTGCAGCAAGTTAAACTGATACTTATTGTAAAGAAGCCCATGAACAAAGTGACAGAGCATCCTAAGACTGAGTGCAATGCTCTATCTAAAAGCTATTGTTCTAGCACTGTAAATTATTCATATTTTATTCTGATTTACCTGCAAACACAGAGGAGCAGTGTGATAGAAAGGATTCAAAACCTGCAATGTACCAATGCCTCATGCTGGGGTACAGCAATAATTCATGAAAAATATCACTTTCCTTTATTCTTACAATAAAAATAGCAACAATACATGAAAATAAAATCAGAATGTGAGTGGGACATGGATTTCAGATGCTGAAAAAAGAAGTACCCGTACTTTACACTTGATCTTTAACAGTTTAGATTAAATGGATTTTTTGCAGAGAAAAGAGTGGTAATTGTGTTTTCACTCTCTTGCAGAAAGTCACACATTCTAATGCTTGCTATTTACACAGTAGACAGTAGTTAAGCTCATTAATGCATCAACTGACAAAGAATGATGACACTGATTTTTATGCAATAGCAGGTTAGAGTGTTCATTTGCATATTCACCTGTAAACTCTTCTGCTGAACCAATGTGTTCCATTTATGCATACTGGCAAGACAACTCAAAAAGAAAAAAAAAGAATAAATGAAGGTGGGCAGGGTTGGTTTAAGATATGCATAGCATCCATCTTCTATAGAAACAGAAAACACATCATAACTTGTAGCATTGTCGCATGTTATAAAGCCTTTCTCCAGCATCTATACTTAACACAAGAATGCCACACTCATTTTTCTGTACATCTCATGCCATTTTCCTCTGTTAGCAAGAAAAGAGAAATGGATACATTTTTGATGGCATTTTCACATCATATAACTGTGCATTATAACAGTGAGAATAATGAGACTACAGTTGTGAGACTTACTAAACATATACCAAGTCTGAGGTTTTGATATCTCAGACTACTCTCTCTTGCCAAGGTGTAGCAAAATCAGTGTTAGCAGAGCTGTGTAGGACATTTAGCATCACTGAAGAAAAAAAATTAATAGTGATCCAGTAAATTCTGAAATTCCCTTTTTATGTGCTAGAATCAGAATTAATTTTTTTGCAGCTTTGGGGCTTACAGTCTTCCATCTCACACTCATGACAGGGAGCAATTCAGAGAGAGATGCACTTAAGTTTAGTAAGTCTTCAGTTCTATAGACGATGCTAAGGCTGAAGTAAACCCACAATGTATCGTCACTGACTCTCTGATAGTGCTTCATTGTATGTAACACTTCCTCAAGTCCATCTTTATCATTAAGCTATAGTTGTAGTGTTTCTGAACAATATCTCTCACCTATGTGTCCAGCTGAAACAGATACAACTTAACAACAGCAAGATTCATTAGCAAACCAAATATCCCGGAAATCTCATCCCATACAGAATTTTTATATATTGTCAATAAAAATAAAAACAATATTAAATTATATTCAAAGAGATTTAAAACCTAAGCTTTCTTGTATAACAGCACTTATTCAACGTACTGCTGACACAAATATCCTATAATTAAACCCCTAATTAGTGAATAAAGATATTATTTGATCTTAAAAAACAAACATGGTTCCTTGGCTCTACTAGTCCTCCACAACAGCCTTGCACCAATGAAGGAGTCACAAATATTTGATCAAAAACTTTAATGTTGAATAGTTAAGTATTTTCATGCTATTACCCATTGGACTTCATCAGGACTATTCAAAAGAGCAACAAGAAATTTGAAGTTCATAAAATATTATATGATCCAATTACACCAATAAAACATTGTATTATTTTATATTATAAATTGAACCATTGAATACTTAAACTTAAAAAATAATAAACTACTACAAATACTACACAAATTTCCTTATGTATATATATATATATATATATATATATATATATATATATATATATAAATTCAATTCTATATTAAATAGATGGTGAACAGCATTTATTACAACTTAGCTGCACATAGTTTAAGCAAGCTACTTAAAGAAACAGCATCATTTAACCCTGGAAACTTGCAAGTATTCAGCCTATTCTGCCAAAAAGTTCACAATATTCCAGTTTAAGTTCCCACAGACCTCCTCTTGGGTTAGATGATATCTGTTCTAATAGCAAAACATAGCATTTCTTATTATTGGCACAATTATTTTTATGCTTAAATAATGCATTATTATGATTTGAATCACTGATATCATAAAAATGTTCATAAATTATATCCTTTAACATGAGTTCTATTTTTTCCTGCATTATTAACATGACAATTATCACAAAATGCCTAATAATTCTAGTCCCTTAGAAATACAATCAAATCTTTGGGAAAACTTAAAAAGGTATTTACAAGCTTTTAACATTAAACTTTCTCCTTCATAAATCTTCTTACACTGTGAACAAAAACACACTTCCTAGTGCCCATTCCTTTCTTATTATTAGTAACTCTTCTGGTATTATAGGTGTCATTTTCCATCTTTAATATTTTGATGTCTCAAGTAAATTGAGGTCTGTCCCTCAATGACTTCTTTAGATCTTTGCCAGTTTCGATAATTTTCCAACTGCTAAACTTAATACAACGGCTTTCACATTCACATTTTGAAACCTTGGTTCATCCATAATGTTTCATGTAAGTATCATTCATATTACAAATCACCAAACATTAAAACAATCCCCACTACTGGGGTAAATCTTTCATTTCTATTTTTCAAGATGTCATCCTTCATTTCAATTAATAACTTCCTCGGGTACTCCCTCTCTAAAAACATCATAACCAATGTTTCTAATTTGTCTCTCAAGTTATCATCTTCTGAAATGATTCTAGCTAACCTCACCATTAGCCTCACCATTAGCCCCTTCACTAAACTTAACAAGTATTCGAGAAGTTGGTTTCCTATACAATTTAGAAATAAATGTATGGCTTAAATGATTATTACTAATTAAAACATCCAAATAACATGCTGCTTCATTAGAAAACATATAAATAAATTAAAAAAAGTCCATGGTATTATTGAAATAATTGCTAAAATCCTTCAAAATGATTTCATTTCTCTTACAAAATATAAATATATCATATAAAATCATAAAAACATTATTAAATATTCCTTGAATCAGAATTCAATACGTAATTTTGTTCTCAACATCACATGATTGCACACCAATTACAGTCATGTGATGTTGAGAACAAAATTATATTGTGTTGCCGATCATTATTTAATAAAGTGAACATCTTGCTAGAATAATCTATTACATTTATCACACCCATCCCTCCACCTTTATTGGTTTCATAAGTTGTATTTTTTGAATTTGCACTAATTCTTTTAGCAAATGCGTCTATTCCTTCAAAGGATTACCACCATTAATTTGTTCTTTTTTCTAAAAAAAAACTTATTTCCCTTTCACACAATTTCTCAAAAAAAATTAAGGATTGATGTAAAGGATTTTATGTACTTTTCCTAATCAATTCATTGCTACCTAATACGTTAGTACCACCTGAAAAAATCTCAAACTTTAAATTTTCTAGCATACAATTTCAAATCCAACAGTACCTCAGCCAAATCCATTTTCTTGGTAGGGAAAAATTGAGCTCTGTGCTAAATAATTCAAAATATCTATTGTCAATGATAAAACTATTGTCATTGCAGAATTTAGATCCCTTATGTGTCATCATAATAAGGGATGTTTTATTTATAAATCCTTCCAGTATATCATTGTTTATAATAATCTGCTTATTTGAAGCAAGGTCTGGTATAGTATCCTCCAAGTCTATTTCCAGATCACTATTAAAATCAGAATCAACTAATGCAGGTTGAACAATGAAAAGCACCTTGATTACTCATTGTCTCATTTACCATTCCCTACCTCTACCCCTACATTTGCAGGTATCATTGGGAAGACTAAATTATTGGAATACTCCCTTCCATCCCATAATAGCTTATTCTGCTTCCTATCTTTACTTTTTAATAATACTTTATCCACATTTTGAAATAACTTAGACTAATCACTGAACTTAGATTCAAATAGCAAATCATTCGTAAGCGATTTATTAATAACATGAATATCTTCAAAAAGCCTGTCCATTTGTTTTTGATTGTCTTTAACTGACAGTCACATGATTTTATAACAACACTCTTCAAAAACATTGATAAGTTCATTGTGCAACTCAGTGTCATCTATTATCCTGTTAAATAATTTACATACTCTTAACACTTTGGGCATTCTGTTACATGAAATGCACACTTTTAAACAACTACTGTCCAATTGTATCAGTTTATACCAAGCATTTTTTTCTCAAAGGTGCTTAAACATGAGTCAAACATTTCATCTGTATGTGCATGCGGGTGGCCCCTCACGAATGATTGCAGTGTAAGTCAAGAATCGAGATTACAACTAGATGGATAATTTCCAATTAAGCATTAATGTCCTGGTCTGGAGAATGCAAAATGCCATTATTCATTCCAAAACACTCTGTATCAGTTCTGTTGGCATACACCATTGCCATGGCATGTACAGTTACTCCCCACTGGTACTTTTATCTGACATACCATCACTTACATGATTATAAATTTCTAACTAAAAGCTATTATTCTGTGCCAACAGATATCAAATTATAGTCAAAGAGATTTAAAACTTAAATTTTCATGTACAACAGCACTTATTCAAGGTATCACTGACATCACTGCCCTATAATTAAACCACCAAATATTATATAAAGTTATTATTTAATCCTGCTGTTTTATATGCCTTTGTGATTTCAGATTTTATCAAGGTTTCACATGGATATTAACTCTTTCAATCCAGGAGCTTAAATCAGCTCTTGCTGCTATCTGCCATTAATGCTCTCTACATTCTTGTCTTGCTAAAATCTCTTCCTCTTCTTTTCCAGCTTACAGCTTTCATAACTTGAAACCTACATGCATGGTTAACATTATACTCTGAGTGAAAGTTATAATGAGCATTACCTTTAACTTTCCTCTTAATATCAGACAAATATCCTATTACCCTGAACTTAAATTTCTTTTTGGGCCTTCCAACACAGTGATTTTTTTATTTATTTATCATTTTGTTGACCAGGTTAGTCTCAAAAGGCTAGTATCTTCTTTTCAAGAGATACTCTAGGTGGAAATTTAGCCAGGGCAACAAGCAGCTTCCTCTACTCTTTTTTGGAATGTGCATGTCCCATTCCTAGTGCAGTGGTGACTAATGGGATGGTGTGCAATTAGGAATAGATGGCAGAAGGCATGGAGGTGAATGGCAGTGCTGTGGATAGCATTAATGAAATTGTGGGTGATTCTGAATTTATTTTTCAACAAAATCTGTTTGCTGTTTAAAATTCTGTGTATCATCCACCTGCTGGAAATATTTAAAGTTAACACTGCACCATGTATGATAACCACCTTTAATACATGTGTTTTCCTTTTTCAGATGAAATCTTTAACTATTTCTTTCTCAGCTACTTGCTTCCAACCTTTGCTCTGTGCATGTAAGAAAAACATGTACCTGTGTGTACATATCGTTAAACAAATCTCAGTTTTGTAATAACTCACTGTAATAATTTCACTGTATTTACACTTGTTTTTGTACATTTGGAGCTTTTCTCCCCGGGCCTCTACTGAAAATGGACCTGTATCCAGTCGGACTTTCCTGGTTAACAAATGTAAAATAAATAAAAATAAATAGACCTAAAAAGAAGTATCATTAAGTGAAAATTGTGTAATTACAAACCTCCAGTCGAGAGGGTTGAGGGACGATTTATTGAAAACAATGTTAATGCAGGATGAGCTGGAGAATGAAGGATATGTTTCTTAGGCGATATTATGGATACAATTCATAAGAAAGAAGTGAAGTGCATCCTGAAGAAAGAAAGTATAATGGAAAAGAAATATTATGCAGAAAATTTGAAACAGAGCACAAGGAGAGGAATAGAAAAGAAAAATGCATAAGACAATGCAAAGCAGAAGTATATCGTGAGGATTCAAAATAAAAAAGAACTGGATAGGTATGATGTTTGGGACAACTTAATTGTTCTGTTGGGTTTAAAGCTCATGAGGTATGTCAATTTATTTTCTAAGACAATGAGTTATTTTTTGACATTATACTTGAGAAATGGAAATTTGAATGGGGAATATGAAAAGAGAAACTGTAATCCTTAGAACCTATTCATAGTGAAAGCATTTAACAGGGAGACAAAAAAGAAAATACATGTGCAATTTTAAACAGAAATAAAAAGGGAGGTTTTGAAAGGACATGTAAAACAATTATGTGAATAACAGCTGGACACTGCAAAGGTTTATGATAAAAATGATTTATGGACTGGTGCATGGGACTGTAATATTTTGTTAAATATAAAAATAATAATATACTTATTCCTAGTATGAAAAATGTTGAAGGAAATAAGGGTGTGGTAAAATACTGAGGGCAACCCAAAACATCTTTTTATAGAAAAGAAGGTCATCTGATAAACTGTGATAAAAAGAAATGTTATATCTGTTGGGAACTGGGTCATGATGCAAGAAAATGTGAACCGAAGTATTACAAATAAACAACATTGGGCATTTATGGATGGATTGCAAAATTGAAACTAATAAGGAAAGTGAAGAAAAAAATAAAATAAAAGAAACAAGGAGAGAAAACCTTACAGGTAGTGGAAGTAGAAGAAACAACAGATAAAGAAGTCAAAGACAAATATAAAAAGGAAACAAATAGAGGAAGGTTCTGAAATAAGTGATGAGGAACTTATAAATTGAAAAGTAGTAAAAGGAATAAAAAATCCATTGGTAAAACATAGGAAAAGAAAATATTAAGGAATGTGTATGAAAGAAAAAAAGAAAGGAAATGGATAAGAAATAATGTAAAGTTATATTTAAAAAAAGAAAGTAAAATTTCTAGGAAATTAAGGAAAGGGAAAAGAATGCTTTCTGTAAATGTGAACAGTAATAAGAATATAATGAGGAGAACAGGAGTTTTGGAGTGGTTCAATACATGTGATGTAAATGTAATTAAATTAGAAAATATAACATTTTAACAAATGAAAAAAAAATGATATAGAATAAATAAAAAATATAGAGCAAAAGGTGTTTTCTGTAAGGAAAAAAGAGAAAAAGTATCAGCATATTTAAGTAGACCATTGAAGGAAGATAGCAGTGTAATGAGAGAAATGAAAAATGCAAAAGGGGAAATAGAAAGAGCACAGAATTATGAATATTGTAGTAAAATATATGCAAGAAACATACAAAGAAAAACAAGAAAATAAAGATAATATAGGAAGCAAAACAATTTCAGAGCAAGAAAACAAAGGATTTGAAAAGGTGATCTCTTTACATGAGTTAAAGAAAGTATTAGGATAAGTAAATATATATTTGGCTACAGGACTAGGTGGATTAGGATATGAAATGCATAAAAATCCGATGGAATGGCAGAAAGAGTATTTTCTGAAGATTTTGAATTAATGGATAAATTAGTGTTTCATGTATAAAGAATTATGCAGTGGTGTGCTTAAAGGTATATGGAAGAACGAATATAAAAGGCAAGGACGGATTAATACTCATTAAAAGACTTTTTATGAAAATAATACAAAAGAGAATTGAAATTAAGATAGAAAGTGTTACGGAAAATATAGCATAAAGGGGAAGGGGTGTCAAAATTTATTAACAATTGTGACAGAGGGATATAAGACACTGATGTCCAATGAGTTGTATACTTGCTGCCTTAGTTTTAAATGTTACAGTATGTGAGGTGAATTTTAAAATGAAGGAGGTGGTGTATATATAATGCCTGAAGGGTTAAAAATTCATTGTTGATAACTTATATGGATGATATTATAGTGATTTCAAGAAAATAAAATTTAGCTAAACAAAGTAATATTTTGTTTAAATGGATGTTTAAAAGATAAGCATGCATATAAATAAAGAAAAATGTAAAGGATTGGGTGATGTGGTTAATATATAGGGAATATATTTTACAATGAATTAAGTTTTTTTTCTGTTGGGTATAAAATTTGGGATAAGAATGCCAGTAGAATTCAATGGGAAAATATCATAAGAATTAAAAGAAATGTGTTATTTTTTAGAGAACATAAAAGTGTTCATTTTAAAAAGGTTTATTTAATAAATTCAGCATTAAGTGGAAAATAGCATGTCAAGTAAGTGTATTTACATTTCTAACAATGTTTGAAAAAGAATAACTGCAGGTATTTTTTTTTATTTCATTCATATGGAGCTCTAGATTCAATCCAGTAAAAAGAAGAGTCTTTTGTTTAAATAAAGTGGAATGAGGTTTAGGGTTAATAAACTCAGTGGCATATGCTGCTATTATAAACTTGTACAAAAGTATTAAAAGTGGATAAATGAGAAATATGACATGTTATTTGTAAACATGTTTAAATGTAAGTATGATAAATTCTGTGATATAATTAAAAGGAGCAACAGAAAAAAGAATATGTAAATGAAAAGATGAAATATTATCAGGAAAAAAATACTAATGTGAAAAATAAAAATTGACAAAACAGGAAAGTATAGAAAAGTGTGGTATAAAATAAAGTGATGCACTATTATTAAGTTAACCCATGAGAAAATATAACAGAAAAAAATAAAGCTATAAAAATAAGAAATAAATGGTGTGATAAAGTAGAATGTCAAGAACATTTTTTGTGGAGAAGGATTATAAAGAGATTACCAATAAAAGAAAATATAAAACAGTAGTGAAATTAAATTAACAGCTTTGTAAAGAAAATGTATTTGAATATATAAAAGAAGAGGATAAGATAAATATAGATATGATATAATATGGTTATTAGAATAGAAATAAAAATATGTTAAAAGGATAATAAAAATATGTTTTATGTCATATGGTTTGCGTGGAATAAAAGGATAAATAAAATTTTGTTTAATAGAAAATAGATTTTGGCAACAGTATTGGGTAAAATCAGATAGTGGTTATGGAAAGAGAAGTGGGGGTCTAGTAAGGAAGAAATCTTGGCATAATAAATAAGATGATCATGACTGTATAATAGTAGAAGATAATGGAAAATTAAATATTTGTAACTATGTTATCTTTGTAAGTAATATCTTATAAATAAGGTTTTTGTATAAATAAAGGATGCCTACTCTTTTCAATAGGTGCCATACTATTCAAGTAAAGAATGGTAACTGTCTATGCTGCAAAGTGCAAATGCAATGTAATAATGGGAGCTGGCCAGTCCATGGAAGGCACAACTCAGGCACAGCCAGTGTAACAAAGATAGTGCTTGTGATGATAGAAAGGACTGCTAGCCATGCCAGGAGAAACAGGGCAGCAGATTTGTAACATATGCCAGCACAGCTAGATGGAATTTCGTAAATAATTATCAAACTGATTTGTGCAGATGCTTGTGCTAAAAATGCATTTGTGAGCTTTGCTTGTGTTAAGATATATCAACAGTGTGCCCTGATAGAAGGAAAAGTGATGTGCATGCATTATTGTAACTGTTTAAATATATACACTGTAGCAGCATATACTGGACGGGAAGAGGTTAATCTTAATCTACCCGTCTTTGAAAAATACTCTTGAAATTAAATTACTTTATGGGTTAAGCCATAAAAATGTTATCCCACAGTTTTGAAGGGAGCCAGAGAGATAATATCTGTGCTAGAGAATAGGTTGTAGCTCCTGTAGGAAGAGTGAAATGCTTTTATGGTTTTATGACTTCCAGTAGTCACACCACATCCGAGTAAAGCTCTATGTGTGCATTGTAGCACATACGTGCTAAACCCTGGTAACTTCTAATGATGGGGGACAGTGCAGGAAACAGAGTCAGATGACCAGATGTATGTGATATCATTCTGTACAGAAATAATGTTTTAATATTAGAGGAGACTGAAGTCCCAGCAGTATTCTGTATTCTGTCTTGGGTCTGACAACAAAGACAATTCACGCACATTATCTTGCCTTACTCTATTCAGTAAGTAGGAACAGTAATTCTCTAGATGAGACTAGCTAAATACTCTTTTTCTACAATTGTGTGAAACTTTCCATTGGTGTTATTTTTAATATTCCCCGTGATTGAAATTCCGGTGTTTACTGTAAACAGATATTTAATATTTTCATGTTCTGTTATTATTTATTAGTAAATATATTTAAACTTTTCATTGTAGCTGGTCCGTTTTAGAAAATATTTCAGTTTTGAGAGTATTTGCACATATTTATTTGGTGATAATTATTGCTACTCCTAATAGCCTGGCTGTTTGTTCAACATTACAATTTGCATTAATATTAACTTCACCTAGTGTAATTGGGTACCATGTTAAGACCTTATAGTAACTGACTGGTGGCAGTGAATCTACCTTATAGTCTGGGCAAAGTTGGTAGAGTGGGTAATATGTGCCAGGCTTTCCCACATGCGTGTGTGTGTGTGTGTGTGTGTGTGTGTGTGTGTGTGTGTGTGTGTGTGTGTGTGTGTTTGTGTAAAAATTAAATCTCAAAGGGTGTGTGTGTCAGCTACTTGGGGCAGGGACATGAAGCACTGGTTTCATAGTGCCAGTGGGGGGCCTTATTGGGGACCTGAAGAGAGACAGAGATACCCAGACTCCGGGCTGAGTGTGTGCCCTGCGTGCTCTTAAGGGAAATTGTGCTTGATGCAGAGAGGTCTGCATCTGGAAATAATGAGTGTATTCATTTACCAAGTAAATGTGTCTCTCCAGTGTCAGTAGTGAGGATTCAGTTTCCTTGATTACTGGTGAAATGAAAAACAAAACGAACTCTGCAATGCTTAAAAACACTAAGAACTTTAATACACATAGTAAAGTTTTTCAATAAAATCCTTCATCAGTACATATCATACATAAAATTCAGAATTTAAATAGAAAAGTATTAAAAATCACATGATGTTATACAGCCAATAAACTAACATTACTAATAAGACAGTTATCAATAAATTATCTCAGGCACCTTTGTTTGTATTTAAGAACAGATTTTAAAGAAACCATCTTATTAATGCCTGGTGTGTGATCAACTTATAAATGCATAATCCATTCATATTCTCTACATTCTAAATGTATTATTTTCATCTCCACCCCTAATATTTTTAGAAAGCATGTCCATGACTCTAAACATAAAAAAAAAAAAAAAAAAAAAGATTAACTTTCTAATTTGATGTTGGACTAAAGCGTTGGTTATTGTACCCCTTCTCATTTCAGATCTGTGTTCAACTATTCCATCCTTCACTTTCCTAATGGATTTCCCAATATAAAAACCAGTGCAAAATATAGAACATTAATGGAGTTACAAGTGGCCAAACAAGAACATTTAAATGTTTTCCAGTAACAGGATGTATAAATTGGTTTCAGGGATTAATTAATTCACAACTAGAGCAATTGTAGCATGAACAGTCCCTAACCTAGAGGAATTAGACTGCTTAGGAAAAGGCATATCTTTATAACATAAACGCCTTTTTAAACTGGTGCAATTCCTATATGAAAATCTGGGAGTATCACCTATATATTCTCCCAAATTCAGGTAGGGATCTTAGGCTGCACCAGTTATTTTTAACAATTTTCTCAATTTCTTCACTGCATCTGCTATATCTAGTAATAAAGCATAACAAATTCTCTATGCTAAAAAGATTTAACAGTAGTATTGCAATTAAGGATAGTCCTAAAATCAGGTTATCCTTTTCCATTTTTATCATTTACTACCTCATTAAAACTAGTTGTTAATAAATTATCAGTATATCCTCTGACTGAATTCTTCAGTTACAGTATTTAACTTACTAATGTGTGAATATTCTCTCTTCACGATTCCTCTAAATAGATGCTTAGCATGCATATTACTTTTATGTAGATATTGATTCCTATGGCTAGGTTTCTTATATACACTAGTTTGCACACCCAAACTATCATAAGAAAGATCAATGTCCAAAAAATTAATCCTGCTTCTAGAAGACACCATCTTCAACTTTAAGAAATCAGTAGTAGTAGTACTAAAGAGATCAATAAATTAGATGGTTCAATCTCATCTCCCATCCAAATAAAAAAGACATAATCAACGAATCTGAAAAAAAAAATCAAATTTATATATATCTGGACCATTATATACATATAGATTCTCCCATTTATTTAGTGTAAGGTTTGCATATGTGTTCGCAATGGGAGTACCCACTCTGACACATGATATTTGATGATAAAACCCATTATCAAAAATAAAGATATTATTGTCTAAAGATATTATTGTCTAGTACAAGTTGCAAAATTTCACAAATAGTTTCAATTTCCCTTTCAGATAAATTACTATATTCATTCAATAATTTCCTGATAGCAAAAACACCGCAGTCATTAGGAATTACTGTAAATAATAACATTATATTCATTGTAATGAAAATAAAATTATCATTATAATCATGTTCACTAAACCAGCTAGATAACTGCATTAAAAAATCACCAGTGTCTTTCATAAAACATTTCACATAAACAAGATATTTGCTCAGTGTATCCTGTAAGTATATAGATAAAAGGTTCAGGGACCCACCCTCTCTCTAAGACAATAGGTCTCATAGGGGAATCAGTTAAACATTTGTGTATCTAGCAAAGGCAAAGACAAAAGTAACCAGTGACAGTGATTTATTGTAAGTGCTTTCGTTAAGTCCCTTGACAAAACTTCATCAGACAATGTTAAAAACATTTTAAACAGTATAAATACTTTTCTGATTAGTCATGTGTTATTCCAAAAAAATCACGTTCCTAAAAAGTCATGTGATAAACCAAACTATACCCTAAGTAGCTAGAACAATTTATAAAACAGTAAAATAGGCACATCACTGCAAAAGGATTATCCTTTCCACAACTTCCTAGCCCCATTAAAAACGTTGTCAAAAAAATAATAATAAATGTTACCCAAAAAACAGTAAAAAAATGTGTATATTTAAAATCATGTGTGAACCACATATGAAAAATGAAAATAACATTTGTTTTTAACATTTGTGTGTTCATATGTTACTCTAAAACTAAATTAGCCATAAACTACAAATGTTATCTCAGCAAGTTCTTCAACTTCACCATACAATGTTTTGACATTCTCTGTCTCACTGAAACCTGGCTTAAACCAGCCACCAAAGACACTGAAATCATACCCCAAGGCTATAATATACTAAGGCTTGACCGTACTAAAAGAAAGGGTGGTGGTGTAGCAATTCTGTTTAAAAACCATCTCAACATCTCTACCCTCTCAGCCTGTCCAACCCAAGACAGTAAACTGGAAGCCATCATCACTAAACTCCAACTCAACGCTAAGAAAGCCCTTTACATCATCTGTATGTACATACCACCGGGCAACAATATACCTATCTTAGAAGACTTTCTTAGCTGGGTTTCCCCTAACTACCCCCAAGAAACTATAATTCTTGGTGACTTTAATATAGACTGGAATACTATTAACACTGACAATCCCACCTCTCACATTAATCTAAATGGTTTCGCCCAAACCATTACCTCTACTACAAGGCTTAATAAACAAAGTAAAAAACAAACTATTTTAGACTGGATACTCATAAACAAAGTTAACATCACATATAAAGTAGGAACTATGCCTGATGATCTCAGTGATCATTGCTTAACCTATATCACAAGAGAGAAGCCTGACTATCTACACCTCCCTAATATAAGAAATATCCGTTCTACCAAACACTTTAAAACTGACCTATTTCAAAACGAACTCAGAGCTTGTAACTGGAACCCCTTAAAAGTACTTCCACTGAATGAAGCAGTAATATTCTTTAATTCCACTTTTCTCTCTATTTTGAATAAACATGCTCCTGAGCGAACCATCAGAATGAAGTCAAATTCAGCCCCATGGCTCTCAAATGAAACTAAGAAACTAATCCTCTCTAAAAACAAAGTTTGGGCCAAATGGAGATGCCATAGTATTAGTTCTGACTTCCTTCTTTTTCGCCAACTTAGAAACCTTACCAAAAAAGCTATAATAAATGACAAAAGAAAGTTCTACTGTGAACTACAAGAAACCCATTTTAACAAACCAAAACAATTCTGGTCCTCAATCAATAGACTCCTATCACCAGGAACTGCCAAAACTCCCTCCCCACTAAATGCTGACCCAGACACCCCTCTCCAGACTGCAAATGCTTTTAACTCTTTCTTTACTGAAACCATTTAATCTCTTGCTGGTCAACTGAACACTAATAACTTCTACCCTCCAAATAATCTAGTAGACTCTTCTTACAACTTCTCTCTACAACCTATCTCTACCTCTTTCATCTATAGACTTATCTCCAAACTAAAACCCTGCACCCCCTATGCCGACAAACTCCCTTCCCTTTTTCTGCAAAAGGCAGCCAAAGAAATTGCATACCCAATAACTATACTTATAAATAGGACCATACAAGAGGGAACTATCCCTGACATCTGGAAAGTCTCTCATATTATCCCTCTACACAAAGGCAGTAACTCTATTGACTTCTCTAACTTTAGACCAATTGCACTTCTCTCACCTTTAGCAAAGATCATGGAGAAATGTATTCATCAGCAACTTGTACAATATCTCTCCCTACACAATATTATTGCTAACTGTCAACATGGCTTTAGACCCCACCATAGCACCACCACTGCCCTCCTTTCCTTTGTTGATACTATCAACAGCAATCGCAATAATAACCTTCTCTCATCTGCTCTTTTCATTGACCTCTCAAAAGCTTTTGACATGGTTAACCACTCTGCTTTAATTACTATTCTTGAATCCCTCTCATTTGATAAACTTACTATAAAATGGTTTAGTTCATATCTCAGCAACAGACAACAAGCCATTCTTTGGGACAATCACATCTCCTCCTTACTGCCCATTTCTATTGGAGTCCCTCAGGGCTCTATTCTTGGCCCACTTCTCTTCCCCCTTTTTATTAATGATCTCCACTCTGCTATTCCTCAAGCTACCTGTGTTCAATACGCTGACGACTCCACTATTATCTGTTCAGCATCCTCCTCTTCTAACCTAATCTCACTAACCCAATATATCTTCAACACAGTAGAAACTTGGTTTACTAGACGATACCTCCTCCTTAATGCTAAAAAAACTAAACTCCTCCTCTTCACCGCCACCACTCGTACCTCCCCATTACATTTCACCATCCTGACTAACAACAACACAGTCATCTCTCCTGACTTGACAACTAAACTGCTTGGCATAACCATTGATAATAATCTCTCTTTTGATCAACACATCAACAACACCATCAAATCAGTAAACAGAAAGATTGGATCCCTATACCGTATTAAACCATTTCTTACCCCATCTGCTAGAGCTACTATTGCCCACTCCCATCTCATATCCATTCTCTTTTATGCCTCTCCTATCTTCACTAACCTCAAGAAAACTAACCTAAACAAACTTGCTACTTGCTATAATAACATTGCCCGCTTCGCTACTGGTAACCCTTTCAAAACTCATCACTGCCTTAACCTGAAACTTCTAAGCCGGCTAGAACTAAAAAATCATCTTACAATCTCTCAACTTACTATTCCCGTAAAATTCTGTACCAACCTAATAACACCCCTATTCTATCTCAGCTCTTACTCCCTTATAACAATCTTACCTCCCTTCGCTCCTTTTCTAAACTCTTGACCAAACCCATAAAAGCTTACAACTTAGCTGGTGACTCTTTATTCACTAATACTGTAGGCTGAATACGGAATTTGCTACCTAGGGATTTAACTCTAATCACATCCCTACCTCTCTTCAAACAACAAATCAAACTGTACTTCCAAAACCACTGGCTTTGCTCATGTAATACACCTGACTGACTTCTCTCCCCCCCTCTCTTGACCTTTTACCCTATCTGGTGCTGAAGACCTAGCAACTATCTTTCTTTTCCCTTGTATTCCTTCTATGCTCTGACCCATTTCTCTTACCTCTCCCATATCCTCTTGTTTCTCTCATTTATTTATATTCCTCTTGTTTGTCTTATTTCTCATGTTCTTCTCCCATTTCTTGACTACTGTCTCTTCCCTCTCCCTTTATCGTTCATTTTTCTCCTTTTTCTCTATCCTCTTGTACTTTTTTTTCTTATTATAGTAGGAGCCTTATGGCATAGCCTATTTGAATTAACTTAGAAGATTTGAAACTGACCTAACTCTAGTCATGACTTTTGATGGTGTGCCTTAATTTTTATTAACTTTATCACTAGGTTTTATTATTATTACTATTTGTTTTTATTAATACTTTTTTTCTTATTAGTATTTCAATGTGTTTTTTAACAATATGTCTCAGTTTATGTTTCTTTGTTATGTTTTTGTGGAGCTTTTCTCCCCGGGCCTCTACTGAAAATGGAAATATATCCAGCTAGACTAGCCCGGTCAACAAATGTAAAATAAAATAAAATAAAAAAAACATACTATGGAACAAATGTCATTCAAGCCAGGGTAACTGTATGCCTGGGATCCGTGTTGCCAAGAAAATTTCTGTTGTTCAAGCCTCAACGTCGTTGGACCCCCCCCCACTTCATGTTTAACTGGTGGATGACTCTGAATAAAAAAAGAGTGCCCAGGATTATTCAATACATGCTTGGCTAAGGCGTTTTCCATTCTAACCTTCCTTACACTGTACAAATGTTCATAAAGGCGGTCTTTTATTTTTTGGTCAGTATTACCTATAGAGAAGCAAGGACAGGACTGGCATCTGGCTAAATAGACAACACTGTTGGAATTGCAGTTAAATCTACTTTTAGTTTCATATTTAAAATCACAAATTCTAAAAGAATTTCCAACTTCAATGTATCTACAATAAGGGCATGCCTCACATTTATACATACCCTTAATTCTAGGGTTATCCTTATTCCTAAATTCCAAAGCGTTCTTCAAATTTTGGCCTCTCTTAAAAATGAATTTAGGTCTCTATTCCCCATAAGCAAGGAACTGGTCATCAGATGTAATTAAACACCAGTTTGTAATTATAATCTGCTTTATGTTTAATGCGTCCATGCTGAAAGGGGTAATAAACAAAGGGGAACCATGAAAACTAGGTCTTTCTTCTTTTCCCACCTGTCCCTGTGCACTCAGTTCCAAAGGGCGGTTAGGATCTTGTAAAATTGCTTTGAAATGGCCTGACATTCTCTTCATTATTAAACTCCAAAAGTAAAAAGCGTTGACAGACACAGCACAAAGGTAAAACCAGGATTTATTCCAGACACGAATCACTCCAAAATTCCACCACAAGTGAACGCTTTCATCTCCTAACATCGGAGATTTCTTCAGACTGGTGGGGAAGCAAAAGCAATACATTTATATATCATTCTAAAATCAATTAAAACATCAATTGAAACATAATTAACCCATAAACTGGAATTAGTTAATTAAAAAGACAAGAATACTCCAGGGTAAAAACATGCATTTAATCCAACTTGAATACTGTTGGCAAGTCAGATTAAATGCATGTTTTTACCCTGGACTAAACAATAGAGAAGAATTCATTATGTATCTAAAAAGAAAGGGGCTTAAGCATTAGCTTTAGTATTCTTGTCTTTTTAATTAACTAATTCCAATTTATGGGTTAATTATGTTTCAATTGATGTTTTAATTGATTTTAGAATGATATATAAGGGTATTGCTTTTGCTTCACCACCAGTCTGAAGAAATCTCCGATGTTAGGAGATGAAAGCGCTCACTTGTGGTAGAATTTTGGAGTGATTCGTGTCTGGAATAAATCCTGGTTTTACCTTTGTGCTGTGTCTGTCAACGCTTTTTACTTTTGGAGTTTGTTTTGCGATTTAGCGTTCTTTTTGGCTGCTTTTGTGGATTTGATTCTCTTCATTATAACTTCCTGGGCCAACCCATTCAAAAAGTATTTTTAGGAATGACACATGACTAATCAGAAAAGTATTTATACTGTTTAAAATGTTTTTAACATTGTCTGATGAAATTTGTCAAGGGACTTAACGCAAGTGCTTACAATAAATCAGTGTCACTAGTTACTTTTGTCTTTGCCTTTACCGGATTCTATTTTAAACAGTTTTTACGTTTAGTGGTCTGAATTTGTGTATCTTGGACAGATTATATAAAGCAGTGTAGTAGGACAAGGGACAGTAAAATAATCAAAAAGATCAACAGAAATGTCATTCATGGTCTGTAATTCATATAGACATATTGATCCTTTGAATACATTTAAACACATCTAAAATTAGTAATTTCTTTAAATGCAGAACAGTCATTTAAAACATCATTCATAGCATGTAGATATATATATATATATATATATATATATATATATATATATATATATATATATATATCATGAGCCATGATGACAACTGCACTCCCCTTATCCAGTTCTTTTCTAACAATAGAGTCATTACTCTCAAGTTTACTTAAAGCATCATGTTCTTCACAAGTTAAGTTAAAAAGTTCTTAAAAGAAAATTGCTCAAATGCAGTTCATATTTCTTGCTCACACACATAATTAAACACTGTAATAACCAGATGGTTAACTGGAATAAAAGTGCTAGACTTTTTACAAACTTTAGAAGATAGTGGTAAAATATTTTTAAATGTAAGTCTGAGACAAATTATGAGTAAAAAGCTTGAGATCCTTTAAAACATTTATCAGTACAAGACAGAATAAATTTCATACCTCTAGATAAAAGATTAACGTCCATTTCAGTCAAATGAAGGCTAGATTAATTAATAGCTGAATCCATATTTAGTGTGTTCATTGAGTAGTTTTTTTCTGTGTTTGTTGGCCATGATGGCTTCCTCTTCTCTTTCTCACTTGAGATTTCTCTCTCTGGAGTGTCCTCGTTTGTGGGTAGGTACTTCCTCCAGTAATCCCCTCGCAGCTTCAGAGGTTTCCATGGTAGAGGGGAGGTTCCCAGAAGATATTATTGGATTTTTCACTTCATTTGCGATGGAAGAGCTTGAGTTCAAAGATGTAGGATCAGAAATAGTAGATGCAGTATTGTCAGAACTGGTGGAGGGGGCAACAATGGGTTGAGAATCAGAAACATCATCCAATTTATACATGGAGACACGATTGCTCTGCTGCACAAGGAATTTACATTTGTATTTTGGCCATGAAAAAATGAGCCAACTTGAAAATCTTTAATGTCCCTATTTAATTACGATGTTTTTGAGATTGAAGTTGCCAGTTATAGCTGGAAAGCCATTCCAGAATAGAGTCATAAACATGTATAAAATTTGCAAAATATGGCAGGGAAGAGATTTTATTCTCCATTTTAATAGTGTCAATTTTTAATTCATGCTTGATCTTGAGAAAAAAATTATTCAAAGACATGTAATCTAGACCGGGCTTTATTTATTTTATTTTATTTATTTATTTATTTTACATTTGTTGACTGGGATAGCCCAACTGGATTCATGTCCATTTTCAGCAGAGGCCCGGGGAGAAAAGCTCCAAGGTACACGCAGATAAGATTACTTAATACAATTTATACACTGGTTACATACTTAAATAACAAGTTACACAGTTCCAAAGTTTGAAAAATACCTGGGTGTAAGTCCAGGATATGTAACACATCTCAGCTAAATTACAATTTTTTAACACCATACTAGAAGAGAGTTAGTCAGGTTTGATGCATTGACATAGCCAGTTTAGTTTCAAATATTGCTTGAATCTTTTCTTAAATTGACTCAGGGTGGTATGTAGGGTAATATCAGCTGGGAGGGAGTTCCAGGTTCTACCTACAGAGTTGGCAAACAGAAAGTCTCTGGCTGAGTTATTAGTTAGATTGAAGAGGTCTAGGATTATTATAGGGGGTAATAATGTTTTTAATTGCAGGAGTATTGTCCGGAGTGTTATGAACTTTATATGCCATAATAAGTTGGTTATACTGGATCAAACTAGGCAGTCCTAAAAGGCAGACGAGTGGCAAATCTGGCAATGTGGTTGTAGCTGGTAGAGAGTTTGTTATGAACAGACTTGTTTAAGTTAGTGAGTAAAGGGGATGTGCAGAGAAGAGTTGAGAGTAGGTGAGAGTCTACAATGACAATTCTCGCCCGTGGGGTTAGGAATTATTTAATCCTGTAAAGTGACCCTAGTTTTTTATTGATGGTTTTGATAGCTTGACTGACACGCAGGTCAAATTTAAGATTGTTATCTATGATAACACCTAGTAGTTTTGTAGAGGTGTCTGGGGAGATTATAATGCCATTACTGGACTTTATGGTAAAGGTAAATGCAGTGGACCTATGAAATGAGGGGAAAGTAGCAGCTTTGTTTTGTTTTTTTTTTTTGGATTTAAGATCAGACGATGACCAGAAAGCCAGTTTTCTACTATGCTGAAAGTATTCTGGGTGGATGACCATATATCTGTCTGAGATGTGGCCAAGCAGATCAGGGTGGAGTCATCTGCATATTGAAAACAGCTGACTTTTGGGATGACAGTATAAAGGCCATTGATGAAAATGGATAACAGAAGGGGCCTTAGTATAGAACCCTGGGGAATACCAAGGGAGTTGGGTAGGAGGTTAGTTTGTTTTGCCAAAGGACAGCCTGCTGTCTGCCACTCAGATAAGATTGGCGCCATTGAAGGACTTTACTATCTAGATAGAATGTTGTCAGGGTGTGGATTAGTAGTTGGTGATCAACCATATCAAATGCCTTGCAGAGATCCAAGAACAGGGCAGAGGATAAATTATTATTGTTACAATTATGGTTTATTGTGTTAGAGAAGGCTAGGAGGGCTGAAGTGGTACTGTGGCGAGGTCTGAAACCGTACTGAGAGTCAGCCAAAATATTATTCTGAATTAGGTAGTGAAGCAGTTGTCTATGAATACATTTTCCATTATTTTTGCAAGTGGAGATAATATAGCTATTGGCCTATAATTAGACAGTTCAGTAGAGCTGCCACCTTGTGAGGTGGAATTACATAGGATATTTTCTAGATGGAGGGGATTTTGGCTACTGCTATTATGATTGATTAGTATTGATATGGGGTAAGCAATGGCATCTGCTGCTTTTTGTAGATACTCAGCAGGGAGTAGATCAGCAGAGAGTGTAGTTGGTTTTAACTTTTTGATTAAGGCATGGATAAGTGAACTGGGAACTGGTTGGAAACTGAATGAGAGTTGGTTACTGGGGGTGGTGGACTCAGAGCCAGGGGAGCTTGGAGGTAGTTGGCTAGCAAGGGCTTGGATTGTCTCAATGAAGAATTGATTAAAACTGTCTGTGACTTTCTCAGGTGGTTTATCAATGGAGGCTGCAGGGGTTGGGGTGGAAGTTTGTCCAGGATGTAATCGTTTATTTATTACTGCCCAAAACTTCTGAGGCTTGGTTTGATTTATTTGCTGAAGTATTTTTTTTTTGTCTTGTAAAATGGATTTTTTAGTCTCATTCCTTGAATGCTGATATTTAATGTGATCTTGGGGGGGGGGGTCTTTTGTAGTATGCCATAATGCCCATGCTTTGTTTCTATGGGTGATTTTTAATTTGGACTCTTTAGAAAGCCATGGTGCAGTTTTTGTCTTTGTTCTTATAGAGCGATCAGGAGCATGAGAGTCTAGGATCATAAGGAATTTATTGTTAAATTAAAGTAGACTACAGCTTCCTCTAAGGGGAGGTGTTTTAGGACTGACCATTTACCTGACTTTAGTTGCTCTTGGAATTTGACAAGGTTAAAGTTCTTATTGTTTCTTACAGTTCTAAGTATGGGTTGGTGGGGGTTAATGGCTTTATGCTTAATTATATAGGTAAGAAGGTGATCACTTAAGTCATCAGGGAGGGTCCCTGAGCTATACAGTTGGGGGTGACTACTGATAAGTATTAAATTAAGCATGCTTTCTTTATGATTAGGTTTACCTTTCCTGGTAGGGGTGGCTATGATTTGTGTAAATGCATGCAAGTTAACATGGGTGGTTGGGAATTCTGAGGAACAGGTGTTCCAGTCTATGTTAAAATCTCCATATAGTATGGTTTCTTGGGGGTAGGTACAAGATAGCCAGTGAAGGGTATCTTCAAGTGTAGATACGTTATTCCCTGGGGGGGATGCACATACAGATGATATTTATGCATTTAGTTTTAATAATTTGCAATTTGGTAGTGAGACTCTCTGAGTTATTAATTTGAGGTGGTTGTATAGTGTCAATGGTGAGGTTTAGCATAGATTTATAGAGAACAGCTACCCCACCTCCCTTCCTGGAAGCACAATCCAGTCTGAGTATGTTATACCCAGGTGGTACCACTTTGTTATCTGAGGTTCTAGGCTTTAACCAGGTTTCAGTTAAACAGAGTATATCAGGGAAGTGAACAGCCAGGAGTGCATGCAGTTCATGTACCTTGGTATTTATACTTCTAATGTTAAGGTGACAGGTCAGGAGAGAGTTATGGGGCCTATTAATTGTAAGTTTATTGCTTGGGTTGCAAGTAAAGGAGGTACGTTTATTTGAAGTGGATGGGCCAGGGTTTGGGTGGATATCACCATCTAGTGTGAGGTTCTGATGAAACTTAGTGATAAGTTTCAGGAATTTATTTAGATGTTTATGGTAGTGTTTAGATTTGGAGGTAATTTATCAGGGATTGGTATGTTGATAGTGTAAAAAGGTTGAGGTGCTGGATACAGTGCAGTATGATTGGTAAAATGTCTTATGAATTATAATTGGGGTGATGGTATGGCCTTTTGGGTACTGAAATCTTATGTGATACTGGTTTTCATACAAGGTTAGGAGGTATGGAGTAAGCAAAAAGGGTAGTAAAGAGAAGTGTAACATTGTGTATGGTGGAGTTTATGAGTTAAAACAAATATATTACTTAAATGGTAAAACACCAGATGATGTAGTGGTTATGATTGAGGTAATGGAGTAGGGGTGGGAAAAACAGTGACAGTTGTAAGCTGATAGGTTCTAGTATTATGGGGTGTGTCTATATGACTATAAATTTAGCAGTAGTGGGGGTGGGTGGAAATTGGGGACAGGGTGAGGCAAGGAGCAAGTCCAAGTGCAGTGAGGGCGAGCAGAGTGGGACTTAGCCAGAGCACAAGTTTTCTTAGAGTCGTAAGGTATGTATATAGGGGATCAGATCTATTTGTCTTAGTTATTTAAGTATAATATATTTTTTAGCAGTTACAGGTTAGAAACAGTGTCTTTGAGGGGGTAATCTATATTTTCCTTAGTTTTGGGAGTAAGCTAGTTTTTTATGGGGGACAGACTATTGATGCTTTAGACCTAGATCAGCAAATTAATGTTAAAGTTGAGTAAATTAATATCTATTGACCTCGGCAATTTGTAGTGAGCTACATTCAATTTATATTTTCAGATTGAGGTTCTGCAGGGTAGCATGCTTCGAGTTTTAGTGAGCCTTTTCAGGATGTTGTTTGAAGGGGAACTACCTGGAGATGAGAGTAAATTATATTATTAATTAGAATGTTAATTCGATTGTGTTAGATCTAATTAATTAGATTAAATTTATGTTGAGTTCCTGCCACTTCCTCAGCAATTCGAGATATGTACATTAGGGTATTTTTAAAATACGTAATGCATGAGGGACAAAATTTAATTCCAAACAGGCTGAAAAACTCAGATGTTGCCACTGCAGGTTTTTAAATTTGCATACCTTATGCTCAAGAGCCATAACCCATTGTAGAAAGTCATTATTGCGTTCAATCAAAGTTGCTTCCCTCAAAGTTGATAAGATATCCAGCCGTCCAAGTAGTGGGTTATTATGAGAGCGATAGTGGCTCTATGTATGAACTGGATGATAGGACTGGACCTATTCCTAAGATAGGGTACAGTAAATGTCACGACATTAGTATTGTTTCACTCTGAGTTTAGCTAAAAGGGATCTTCTCAGCACCCACAATGTTCCTACAATTGACTCCTTAATTCATATGGAGTTACATGTATTAGTTGGATATCTAAACACAACTGTAAATTCATTTTTGTTAGACCTGCTCCTCCTGCTACTATTGGAACTGTATGGGTATCTTTCTTCCACATTGCTCTCATTTCAGCCTGCAAATCCAGGTATTTTATGATTTTTGTATCTCTCTGTAAGTAATACACTGTAATCACCGGGTGCAGCGATTTCAATGGTCAAACCTACTTTTGCTTTTTTTCATGGACTGCTATATTTGGTTATCTCGCATCTGATTTTTGAACCATTGTCAGTGGATGATCCCACGTGATATAAACTTCATCATTCTCTACAATGCTTTGTGGTTCATGTTCCTAATGCTTCTCAGCTACTTCTATATTGCACTGTTTGTACAATCCTCATTGCAACAGTTTTGCCATATTATTGTGACTTTCAGTATATAGGCCCTCTGCCATGAATGCCTCATATCCAACAAGATGTGTGACTCTTTTTTACAGAAGCTGCATTTGTCTGTTTCTCCCACATGTTCGGTGGACTTTGTAAGCCATCAAGTACATAGCCCTCTACCCTGCGCCACCATTACTAACCTTTTATCTTTTGGTTTTAAATGCACCTCTCCTTAACCATTCCCATGTCAAATACTGATGAACATGACGTTGTTCCAGGGGATCTCTGTACTTGTCACAATATTTATACTTTTTCCACACATCTTTCCTTCTCATCTGATTCAATAAAATAAAATAAAAATAAAATAAAATCTGATTCTTCTCCTTATATTCTTTGTTATTGTTGCTTTTTCGCATATTCAGTTGCCGACTGATTTTAGTGTCAAGTAGGACTAGAAATCAAACTAGAAGTAGACAAAAATGCTTCTTCTAAACTAAACAGAGATGGCATCTTAGACTTCTGCTCATGTTTTAAAACTTTCAGTATGCGTGTATCTGGCGAAGCCAGCAGATATGTATGCAGTTCAGTGACAACAGATCTAAACAATTCATTAATTTCAAGAAGGCCCAGACATCCTTCAGAATGATGAATATATAATCTTGTTTTTTATATATCATTTGATAGTCATGAAGCATTTTTGCTTGTTTTCCTCTCCAACTGAACCAATAGCTTTTAAAGCCAGTCATTCACACTACAACTGTACTGGGAGACCAAATAGGCTTACTGGTTGTACTTGATTCATAGATGTCAATGCAGTTTAGACTATTATTTTTAGTCTTCTGAAGTATTCCTAGCCGAGTTGTATTCACATTTGTTCATGTTTTATTGTTGAGCCTTCATCAGTTCCCAATTATTTATAGATTCCCTCCTGCTTGAGTTTGTTTATATTACACTCTTGTCCCAAATTAATATTTTCTTAGTGCTGCAGTTTTCCTGCTTTAAATTTTTTTTTCACATTTATCAAGACCAAATGACACTCATATATCATCTGAGAAAGTTTTCAAGTGCTTGTAGTTGTGCTTTCATCTGCTCATCTGATGAACTATGCAGTTTTAAGTCATCCTCAAAAAGTCGTTGAAAATACTTTAATCAAGGTTGTTTTCTGGGAGCCAAATTATAACTACAGCTTAATCTGTTAAGTAAAGTGCTTCATTGGTTAAGGTCAAGACAAAACAGCAGCAGTGACAGAGAATCACCTAGGAACCCCCCCCCCACCACCACCACCACCTTTGAATTTTTATCCCCGGAATAATAATTTCCCTTTGTCTTGGCATAACTACAAAGTGGAGTGCCACGCATTCCTTTATTCATGAATGTGGGATACTGTCAAATACTTTAATCTATCCATGCCATCGTTAGATTCTTCCCCTTTTCACAATTCTCTCTATTTAGCAACAAATGATCCTTTGTTCCATATGACTATCTTTAGTTACCCTTTGTTCAGTTGACATAACTGAGTTGTTATCTAAATGACTATAAACTCTGTCTACATCAGTTCCAGAATACAGTACACATATTGTCAGAAGGCTAGTTATTGGTGTGTAGATTTTCAGATAGCTTGCAGGTTCACTGTTATGGAGGAGTATAATTTCTCCTATTGTTAACCAGATTGGTTTCTGATTGGGATGTGCATGCAAGTAACACTTACTCAAGGCTAAATGCTTGTATGAAGATGTGAATACTTTCAGCCAAAAGTTAGGTATTTCTTCTGGGCCTGTGGTTTTCTAATTACTAGCTTTTCTTAATTTTAAGTTTATTTCACCATTACTCCATCCCATTTCATATCCTTTACATTAGAACTCTTTATGGTTTCTTTTAATTTTTCTGTCCATTGAGCATCTTTATGTTCCACTTTATCTTCATAAATGTTTCTCCAAACTGTGTCTATTTCTTGTTTTATTGGTGATGTTTCGATTCCTTTTGCTTTGTTTGCCATTTCTCTATAACTCTTTTTTGGGTCATCAATGAATTGCTTATTTTGTACGTTTCCTTTATATTTATCTGCATAAATTCTAAGTTTTAATATCTGTGTTGATATTTTTAGTTTATTATTTGCAATAGTGTATGATAGATCCTTGTCTGTTTTGATGTGCGTTGACATTACCACGTCTATCTGTCTAAATATTTTTGTTGATCTGCTCTTTCTTCTATACTCTAACATTGACATTTCTTTTCTTAATTGCTTTATAGTTGTCCCTATTTGATGCTTGTATGATAGCATTGTATTTCTTCCCTTCCTTTCCCTTTTATTGCCCTATGTTTTTGTGGCAAGACTTTATCAGTTATTAATTTAATTTCACAGTAATACAGCCTTCTTCTTCTTCTTCTTTGTCTTTTCGTCTTTTTCCGGTTAGGGGTCACCACAGCGGAACTCCGGTCCATTAATGATTGGCAGTAGATTTTTATGGTGCTGAGTTGCCAGCCCAGTGCCCAACCTTCAATGAAGGCATGCCCATTCACACATATCTTTCGAACACCACTCGACCATGGGGAGGACATGCAGACTCCATACAGAAGGCACTCTGGCCGAGAATCGAACAGGAGAATCTCTTGCTGTGAGGCAACAACACTACCGCTGCACCACCACAGTTTTTTCACAGTAATATAGCCTATTTATTTCTATTTTATCACATGAATTACTCTAAATTGTCCTGATATCTGTGTTCATCTGGTTTATCATACTTCTAACATTTTGGGTCTTATTTACTTTTTATAATATATTTCTTTCATCAATCTTAATATGTCTGTCAGTCTTTATTAAATCAAGCAACTCTTCCCTTAGATCATTTTCTTCTAGAGTGACAGCACATTCTGGGCTCTCCATTTCCTGTGGGTATACTACAGAAAGTTCCAGAACATGTTCCTGTGACATATCTTCAAGTACACTCTGGTTCACCTGCTACTCCTTCATTTTGGAACTCATTACGCCATCACTCCAGAACATTGCCTGTGTCAGAGATGCCACCATTTCCTAGTCCTTCCCTTGCTTCATCTTCAAAAGAATTTTTGAACCAGTCTCCTACAGAAGGTTTCAGAGCATCTCCATGTTGCAAGTCTTCAGAAGATTCCTGCTCCAACCATTTCTCTTTTGGACTTACTACACTAAATTCTTCATTCTGCAGATAAACAAACTGAAACTGAAGTTATGCATTAACTTCTTCCTTACTAATTCTCTTTTCTGCTTTCCGCCTTTATTTTCTTATTTTTTGTATTGTGAAATGTTATGTCTGGGTGTTGCTATTTTATACTGATTATTGTGGATTTCTCCTTTACATAAGCATTATACCATAGCAGATCTATTTCCTTTCCTATGTCCATACTTCTTCAGAAACCTCGTTCTCCATATGTGCTCTTTAATCTGGGGTATTATGGTTCAATCATGCTGTGACATTAGAGGAAAGATATATAAGACCTGTGCTGGACTTTCTACACTAAATCCTTCACTTTGCAGAAAATCCATGACTTCTGTTTCTGTTTGTTTAACTTGTTCTTTACATTTTCACACTTCCTCCATCACTTCTTTTTCCAGGTGACCTAAAGTTTTTTCATCTGTGTAATGTTTTTGATGGATCTGTTGTATTAGTGGACACAATTTTTATTTGTAGCTTCTGACAGTTTTTCTTGTACAAATATCTTTCTTTCCTCTAATTTATTGCTTAATCTTTCTGATTATGTTATATTTGGAAATGCTAGGCTTTTTGCATAATAATAACAATACATAATTTCTTTCTTATCTTCAACAGTCCAACCTGCCATCTTTATTACTCTTTTTGGCCTGTCAGTTTTCTTTTTTTGTTTTTTTTTTTGTGGACCATGCAATGGCCCCCTAGTATCAATCTCTGTCAGCCCAGTTGCTATAGTCCATCATTCTGCATCATGTTAATATGTGTGATCCTTAGAGCTTAAAGCCTAAAAGACAATCAATGTTATAACAAAGGCAATAATCATGCAGCCTCTCTCCTTTCCTCTCTGCCTCCTGATCATCCTTTAGCTCTCATTCTTGACAATCTGACTTTTATTTTACAATATTAGTATTACTACACCATATCCTACCATAACTTACCAAACAATACCCACCATACCACATCACACTGTACACCATGCTACACATGGTACTACCTCATTCAAGACTACAGCACCTTTACTGCATACGTCCAGTTAACACCCATAGCTCCATATGGCATCAAGACCCTTTTTGGTCTTACATCTTTAACTAAGTTATTTACCAGCTAATAATAGGCAGTATTAGAAAGGTCAAGGAGTAATTAATAAAACCACACTAAGATTGCTAATCTAGAATATCCTAAAGTAGAAAAAAATTAACCAGCATCAGCCATGTATTATTCATATTTTAATACTTGCACTCATATTTTCTTAACTTACATGCTATCTTTAGGTGCTAAGGTGTGAAATGTTCTGATGGGAGACAGGAAAATTCATTGTCAATGTCAAATTATATCATACTATACTAGAGTAATTTTGAAAATAACCAATATTTCCATCTGTCATTGATATTTACACTGTAAGTTTCAGATCTTGAAAAATAGTCACCATTATTTCTACTGCTAATTATACAATTAAGCATATTGTTTTCATATTTCTCAAGATAGTTTTTTTTAATATCAGCAAAAAAATTAACCTGCAGTTCTGGGTTTGTGTGCATTATAATATATTACCACAGTCACCACTGTCTCTCACTTACTGAACTAGGCTGGCTAGAACTCCCTCACCTCCTTCAATGGTATCAACTCACACTCGCCCACAAACTGGTTAACCATCCTCTAAAGGTCCCATCCCTCCAGTATCTACTCCAACCCTATCTCACCACCAGACCACTGAGATCCAGCAACAAAAATCAATTACAGGTTACTAGAGCCAATAACACTGCTGGAGAAGCACTATTCTCCAGTGCTATAGCCAAATTATGGAACACCCCCCCCCCCCACAATAACCTCTCTACCATCATGCACCCACTTCAAAGCTTTACTTAAAATGCACCTAAAAACATGCTGGCTATGCCCTTGTAACTCTCCCCTCTAACTTTTCCCACTCCATCTACCCTCTAT